>NW_017728928.1:12021765-12076346 GCF_001723895.1 Crocodylus porosus
TATATAATATATATATAGACTTCTCTTTAAAAAAACATGTACAGTTTATCAACATTGAAAAAACCGGACATTAAAACCCTTTTAAAAAGGCTCCTTTAAACCCTTCCATAAAGTGCCACTGGTTTCAGCAATTTCAAAAGAGCAAGTCAGTCTCCCTTGTAGCACTTGCCAGACAGTGATGCTGCTGCTGCTGTCTCCCCCCACCGCCAGCATGGAAAGCACAATGCGACCGGCCGGCTCACGTGCTGCCTCTGGCCCAGGCCACGGGGCGAGGTTGGCATGAGCTGCGCCCCTGTGGCATGTGTGGGTCTCCAAGGGACTCCCCTGTTGGAGCTGGGGGCTGATGCTCTCAGCAGTCTCGTGTTTCTAGCAGCCTCTTTGGTCGCCCTCACGATGGCAGTTTGGTTTTGTAAAGAAGGGGTCTTTTCATCAAATAGCTCTTCAGGCCTGAACACGCAGCATTTGCTTTCCATGGCCCTGAGGCTTTTCTCACCTTGGAGTTTCAGGCCAGTGCCAAGTTCAGAGCAGCCAGATGTACTGGGACACAAGAGCCACCCGAATCTGGTGAGAGACGTTTGTTCTCGGAGCCTCTCGGCCCTCGGGGAGCAGAGTGAGGTGTGGCTGCTAGTCCATGGCAGAGTGGTGAGCAGCTGCCGCAGGCTAAGTCGGTGGAGAGCGATGAGGTGGTGCTCAGCTCCGCGTGGGTCAGTGTTCAGCGGGGGAGGAGGCACTTCCTCAGGTCCCTGCTTGCTGGAAGCATCTAAATGCACAGCTTTGCTACCAGCCAGCCATGAGCATCTCCCAGGTAATCTCCCTGCTGGGGGATGGGCGAGAGGTGGGGTTTGGAAGTACACCTTTGCCCTCAAGCCCAAACCTACTTCCTGGGGGTAGGGGCACCTTCCAGCCAGAGCCAGGAGTGGGGCCCCTCCATGTTGGCATCACCACCCAGCCAGCCTGGCATCAGCCCAGCCGCCTGCTCTATTGACATGAACACTGAATATTCACAACGAGCACAGAGACGGGGCAGGGGGACCTCAGCCTTTGCCAAGGCTGCTACTGACATGCCAGACCCGTTTCCTCCTTGGTGGGATCCAGGCTGAGCCAGCCCGTCCCTGAGGCTGGGGCTCTGGGGGGATTTCAGTCCCCTTGGATTACACGCTGCTGTGAGCTGATGTGCTTGTAAAGCAGTGCACAAAGCAAAAAGGGTTCCCCTCGCCCCAACAGCGGTCAAGCTCCAACACATCCCATCTCATTTCAGCTGCTGCTGGGCCCTGCTAAGCTGGGGGGCTGCTCAGGGAGCTCCTCGCCCCTGACACATTGTTGGCAAGGTATAAATAGCAGGAGGCAGGCCTGGGTCTTGTGGGGAGTGAAGGGAAAGGGCCCTTGCAAAAGCTCCCTTGTTTTGGGCAAGGGGGTTGGTGCCAGAGCAGCTCTTGGCCACCCCAGAACCAACTAAGGGTGGCAGCTGTGTACTCTCGGGATAAACTCAGTTCACATGACGGCCTGGAGAGCTGGCACTGAGTGGTGGAAACGGTACTGCCAAAAGCTGCTGGGCAACATGGCAGCCAGGACTCCAGCTCCCTTTGTGGTGGGCTGCATCTGATCTGCGCACAGCTGTGACACTGCAGGTGGGCAAGGCGAGGCTGGGCACGTCCCCTGGCATGGTAGGAAGTGCTGGGGGGCAGCTGCGCTGATCCATGGGTAGCGCCTGAGTCCCACGGCAGAACAAGCCATAGCTGGGGCTGGTGGGTGGGGGAAGGTTTGGGTGGGCATCTCATTCCAGCATGGCATCCAGCTGGTCAGCCAGGTCATCAAACATGTTGCTGATGTCCTCCAGGATGTTCTTAGCCAAGGGCTCGGCCCCATAGTGGCTGGAAGGGCAGGAGAGGTGATGGTCAGTCTAGGCTGGTCCTGCAGCTACCGTGACCCATACCCCCCATGCTGGGAGCAGGTTGCCACCCCAGCCCCCCACTTCAGCCCTGTGCTGCGGGAGGTGGCAGCAGTGCTCAGGCTCCCAGCTCCTGGAATTCGTGGCACCTCTGTGATGGAGCTGCACGGCTCCCCTGTTACCAGGCCCTCAGCAGCCAACCTGGGCTAAGCACCCTGCTGATACCCCACTGCTCGCCCCCTGGTTCTGCCCGCCCACAGCACCCCTCACCTGTCTGCCTCCTCCGCCGTTATCTTCTCCGCCACCTGCAGGGCAGCCCTCAGGGAGGAGCTGGTTTGTTCCAACCTCTGCTGGGCCCAGGCTGCATCCAGAGGCTTTGCCATGATGGGATCCCCGCTGTTCCCAGCACCCTTGGTGCCTGGGCAGGGTGCTACAGCTGCATCCAATGCCATGTTGGTGGCTGCCCAGGGGCCAACAGTACTGCAGGGCATCTGTTGGACCTGCTGGTAGATGGTTTTTGGCCCAGAAAACACCAGGTTGGTGGAGGCCACGGACGTGTGCTTGGCTGAGGCATCTGCAAGGGAACAGATAAAGCAGCTGAGCCGCAGCTGTCCTGGGCAGTGCCTGGCCCTGGCTGGGGAGGCAATGCTCGTTGCAGGCAGCCAGGGCAGAGCAAGTGCCAAGCTGGCAGGTGTGAGGCCCACAGCCTGGCTGCTGCTGAGGGGGGCTGTGCACAGAGCAGAAGCCACCTCCAGGGCCCCTGAAGTGAGGCCAGCATTGGGCTGGTCCCCTGCGCCATGCCCAGCACCACGCCGTGCTGCATGAGGCCAATAACTCAGCCCGGACCCGCACAAGGTGGGGGTTGGGGCAGGGGCTGCACGTACCTGCTCCTGTGGTCGGCGTCCTCAGGACGGCTGCCCCATGCATCTCTGCTGGGCTGGTAGCTCTCAGGGGGACAGGGCGTTTCCAGATGCCCTTCTCCAGGGACAGGATGCTCTTCTCGATCTCAGCGATGCGGAACTCCACGCTGTCGTCATCCAGCACGTCTGTGGGTGGCGGCGGTGTCCCCGGTGTAGGGGAGGCTGGGCCCGTGATGCTCACAGCCTGGGCCTGAGCGTACTGCGGGCCAGGGCTGCCCAGGTCTTCGCTTTGGCCAGCCAAGCTGAATGCCTTGAGCACAGCCTGGAGTGGCTCCCGCTCTCTGCACCGGGGCCGGCGCTTCACTGTGTCTGACTCCGTGAGGTTGAACTCGGGCATCTCCGGCTCCCTGGCTACTCCTGGTGCCATCCCAGGGGAGGCGCATGGAGGCTCCGAGTCCGGTGTGGCAGCATCTGCACGGAGCTGCCCTGTGGGCTTTGGCCGCTGTTTGATGGTCAGGTTGCCTTCCTCTGCAAAAGGGATGCACTCGCTGGAGCTGTTCTGGGAGGATGAGGAGACCCCACCCTCCTCCCCACCAGCATGTGGCTCTTCCTCCGTGTCCGACCGGACGTCCTCCAGGCTGCCCTGCAGGGCTTCGGTCAGAGGCGCACTGGGCTCGCTCAGCGTCCGTCTCCGGGGCTTGTTGCCCTCAACACCGTCCCGTTCACTTGCTACCAGCCAGAAGCTGCAGGCATCTCCTGCACTCCCAGTCTCCTGGTCGTCCGGTGTTGCTCTAGGTGTGGAGCTCTGGTCAGGATTCGGGGGCTTGTGGAACAGGGGCGGCTTGGGGGGACTCCCACCTGCTGGAGCCCCCTCCAGCCTGGCAGCAAGGCTCTTCACAGTCTGGCTGCCGCTGACCTCACTGGTATCCAGTCTGGATAAGTGACCGATGTCCACCACATCTGGGGAGGAGAGTGGCCTCCTGTCAGCCTCTGGACCCTGCTCACTCCCTGCCTCCAGGGCCTGGGTGCTGGAGACGGAGCTCAGGCGCTTGGGCGGGGGTGGTGGGGGCCCTTTCCTCTTGGCCCGGATGGCGAAGGACTGGCTGCGGCTGACCTTGGAGTCGGTCTGCACACAGGTGCGTGGGACCTGGCTCCGCCCAGGACGCCGGGTGAGGGTGGCGTAAGAGCCCAGGGTGCTGGTGGGTGCATCTTCATCCTCGTGCTCACCGTCTGACAGTGCGTAGCGGTTCAGGCTGTGTGATCGCTTCTTGTGCTTGAAGATGTCACCGTTGGGCTGGTCCCCAGGCCGCCAGGGGCCTGGGGTGGTACCAGGCTTTGGGGGCACGTGAGGGGCCTCCGTGCCAGTGCAGCGGGCATGGAGATAGGAGAAGGCTTTCTGAGCTGAGGACTGCAGCGAGCTCTTCTGGGTGGGCAAGAAATGGGGGGGCAGGTGTGCTGGGGTCTTCGGGTGCTCAGGCGCCAGTGGAGAAGAGCCAGGGTGGGATTTCAAGGAGATGTGAGGGTACATGAAGACATAGGGAGCAGAGCCCTTGCTGGGTGTTTGGGGCGGGGTGCAGGGCGGTGGGGTGCAGGGTGGCATGGGAAGCCCGTTTCCCTTTGGAGCCACAGGACGCTGGTACTGGTCTGTGCCTTCGGGCAGGTTCCTCTCTTTCAAGGGGCTTCCCCCAGCCCCATGGGCATAGCCATTCAGCCCCTCCACAGCAGGTGGCTGGGAGACATGCTTCCCACCACTCTCCTGGGTGGACCTCCCAGACGGCAGCCCCGCACCCTCCTTCTGCTGAGACTGCGTGGATGAGTGCCCGCTGCTGCTGCTGCTGCTCCCACTGCCCAGGCTCTCCTGGGAGTGGCTGGAGAGGGCAGTCCTGGACAGCATGTTGTCTTGGGAATGCCCCGAGCCCCTGGAGCGAACCCCGATGCTCTCCTGGCTGCGAGACATGCCCTGGCTGCTCTTAATGGTGAGTGTTTCCTGGCAGCTGTTGGACATGGCGGTCTGAAGTTCGTAGCTTAGCTCGCTGTCCTGGAAGGTGATCATCTTTGGGGTGTGCGGGGACTGGCACTCGCCGTTCTCGATGGACTCGATGGTAACGATGTCCAGGGTGCCGGGGATTTTGCGTGTGGCCGGGTTGGCTTCAGCCTGGTTCAGGCTCTTGCGGAGGTCCCTCAGTTTCTTGACAGCCAACATGATCTTCTTCTGGTGGCCTGTAGGGGGCACGGGGGCGACAGGAGACCTTCATCCCCACTGTCCCATTTGGTCACAGCCAGTGGCCAAAGCTAGAACAACCCCTGCTCCAGGCAGGACCTGGAGCTCCCCACACTCCTGCTGCCTTGAGTCTGGACCGTGTGGGCTGGGTTCAAGGCCGCAAGTGAGGGACCAAGAGGCTTTGCCCCATTCATCCCTCCTCTGCCTCGACCACTCTTGAACCCCTCCCCGTTCTCACCCAGCTTGTTGATGCCGATCTCCTGCAGGTCCTCCCACGTCAGCTCTGTCAGGATGGTGATGGAGTCATAGCCGTTGTTCACCAGCTTCTTGTGGTACTGGGGCAGGCCAATGGCGCTCAGCCACTCCATCAGGTCCACCTGCAGTGGCACAGGGACGTGTGAGGGAAGGGGTGCCCCCACCTGCGGCTCTCTTCCCCCCACAGACTTGCCTCCTCCCAGCCTGGGACATAGCTGGGCACTTGCTGGTTGTCTCCTCAGTGAGCTAGAGGCCAAGGCCACAGCTGCTCTCTGTTTGGCCTGGGCAAGCTCTGATCAGGAACAGGGTCAGCAGGCACTGCAGGGGACATGAGCAAGCTGGCAGCTCCCTCAGCCCACCCCTTGCTGGAGGGAAAACCAACCCCTAGGTAAAGGGCCCAGAAAAGCTTCAATGCACATGGCCTTCTGATGCTGTGTGATGGGAAGCCAGCACCAGCCATCCCTGCTGGGAACAGGGTCCAGCATGCTGAAGTGACCGACAGGAGAGCCTGGGGGGTGGCTGCGCCCTTGGTACTCACAGGAATGTAATTAGGCAGCCACTCGGCGATGCTGAGCTGCCCGATTTCCGTGGAGATCTTCTTGCGGTGCCCAGGCTTGGTCACGCCAATGGCTGTTAGGTCCTACAAGCAGCAGCAGAGTGGTTCGTGAGGATGTGCAGCTCAGGTTAACGCTGTATGAAGAGTTGGCTTATCCCACAGATGCGGGGTGAGGGGACGCTCTGACTAGTTCTCATCCAGGGCACTCAGAGCTCTAGAAATACCGTGCGGGGAGCGACAGGGTGGCAAGGATCTCTGGGCTGCTGCCGGTCCCGGGAGAGGCTGAGCGGTTGTGCCCATGCCATACTCTCCCCTGGTGCCCCCTGACTGCCCGCATCCGCCTGGCCTCACCTCGGGAGTCATGCGGCTGATGGTGGGGACGTCATAGCCGGCGCTGAGGAAGTTGGTTGTGTAGGACTCCAGCTGGAACTCGCTCAGCCAGTTGTAAATTGCTTCTGCGTCCTGGGGAGAGAAGCCAACACAGAGCGGCTCAGGCTGGGGGCAGCCGTGTGGAGCGGCAGGAATATTTTGGACCAATCTATGCCAGGCAGTAGGTGCCTCTGGGCTGTGGACAAGGAGAACCGCCTTCCCCAACCCCGTCTTAACCCAGGCAGACAAAGGGAGCTGGGTGCAAGCCCCGTGAAGGGCCAGGAGCGTGACACTGGGGTGATGGCACCTCTCAGCCCCTGCTGGGGCTTGTATAAGATGTGGCTTATGCAGCAGCAGTGGGCAGAAGGCGGGAGCTGCTTGAAGTGTCAGCCTGCGGCTCAGCCAGCCCCAGGCCCCTGTGTTGCTGTGCCGTGCTGCGCTCAGGGATCCACGTACCTTTCCCTCCAGGAGCTGGTCGGGGCGGAGGTAGTGGTGAGAGAAGCCCCTGTCGCTGGGGGTGCAGTTGGCCAGGTTCTGGTGCCCCAGGGATCCTGAGCGGAGATGGGGAGAGTGAGCAAAGTGGGCCCCTGCCTCCACTTCCCGCGAGGCTGCAGCCCACCCTCGCGGCCCCTGCCTTCCCTGTGCGGCCTGGACGTTGGGACATGCATGTAAGGGGTGGAAGGTTTTGCCCCTCACTCTGCCACCCACCCCGAATGTCACCCTCCTGTCCCTCGCCCCATGCTGCAGCCATTGGGCAGCGCTGCTTCCAGGCCTCTGGCTGCTCCTCCCTCTCCCGAGGTCTGTGAGATGGAAGCAGAAGCCTTCCCAGCACTGACCCAGGGCCTGGCAGCAGCCCAGAGCCAGCCTAGCGCAAGCCATGTCTCCTCCAAACCGCGTGTGCCCTCAGGAGCTGATCCCCTCCTGGGGCAAGCCGGGAGGGAGTGGGGACAGTGCTTCCCCACGTGACCGGAGCAACGGGGGAGGCAGCATTCAGCACGGCCTGCTTGTGGCTTCGCAGCCCTCAAACTCCCCCTACCAGGCTCCTGGGTGTGCTTGAAGGGTGCAAAATATACCACAGAGGCACAGCAAAACCCATGCAAGGGCAGGAAGGGGTTCACGGCTTCCTTGGCCCTGCACAGAGCCCCTCTGGGAGAGCGGCAGGCATGTCCCACCCCTTCCTCAGAGGGTGCACATGACTTGGCAATGGTCATACAGGGAGAGCTGGGACCAGAGCCCAGGCGTCCTGAGTGGGCCGTGTACAGAGTCATGCCCTGCAAGTGCTGGCACAGCCACGAGGCCCGCTGGCAGGGCAGCGCTGTGCCCTGGCCGTGCAGTGATGGGACGTGACCTCAGCTGAGCAGGTTACACGTGTCTTGCCATGCGGGAGGACCTGCAAACTGGGAGCTGTTCCCCTGCCTCGGGCTGGGTGCCAGTAGTCACGCAGGGCCCTAAGGGCAATGGGGGGGCGAAGGGAGACTCCCAGCCCTTGCACCGCCCGTCCCTTACCCAGCACGGAGTGGGGCTGCCCGTTCCGGGGGTCGGCTCCCAGGAGGTGCTGTGGCAGGTCCTCACCGCCAGGGGGCAGCGGCTGTGCGAAGAGAATCACAAGTGTGTGAGCAGTGAACCTGGAGCTGCCCCCCGGTCCCTGGGGCTTGTCCCAGCACCTGCAGCAGGCGAGGGCTGCTCCCCTGGGGATCGGGGTATGACAGCAACGGGGCTGCCTCATGCTGAGGGTCCCAGCCTCCAGTGTCCCCCTGCAGCAGCAGAAGAGGGCTCTGGGGACCAGCAAGGGAGGGTGGTGCTGAGGGCAGCCCCAGGGTGCTGGTGGGCCCTGCCCCATACCTTGGCGTTCTCGATGAGGAGGCCGGTGCTCTGCCCACTGGTGCCCTCGGTGCTCTGCCCGCTGCCGGCACTGCGGATGCTGCCGATGCTGCCCTCGCTGCCCACACTGTTCCTGTCTCCTGCTGTCACAGGGTGAGGAGAGATGCACGTGAGCGGGTGCTGGGGGAGGCACCTGCCTCATCCCTGTAGCCTCTGCAGCACTGGGCAACCCATGTACCCACAGCAGCCACCGGCATATTTGCTAGCAATGCCCCCCTTCCCATCTTGTGCAGCAGGGAAGCTCCGGGCTGGAGCGAAGGAGCTGGCGGGTGCACAGGGCAACGATCTCTCCTTGCAGAGAGACCTATATGCATTGGCAGAAGGTGGCCACCCGTGCCAGGGACTGAGCCTGGCACAACCCTGCACCAGGCTGAGTTACAGGCCTGACAGACTCAGTCCTTCAGCACCACTCAGCACACGGGACAGACAGGGGCAAGAGAGGAGAGGGGAGGGGGTGGGAGAGGCCTGTAGGTGGGGTAGGGGTGCGTTCATGGCTGGCTGCAGCCCCCTCAGCTACACTGCCCCTGAGACTTGCTTCCCTCTCAGCCAGGCTCCCTCAGAGCTGGAGGCAGATGTTCTCCCTCCCACACGAAGGCCAGGACAGCGGGGGAAAGGGCTCCAATCCCACCCCTGTTGTCTTCTCCCCAGCGGAGACCCTGACCTGAGCTCTCAGGCCCAGGGGCTGTCCTGGGCAGGGTGAGGTGGCTGTAGGCAGCCGGGCTGCTGAGGAGGGCTGGCTGCGGAGCATCGTCTGGGAGTGGCTGCAGCTCGCCCCGGGGGGCAGCAATGCCAGGCTGTGGGCCCACGGGGAGGCCCTGGTGCTGGGGCACGGGCGCTGCGCGGGGAAGAGTCACACCTGCATCCAAAGACAAAACAGGTGCATCAGGGCAGGGCATGGGGGCAGGACAGGGCACTGCACCTTGGGCTGGGCAGGGGGCTCAGCCATGTGAGCCTGGTGCAGTCGGGACTGAAGGACCTTCCCGGCCCGGCCTAAGTTCTGCTAAGCCCTGGGCTCTGTGTCTCAGCCCTGACCTGGCTCCACTTTCCTCACCTGGCAGCAGCCCCGCTGGGATGAAATGAGGGGCTGGTGGAGGAGCTAGGCTCAAACCTCTGCAGAACTGAGGCTGACACCCAACTGACTCCTGCAGAGAGCAGGATCTGAATGCCAGGCCGCAGCTGGGGGCAGCTGCTACCTGATCCACCTGCAGGTACGGGCCCTACCCACACCCCTCTAGGCTAGAAAGGGGTGCTCTGGGCTCCCCACCTTGTCTCCTGACTGTGCTGCTGTAGGGGTGGAGGTGCAGGCTCTGCTGACTGGTGGGAAAGAGGGGTGTCGGGGAGCAGACACAGAGACAGACACTCCTGCCCCCCACACACACTCCGTGCTCCTGCCGGGGTGGTGCTCACCTGCTCGCTTGCTGATGACCTCGACAATAGAGGGAGGGAAGTAGCCCACTCGGTCCGTGCCTTTCTGAGCATCGTGGATGTGCCCCTTCCAGCGCCCATCCGCGTGCTGCTCCAGGACCTGCCCGGTGAGACGGGGGGATGAGGGCGAGTCTTCAAGGGTAGGAGCAAGGAGGGATGCACCCACCACAGCTGCTCCAGCTCCAGTAGAAGCCAACGCATGGGGCAGCACAGGAGCCCCAGCTGTGGGCGGCTCCCAGCTACTGGTGTCCCGGTCCGCGGGCATTTGCTTACCGTGATGACATCTCCTGCCCGAATGTTGAGAGCTGTTGGGTCGTGTAGGTTCCAAAAATCCTTCAGCGCCCGGACTTTCAGGATTCCTGATGCCTCTGAAGACAAGGGAAGAAGGGAAGAAAGAGGATGGTGGAGAGTGGGTGGAGGGGAAGCGAAAGAAGGGAAAAGAGGGATGGAAGGCAGAGAGAGCAAGAACAGGACAGAAGAGAACATTAATGACACAGCTGGGCACTGGCCTCCTCAATCCCCCCAGATGTGTGCCCCAGGCAGGGGTGTATCCCCATGGAAGACGCAGGTCTGTGGCCTCAGCACTCAAAGCCAGGTTAGCTGGGGTAGGAGGAGGGTTGGGACTGTGCTATACACATCTTGCAAGGAGGCTTTTGCCAGCGTCAGGTCAGACCAAGCTAGGTAAGCAGCCCCCGCCAGGGGCTGGCTAGGATACTGTGATACCAGCCTCCCATGGAACAAAGTTGAGGCATTAGGCCCAGAGCCAGCTCACCTCTCAGCAGCTGCTTGATGTCCTTGCTGGCGTGAGAGGTGGTGAACTGGTTCACGATGTCTAGGGCCGTCTGGTTGTAGGTGTTGCGGATGTTCACGTCCACACCACCCTGCCATGAGAAATCCAGTGAGAGGCCCCCTTAGCACCAGGGCCGGGGGCTCTCGTCTCGTGCAGGACCTCAGACCGTAGCTGCCCCAGCAATGAACTGCTAGAACTGCTGCTGTGGGACCAGGTGGGACCTCCTGTGCCCAGAGTCCTCCCAAGGGCAAAGAAGGAGCCCAGCTCTTAGAAACCCTGGGAAGAAGAGTGCCCTGCTCCTCCAGCTGCTTCAGGCCACGGGGGACCGATGTGGAGTGGGAATGGGGCTGGGTAAGGAGCAAATCCCAGAGTGCTGCTAGTTGGGGAGGCTCACGCTTGCTACACTGGCTTTGTTGTAGCCCCTGCAGCTGGGTCCTAGGCTGCTTCTTGCCTTGGCCACTGCAGAACCAAGCCAGAGCTACACCTCCCCTCTGCCATCAGCCTCCACAACAAACTCTCTCCATCTCCAGCCACTCTCTCCCCTTCCTCTCAGCAGCAGCCCTCCAGCTCACTTCCAGCAGCAGGCGCACCACCTCCGTCTTCCCGTACAGTGCTGCCTCATGCAGGGCTGTTCCTGTTTTGGTCTGCTTGTTGATCTCGATCCCAGCTTTCAGTAGCTGCCTGTGGGAGGAAAGGAAAGAATCAGCCACCATGGTGCAGAAGTGGGAGGGCACCAAGAGCTGGGATGACAGCGTGGGCACAGGGGCAGGGCAGGTGGGGCTGGTACAGCATTGCTTGGGCTCAATAAGTTCTGAATCAAATCTATGGTCTTGGGTTCATCAGAGACCAAAGCTGAACATGCTGATTCTTGCTGTGGCGTGTGGGGGCTGGACGGAGCCAGACTAATAGTGGAAAGAGGACTGGAGAGTCTGGGGCAGAAGGAAGGAGCAGAGGAGCAATGGGAACTGCCCTCCAAGGTGAGGACTGGAGCAAGCAGAGGGGAGCTGGTGGGGACCTTCTAGGGAGCAGGGAGGGAGGAGAGACATTTGGGGACTGCGCTCTGGCTCTGGCACTGCCAAAGGGCCCAGGTGGGTGAGGAAGGGACAGGAACTGGCTGCTCCTGGAGCCCCGGCTGTTACCTGATGATCTCCTTGTGCCCATTCTTGGCTGCTAGGTGCAGAGGGGTGGTGTAGTTGGGGTCGCTCGAGTCTTTTGACTGTCCCTCCAGGAGTGCGACACACATGTGACTGTTCAGCAGCAACTGGGCCACCTAGGGTGGGAGGAGATGGCTGAGCAACTGAGGGCCTGAGGAAGGAGGGGTGTGAACATCATGTTCCCTGCCACTGCCCCCAGGCAGGCAGCTCCCGGGGCTTCAGAAGGGACAAGGTGGCTACCCCTCCACACAGGCTGTCCTGACCTGCCCCTCCCTTACCCCAGGCCCACACACATCCTTAGCAGGAGGGGCCAGAGAAGGGCAAAGCTTGGCTACTGCCCCAGCCACCATCAGGGGCCTGACTGCTGGTGCCCTGGAGCGGTAGCTGGGAAGGTCACAGCAGACAGGAATAGCTGCTCCCACAAGGCCCCCATTCAGACAGTGCCCAAGGCTCTGGTATGTGCCACCCTGGCCTTCATGACACACAGAGAAGCGGGGGTGTCATGGGACAGCCCCAGGACTGGGCTGGTTTATTTGTGCTGCACTATTTATAGCTTTTCACACTCAGAAATAGAAAGATGGCCCCATCCAAACCAGAAGGGCACGTGGGACAGTCTGTGGCAGTTCCACTGATGGACAGATGCCACTGCCCAGCCCAGGCGTGTGGTTTCAACCTCGCTAGGCTCCCAGGACCATAGTGGGGTCCATGCACCTGCCCCAGGAATCCTTCAAGCCCTGACAGACTGGAAGTTGAGGCTTGCAGACGTAGCTGTGCCCCTCAGTGCCTGCGGAGATCAGGGAGGCTCAGCCTGTCTGGGAACCACCTGCAGTGGGAGTGTGGACTGGGGTAGGGCTGGGGGTCCCGATGTCCGGGTTCCACCCCAGGACCAACTGGCAGCCCCCACTCAGGCTCTCTGATTGCAAATCCATTAATGACTGATTGCGGACCAAGTCCCGTCAGCGTGGAGGAGGGTGGCTGTGCCCTTACCTTCAGCCGACCGAACTCGCAGGCCAGGTCCAGGGGGGTTTTCTTGGCCTTGTTGATGAGGCAGGGGTTGGACTGGTGCTGCAGCAGCATCTCCGACTGTGGGAGAGTGACAGGGCCCCGTGAGGAAGTGAGGCAGGCTGGCCACGTGCCTTGCCCCTCTCGCCCATCCACTCCTCCAGCAGGCTTCCAACCTTCCTGCTGGGGAGAGCCCTGCTGGGACAGCAGCCTGCCCAGGCCGTGACCTGTGCTGGGGAGCACACATCTGACATTTCACAGATTTCCAGGGCCTTCATGGAACCACATGGCAAACTGCCTCCAGCGTTTCACCAGGCAGGGGTGCCCTGACAGAGAATGGCATAAGGGCTCCCACAAGGCGCCAGCTGGCAAGTGGCTCCTGGCCTTCCCTGACACAAGCCCAAGCAGGAGACCACCGCACATTAGGATCTGCAGTGGTGCTATCACACGTGGCCCGTGGAGGGCAGGTAAGTGCTGCTGAGGGCACTTGGCTCCCGCAACTCCCAACCCCTCCCTCCAGCCCCGTGCCCACTCACTCACCACCTCGTAGTGCCCATATTGCGCAGAGAGGTGCAGCGGGATCTGCCCGTCCAGTGATGCCATGTTGACCGTGGCTGATGCCCGCAGCAGCACACGGACTGGCTCCACCCTGCCCTGCCAGGCGGCATAGTGCAGCGGGCGCATCCCTGATGGGAAACCACACCAGGAGTGGGCTGAGGCAGGCTGGCTCTTGGCCTGACACCTGCACCGGCACCGGGGGAGCCCCCCGGCAGGGGGCAAGACCTCAAACCTGGAGGGCTCAGATCCAGCTGGGGGCTGCCAAGGAGATGGCACCACATGGACCCATCTCAGCCCCCAGATCAACAGTCAAACAGGCTGCTTCATCCTAGACTGAAAGTAGCTCGCAAGGTGAGGGGTTGGGAGTGTTTCTACAGCTGTTGTACTCCAATGGGGCACAGTGCAGCCTGTAGGGGGGTCATCTGTTGTAGGGGGGAGCAGATACCCTCTGAGGTGGGGAGAGAAGGGCACTTTCAAATTCCTGCCTGATCTTGGTCCCCAGAAGGGATAGGGGCGTGGTGGGAAAGGGTTGTTCTTGTCATTGAGGCAGCAGCAGGCAGGGAGGCCTTGCTCCTTTCTTGGGCTGCTGTGGCTGGGGTGGTCTCTCCCCCTGCTGGAGTGGGGCGAGGAGCAGCAGTGCCAAGGACTTGGGTCTGATACAAGCTACTTGCTTACCGTTGCTGTCCTTGATGTCAACAGTGGCCTGTGCCTCCAGCAGCAGGGAGATGAGCTCCAGGCTCCCACCCAGGGCCGCATGGTGCAAGGCGGAGAACCTGAGAACAGCCACAAGATAAGGGCGTCACAAGCGGCAAGCTCCCTGGGTCCGTTCCCTCCCAGAGCCCAGTCCCACCTGCAGGTAGTGGTTGCCATTATTCTCCTCTACAAACCAGAAGGTCTCCTGAGCTGGGTGTCCATCATCCCTGCATTTCCCCAGCCCAGATGCGGCTGCTGTGGCTGAGGCCGTTCCCAGGATCTCCCCATTATCAATCAAATTAAACACCATGACTGCTCACTGGAGGGAAGTTCTGCCAAGGAGGAGTCTGGTGCAATGTTGCTTTCACCGCGTTTTGCCAACACGCATCTTGCACGCAGAGGCCCAGCCACCTGAAACATGAGGGACCAGCTCTCCTCCGAAAATGAGGGCTAAGACATGACACAACAGCTGCGTGCTTCATGGCACCATCCAAGCTTTTCTCTCCTACAGCACCACTACCACATCTGACCCTGGCCAGAGCACGAAGCTGTTGGGAAGGGGCACCTCTTCTCTGAAAGCCCCTCGTGCCTTCAGCCAAATGCCTTTGAGTTTGAGGAGATGGACCTGATCTTTCAAGCACGCTCTACGCCACTCTTCCCTGTCCAGAGAGCTCCTGCAGGACAGGCCAATTCAGAGAGCACCACCTGTGTGCCCTCCTTCCCGCATCCAGCCCCCCCAGCCATCTCTGTTCTCGGTGCTGGCCTGCCTGATGCACCCCCCTGCTCTGGCTAAATTCCCCCCAGTCCAGGACGTGCCAGCTTCCAAGCCCAGCTCTGAAGGGACCCGTGCCAGAGCCCCCGTTGTGCTTGCTGGCTCTGGCGAGCTCCCGTGCTGAGCCTTGAGTCAGCATGCCTCAGTTTCCCTGTCAGCAGAAGGGAGGTGCAGCCACCTAACTCATGCCTGGCACCGCATGGGCTCCCTGCGGTTGGCCAAGGGCCTTGCGATGAATCAGTGCTGCACCGGAGAGGTGCCAGGGATTCCTGTTAGCATGGGAGCACTCCACACTCATACATTTCATAGACATTAGGGCTGGAAGGGACCTCAAAGATCATCGAGTCCCCCTGCTCCAGGGGCGGTAGTCAGCTGGGGTCAAAGGATCCCAGCAAGATAAGCATCCAAGCGTTTCTTGACTGAGTCCAGAGTAGGTGCCTGCACCACTTCTGGAGGGAGTCTATTCCAGGCCTTGGGGACTTGGACAGTAAAGACATTTTTCCTTACAACCAGCCTAAAACAGTCTCAGAAGCGTTTATGACCGTTGGTCCTTGTTATCCCTCGGGGCGCGCTGGTGAACAGACGTTCCCCCAGATCCTGATGCACACCCCTGATGGACTCATAGGCAGCCACCAGGTCCCCCCTGAGCCTGGGCTTTTCCAGGACTGCCTTTGCCCTTTATCGAGCAGGCAGGGCTGGGGGCATCAGAGCCCTGATGCCATCCGCAGGCGTCGTCTCTCCTCTCTGGGCAGCGGCAGCCAAGGCAGGTTTTCGGCCAGTTTTCCAGGCTGTTCCTGGGCCTGTCCCCACCCCTGCCAGCTGTACCCCGCTCGCCTGCTCCGACCGTCAGTCTTGGTGCCAGCGTGACGACTCTCCCCCTGTCGGAAGCCCACGGCAGAGTGTGTGAGGCCAGCAAGAATGAATGAGCCCTGTGTTCCCGGGCTGTGAAAGAGGCCTGTTTGTCTAGAGCGCTCTCTCCTTCCCGCCGCTCCCCCTGCTCGGGGCAGCTCCATTCATGCATAGGGCTGCGTCTAACCAAAGGAGGCGCAGAGCCGACGGGAACCAGCATGGGAACTCAGCACTCGGAGGCAAGCCTGGCGGGAAAAGAAGCTGAGCTTGCCGGGCCTGGGGCTCCGCAGGCGCGCGTGTGAATCCCAACCTGCCGCAGGTAACCTGCCAGCGGGCAATCACTTTGCCACTGCCTTGTACCAGGAGCAGGAAGGTAGGGCCTCTTCGTATTCTGCAATGCCCCATCTTGGATTGCTGTGTGCGCTCTCATTACCCGCAGCTGTATCTGAGGGAATGGAGCCAGCCTGGCACCCATGGGCTTGGCCAGGGGGCACTTCTGCTTCGTGAGGGAGGCACAGGCTGCAGCATGCATCTCGCTTGGGATCAGGACACTGACCTCAGCTGACCTCTGAGCCACGTTTACTGCATTCAGAGGTCGGGCCATGCCAGACACAGGGAGTGTCGCTACGCAGTGAATGGGCGGATCGCCGTAGGTGTGCCCCGACGGCAGCAATGCCTCACTGGCACCACTTTCGCTTTGTTTCATTCACAAAGGGAACAGCTCTCTCCAGCCACGCAAGCGAGCTGAGCACCTTGCTGACTACTAAGGTGAAACCCTCTCCCTTTAGCTCCGCACACGTAGAAAGTAAAGGAAGACAGAAAGCCAAAACAACTTCATCCCTAGCTAAATAAACACACTTGCTCACCATATCATTTACAAACTAAATGCAGGGTTAAAAACATCATAAATTTCCAACTGCCCCCCCCAAGCAGCGTGCACACACGCTATTCTTATTGAGTGCAAAGAAACGTGTGACTCATCACAACACCAGCTCCCTTCCTCCAACCCAAGAAACACAACTCTTTCCCCAGGAATTTAAAAACTTAAGCAGCACAAAAGTCCTTCTGAAAGCAAGCACATGCCCATTACACATCTTTACTTCACTGACAAATCAATCAGCTTCAAATGCACACATGCACGCACGCAGCATTTCGCCACAAACTACCATTACTATCACTTTTACTAACACTTTTCCTATTAAGTGAATACATGTGCAGTATTCTTCCTACACTATCTATATTCACTTCCTCTTATCAAAAAGTTCTGCTGTCCAATAAATATACTATCAGTGTTTCCCATTTAACAGTCTCCTAAATAAAAATGCTTGTCTTGAAATTAAGTAGCAAAATAATACATACAGAGCACCAGCCAACTCTTGGTCAGAGTTAAGCAGAGATGAAGCATCTTTTGCCCTTGATAATGGGTTTGTTTGAGATGGGTAGTGTAAAACCTGTGGTTCCCTAACCTTTCACAGCCTTGCTGTTAAGCACTTGCATTTATAAGTGATGACTGTTGTTATTTAGCAACCTTCCTGTTTCATGACTGAAGCTTGTCCTGTTTGGGGGTATATGGAGGGTGATGGATGAAGCAGACTATACCATGAATAAAGGGAGGAACGTGAATGGGCCTGGCACAGCATTGATCCCAGGTCTGATGGACTCCTGTGCCCATTCTGTAGGCCTCACTTAAGCAATGGTATTGTGCTCATCTTAGCCTTTGGCAGGCTTTTCAAGGCAAGAAGATAGCTTGAACCAGCTCTAGAATACACCCAGCGGGATCCCCACCAGATGAATGTACTATAGCAAGTTCAGTAGCTCTCAAATTTAGCCAGGGATGTTAGTGGCTCAGATGCATAACCTGCACGTGCCAACGCACCACTGGGAGGGAGCGGAAAGGTCAGAGAAAGACTCACCCATCTGCGTCCTGGTAATTCACATTCAGGCGCTTAGCTGATCCCAGGAGCTCTGTGGAGAGGAGAGAAGAGACTGTCAGTGCAGAGCCCCCAGAGCCATGGCAAGCTGCGTGGTGAACACAGGATGCACCAAAAAACACGCGCTACTTGAGTGGATACAGCATCCGCTGAAACAGCGATTCCCCTTCGCAGCCTTCTGTTCGAGGAGAAACTCCAGGAAACATCAGATCCATGGGAGAACGGACAGCTGGGAGGTAACGAACACTTTGTACACACAAAGCTACCGCCCCCGTGTACATGCACTTCAGATACATGCTGCCTTGTCCAGGACTCCCTGAGATCGCAACTGCCCCTGCACAGCTGGATCGATGCTACAACAAGCACCATCAGACAGAGGAGCGCAGTAGGGCACTGATGGCTGACTCAAGACTTGAAGAGGTCCTGTTGGTGGCCAGGGCAAACACCGCACCTTGCTGAGACTCCCCATTGACTCCACTCTGCTTTGGTTTCTGCCCTGCCTCCCTTTCTGCCCCACTCAGGGCTGGCAGGATAGTGCTTAGCTTTCCCCCTCAAGTTACCCCAGGCAGACTCAAGCCCCAGACTCAGATTCAAGCCCTCTGAAGCCCCTTGGTGGCAGCCCTATACACAACAAAGCTTTGCCTGTGCCCCAGCCTTGCCATACTGACCTCCCAGTGCGCAAACTAGCACCTGACCCATCCCTTTGTCGTCCTCTCCGTCTTTCACTCCAGCTTCTTCTCCGCACACTTCCACATACCCTCTTCCAAAGAGCCCAGCAGACTCTAGCGCATCTCACCCACCCTCCTGCTTTCCACCTGCCACCGCAGCCCAACTGCCCCCACTTCCAGCATCTCTGCAGCCCTCAAGCTCCCATTACATAAGGAGGGAGCAGCAGGATCTGTCCCATGGCCTTTGCCCAACGGGATGGCACTGCTGTTCAGCTCTCCTGTGGGGACACTCATATTTATAGGGGCTGGTGCTTGACGAGTGCTGATATGGGACATTTTGCTTCCACCCCTGAGCTCTGTCCCCACTCAGTGTGCCAAGGGATGGCCCACGGACCAGATGGTTGGCATTTTTGCTGCCTGGGCAGAGGCTGAGGTCACGGTTGTGAATGTAGGGATTGCATTGTCTCGGCATTCCTTTACCCTCGCGCACGCCCCGCTGTTCCTTGGAGACTCTGAGATGTGGGGAACCATACAAATGTGGAGACCAGTACCCCGTCCTCCTAATGTGTGCACACACACATACACATGCACACACAAGACTGATCATGTAAGATCCCAACTCCCTCTAGCAATGAATTCAAATTAATTCTTTCCTCCCACAAAGAGCAAGGACATTGTCTTCTCATCTGGGGGCTTGAGAGAAGATTAAAATCTCTGGAATTTATTTGCTAAAAGGCAAGAAAAAGAGGACAATGTATTTAAAGGTTGGGAGGTGGGGGACGGGGGACAAAGGATTAATTATTTCTAGGCTCATTTTTACCCCTGACTTTGCTGCAAGCAGATGTCAGACTGAATCACTCTTTGCTCTATACCGCCACTCTGAGGACCTATTTCTCATCCAAGGTGGCTGCATCTTCAAGCCTATGATGTGTTATTTTTCATTAGGTTCCTTGTTTCATATAGGGTGTTTGGATCCAGAAGAGCCATACTCTTAAGCTGGGATTCAATAATTGGAAAAAGCACAGCTGAAATTTTGCTGGGTTACTTATGGGAGAAAGCACCTTCGCCCTCGCAGCTTTGGTCATCTTCCATGGCCCCGCTGCCTTGTATTCAAGTTCCTCTCGACTTTCCATCACTAAAGATCTCTCTCCTTCTCGCCCTTCCTCTCCTTGTTTCTCTGCACTGTTTGTATGGCCAATGCCATAAGCATATGCTCTGTGACAGGAAAGGTAGGGGACCCCTACTAAAGGAAGCAAGAGAGTTGAATAAGGGCCAGACTCCTTTCCTTCTGCCAATACTTAATTAAAAGGAAACTGTGGAATGGTGGTTTTCGTTCGAGTCATTATTGCAGTTTAAAATGTTCTGTAAACAGGTTAACTCATGCAAAATGGTCTTTGAGTGGCTGCTTGCAAAGGATGCGCGACTAGTCACCCCAGCACAGAAGAAGCAGGAGAGACCTAGATGGAAGCATAATAATTAGCACTTCTAGGGGCTTTTCATCTTCAAAGCGTTAGACAACCATTAATGTGCAGCTCTACATTTCAGAGTGAGTATGTGAGGCCCTCTCCTCTACTCCAGGGACCTACACCCCAGGGATGTTCACTCAGAACTGCCAAAGTTAATGACAAAAATATGGTTTTATTTATCCTGGTTCTGATTTATCCTGTTATTTCTGTAGAGCCAGCAGGGCTGAGAGAGAGGGAGTTGAAGTCAATACCTTCTTGTACATCATCAGGAGAATGACTAGGCTCCCATCGGCTGCACCTCGGCAATCCCATGGAGGGCTCTCAGGTTCTGCAAGTACCAGTGGGCATGACATTTGGCTCATGGACCATTTACTGCTGGTAGTGAAACATGGGAAGGAACATCCAGCTTGGCACTAAGATGTTAGGCTGTGTTTGCACAACCGCCACTTAGGAAAAAATAAGGTTCCACTTGTAAATTGGCCACATTGGATCTGAATCACTGTGAGACAATAAACAGAGGCCCTGCGGTGCCAGGTTTACAGAGTCCCTGTTGGAGCGGACCAGTGCTTTAGCAGTGCAGAAGAAGCCAGGAAAACAGCAAGTAGCCCTTGGACCATCTTCCACTTCTGCAATGGTTCCTAAAGCAGGCCAGGGAGTGGGATGGATCTGGGTGGTGTGGAGGAGACATTAGAAAAAAAAATCACAGAAAATAGGTGATTCTTTCACCAGTTTTAGTAGGATCTTAAGTGGCTCAGCCTCAACTTGAAACCTATGTTGACTGGTGCCACAGAAATGCTGATGCATCAGGCGTTATACTGTGTGATTACTTCTGCCGTAGGACTGTCATTCTCAAACTGTTTTGGGCAGCGTTCCCCCTTTTATTTCTGTTATCCTGCTTGCCACCCCTAAGATGCTGTATTATGGATACAGAAGAAGTAACACTCTTTATCACTCAACCATGCTGTAACCTCGCTGACAGACTAGGAGACATGATACAGCTGTTCTTCATTTTTTTCCTTCCTTTCCCTTTACTTGTATTTCCCCTTTCCCTTCTTCCATTCCCCTGTTCCTAGAAGTTTGCCACTCGCATGCATAAGTACACAGGCCCCAGTTTGAGAAGCGTGCCACTCAGAGGAGCCAGGCAAGTCAGTGACAATTTCTGGTTCTCTTGTTGTTGAGTTTGGGCATGCAGCTCATCTGATACTGTGGGGTGCTTTGCTATGCCCTGGAGTTTTGTGCAAAGCTTATGGTCCAAACCTCCAGAGCTAAGATTCCCCACATTATAGGAACCCGACCCCAACGAGAGCACATTCCCACTAGCTCTAGGTGCTAATTGATGCCAGAACGGGGTTATGGAAGGAAAAGCCCAGCCAGAAGGTGGGATCTTTATGCACTCTACACACACTAGAATGACTCTCGCTGGAAAGGCTCACAGCGTAAGCGAGTGCTCAGTGGGGTTGTTCATTGTCTTAGAAGTGGTAGGAGGTGGTAGTCTAAACAGACTGGGAGGCTGCTCCAGGAGTGAGTGAAGCAGAACTGAGACAAATATGGAGCTGCCATGAAATGCAAGATACAGAGAATATCCAAGAGAAGAAGAATGATGCTCTCTCTCCCTCAGCCCTAAGCTCTTCATCCAACTCTATAGAAAAATAGCTTCATCTCAAACTCAGCTGCTTTGAGACATCCATGGAGGCCCACCGACTCTTCTAATGGGATCCCACGCCAACCTGATGCCAGATCCATGGAGCAGAGCATAGCACACAAGCAAATGTAACAGTCTGTTCAACATGATCTATGCACTATGGAAGACACTGCTGCATCTTTCTCTGGTGAAACCACCTGGAAGAGCCTGCAGACCCCAATGGCATGGAGGGCAGCAGCATCCCCTCCAGCTCAGACAGCCAGACCCATCCCCTGAAATCCCACTCCCAAAGCAGCTCCAAGGAAAAATGGCCAGGAGATGCCTGGTTGGAAAAGCAGAGCTGAGATGATGCAAGCTTCTCTCCCCTACTCCCCTGGGATGCAGCTGTCAACATCTGTAAAGCAGAATTCCTGCGTCTCAACTCCCCGCACAGAGGAGAATTCCTCAATTCGTTCCTCATTCCAGAGTTCCTCAAAGCTCCCTCCCTGCTCGAGCACAGCAATGCACACACGTGTGCTAAGAACAGCACCGGGGACCTGGGGCATGGGGGGGAGGCCACCGGTGCTGGAACGCAGCTGGGAGAGGAGGGACAAAACAAAGAAGTGTTAATAACTTACACTCCTTTAGCGTTAGTGAAGCTGGACTCACGTTCTCCAGGGAAGCAGGAAAAGAATGTATTTTGACTGCCTGGACTGGTAAACCGGGGTGCAGGGAGGCAAAGCCACTTGCTTTAGTGATGTGAACAGTCACTGGCAGATCTAGGATTGGTAGACAACCTAGGCAGGCAACCTGACTCTTGGGGTTGTGGGGAGTGACAGAAAAATGGTGAGGGGAAGCAGCAGCAAGAGCTGAAGAAGCAAAGGAAAGAGAGACAGGAGAGGGATGCATACCAGAGGGTCAGTCAAAGATATTCTGCCTCTTCATTCAGGCCTTATACCATCCATGGCCAGAGCTGGCTCCCTCATGAACAGCTGGTTCAAAGGATGTTCCCAGGAGAGAGAGGGTCCCTATTTATGCAAGTGTGCGATGGGCCGAGATGACATACAACAGATAGAGAGGGCTGTTTGCCCTTGCCACATAAATCAGCCAGGTTACAGGAGATTTCGTTCCCATTTTCAAAAGATTAGCTCTCCCCTACCTCGGGGATTAGGAGCTCCTGCGAAAGACCACAGTGCTTAGGGGAAGCTAGGGTGCAGACAGATGCAGGAAAGAGAGGGGGTGGGGGAAAGATCTATCACTGCTTTCCAAGCCTTCGGCATCCCTGACAATAAACCTCCTGGGAACTAAGGCTCCTTGGATTAACCAGGCCAGAAAAGAGGGACGACTGGAGCTGTAAGGGGCTCCCTGATTGCATACAACAGCCCTCGGCATCAAATACCACCCCCACATGCACAGCAGCCTTCTACCCTCCAGCCTCCGTAGGAGCCAGGGGACTAGGTCCTGCTGAATCAAAAGTCCAGGCAAGGTTAGGGTGTGCTCCCAGCCCCGAGTGTGGACTGTGCTGGATGGGAGGTGGGTGAGAGCCCTCCCTCACTGCCCCAATCCTGAGATGGGAGATTGCACTTGGCAACGCTGAGTTGGGCCAACACGAGAACTCGTCCTCCTGGTATTTGTGGTGTAACTCAAAGGCCCAGGATGGCTGTCCCCCATACATACAAGAAGGGCAGTCCCAGAAGCAGGGAGTAGGGGGTTGAGTAGACTCGGCACAGCTGGCGTTGGGTTATAGCGTATCCTAAATGGCTGCTGGTTCTGCTGCTGTTTGGTGAGCACTCTGTCTTAGTCCCTCCCATGAGAAGCATACGTGCTAACTCAGGTAGCCTGGGAGCTCACCCTACAGCTTGGTCCAGTAAGAGGGCCAGAGCTGCTTGTAAAGGGGAGGGGAGGAAATCCAGCATCTTGACACCCATCTCACTGGGGTCATCTGACCCCAGCAGTCCTTCCTGCCCATGTGCAGAGGGGCTGGACCCGATGATCTGTAAGGTCCCTTCCAGCCCCTAAAATCTATGAAACTATGAAATAGGAGTCAGAGGAGGAAAGGCCCCACCACCGTGAGCTGTGAGCACGGCTACCCCTCGCTTTGAGGTGGGGAGGGTTCGGTCTGGGGCAGTCTCTGGCTCCAAGGGACCTGAGGTTTGGTCAGAGGCCTCCGATAACGAGCAAGCGGACTCCGCAACACCCAGCGTCTGCCAGGCACTGGCAAAACAGCACACGGAGGCCGGCAGTCTCCCCAACGCCCCCTCCTCTCCCTGGCTGCCTTTCATTGCAGCACAGCAGAAATGTCACCGGAGCAACTCGGAGGGCTCTGATGTCATGGACTCAAACAATAGCCATGCCAGGGAAGGGAAAGGCCTGAGAGGCGCTCACTGGGCTGAGCTCCCACCCGCTGGTCTGCCTCATACAGAGGGGCCTGTTGGGGGAGGGGGCTTCCTTTCAGGAGTCCCAGGCGGGATGTATTGTCTTCGCAGCCCTTCATTCAAAGAGCAATCACTGGAGCCCCAGAGAGGGGCAGGCGCCGGGGTGCCCGTCTGCAGGTGCTTGCAACCCAAACCTGGTATCTGCTGCAGGGGGAGGTGATGGGACGCTGTATAAAGTTCAGACCTTCCTCCTGCGAGAGACATGAGACGGCACAGGACATACACCACCATACAGCTCTACCCTCTCCCTTCCCATCCTTCCCTTGGCTCTGTCCCCGTCTCCGTGTGTCCCTTCCCTCCCGCTCTGCCCATCTACCCTTCCAAGCTGCAGGCTCTGAGGCCTGTCAGCCTCCATGGCCCTGCTTCTCCTGAGACCCATTTTCCCTGCGGTGCTGACAGGCGCGGAGCTGCTTCCCATGGAGATATTTTGGAGTGTGGTGGAGGGAGTTTTAGCAAGGGCCTTTCATGTCTCAGACCCGGCTATTTGGGAGGCTCGGCACTGGCCTCCACGACCACAGAGCTGGCAAGGCTCTCCATGGGGAAACGTCTGCCGAGCTGTAGGCCGCGTGTTCCAGTGACCGCTTGCTGTGATGTGGTTGCCTGACCTTTCCGAGGGACACGAGAGCCCTAGGTGGCATGCCGCTGGCTTCCCCAAGGCCATCATCCAGGACTGAAAGCCCTCCAGGCTAGACTTTCTCACGCTGCGCCGCTCCCTTCTCTCTCAGGGCACAGACTCCAGTCCAGTCCAGACCAAACCAAGGTCAGACCCACTGGGAATCCCAGAGCCGTGGGCTTGCCTGCCTCTGAAGGCCACCACCAGCAGGGTCACTGCTGCCCGATGCTCTCCCCAAACAGACCTGCATAGGGAAGGTACGTGAGACCTGTGCTCTGTCCCACGCCCCAAAAGCACCTGGGAATGAAACAGGGCAGGATAAAAGGCCAAGGGGGCATTAGAAATGGGTGAAGCAAAGGTCTGGGGAGAAGCCAAGACTGTCTTGGGATGGTTGGAGAGGAATTTCTCTTGATGCTGCGCGAGAAGACTCTACCCCACCAACGAGAATCCAGTCTCAGACACATGGCCACCCCAAGGGGCTATTCCTACACTTGTGTCACTGCTCCCCCTCCACATTACAAGTGCTCGGTGCCTTCGATTCCTCCTTCCACTCCCCTGCCAGGCCCTGGAGTCTCTTTCCCAGGGGCTCGGCTCCAAAGCAACGTCTCCTTTACTCTGCTCACGTGCTCTGTTCTGCCCCGGCTCTGAACCCTGCAGCCGCTGGCCTCTCCTCCCATTCCTGTCTAGGTGCCCGGGTTAGATAAGCCCTGGGGAGCTGGGGGTGGGGGGGACCAGTCCTTGCGTAGGGTCAGACTCACTGCCAACCTTCCCCGAGTGCCTGCAGGTTGCTTACAAATCAGTAGCTCGCGTGCTCAATGGGGTGGCCTTTTCAAAGGGAGCTCAGCTGCCTGCCCATTATCTTACGGGAGCACCCAGGAGGCAAAAGTTCTGGGTCCTGTTTTGCTGGCAGATTTCCCAGGGCCCCTCTCCTGGGGTATGGGGCTCTTTTGGGGACATGGAGCAGATTGCGGTTCCTAGGAATCTGGCTGGGACAGGGGAATCAATGGCTGAGTGGAGGGAAGAAGGCTGTGGATGCTCAGCCATAGCTCGATGGGCCCGTCTCAACCCACCCACAAGCTCGGGGAGCCCATTTCAACTCGTGCCTCAGTTTCTCTATGGGTAAATGGGAATGCGGATCCTGTCCCCTCCCTATGGGGGGCACCACTATGCTGCCAGAGCTCATGCTTGCCGGCTGCTTTGCACACGCCGGCTCTAGCTAGCCCAGGCTTTCCAAAGGCACCTGGCACTCGGCATATCAGTACTGTCATCACACGACAGTTAGTTACGTGCGTGCCCCGGGTTGTAGATGGCTGCGGGGAGCTGGGGCGGGGGAGCACCTCACTCTGGTTTATTGGCAGGCGCGCCACCATGAACTCGTATTTACCTCCCTCCGGCACTACGCCCACAGGGCCGGCGCCATGCCACCTCCTGGCAGCTGCCAAAGACAGGAGTGCCCTGCCTTAGCCCTAGTGCCATGGGCGTGATGAGCAGGCTGGTCTTTGAGCAGGCACGCTAGGTGAGTGAGTCACCTCCTGCCACCTGCCCCGATTTAACCCCTCACAGCCCACTTGTGCCTTTCCTCAGGTTTCTTGCAGTCCTTACTGCACAGTGTCTTAAAAAGAGAGGTTTCCCAGATCTTATTTTCACCCCCTCCCCCAGTCAGACCGATCTGCAAGCACCTTTTACTTGTGACCCTGAACAGGAAAGAATAGCTCCTACGCAAACTGCTTTTTCACCGATGCCTGTGGTTGGCTCTAAAAAGATTCTCTTTTTTCCCCCACTGGGACATGATGTCCTCCACCCTGCCCACCCTGGCATCCCAAGAAAAGTCCTGACTAATGCCAAGCCCTTGTCTGGCCTTGGGGAAGGCCAACAGTGGCCTCAAAGGGCTAAAAGCACCCCAGTTTGGAAAAGGGAGTGTTATAGCCTTGAGTCCAGAAAACAGGACATCCTCTACCCTCTTCCAGGGTTATAAACCATCAATGACTTCAGCACTTGGCCCACAAGAAGTTTGGATGAAAGAGGAGTTGAACTTGGGAAGAAGTTTGAGCTGAACAAGGCAGCCCCTGGGCAGCAGAGGCGGTATACGTGGGAGAAGCATTCACGGGGTTTGCCTACTTTTGCAGACAACCGCAGCTTGGGTGGTGCCAGTGGCTTCCCCCCAGCCATGAGCAACTGGGAAGGAGCAGGGAGAACGTTAATTCCCCTCCTAGCCACCACCTGTCAGGTGAAGACTTCAGAACGGCTCCAAACTATCAACTTGGGCTACTGGACGACACACCGGGCGCCTTCGGAGAAAGGGGTCCCTGCAGCATGTTATGCTCATCTGCACACAAGTCCTGAGTCCCAAACAAGCAACCTCTGCTGTGTCCCAGGAAATAAGTGGCTTGCACAAAAAGTGCCTGGTTAGTGTAGCTAGCCCTTCCTTGCATCCAGTGCATTGGGGAAAGGGCCCTTTCACTGTGGACTCTCTCACCACCACTATTCACATGAGGCACAGACTGAAAAGCATGCCCAGCCTGGGAAACACCTTTATAGGGCAAATCTATCACTTGTGCCTCATGGCCTGGAACACCCCCCCTCTCCTCTGTGCCAGGACACAGGGGCCCTGAATGCAGGATCACGGGGCCTCCCCAAGGCACTGCATCCCAGAGCCGCACTTCAGGAGCGGACGCATAGACCCAGTCTCTTCCGCTGGACGGACAGGACATTCCACGGGGAGCTGTTGCCCGGACACAGGCCTGTTGCGATGGCAGCGGGAAGGGGTTAAAAAGTTGGTGTGGGAAAGAACCCAGGCTCCCGGCTGATGGATGGAGCTTCTGGGAGCACAGACGCTGTGTGCACAGGCTCTGGGAAAGCAAACAGCAAGGGGGAGGCTGCTGATAAGCCAATAAACTGGCTGCAGGAGCTAATCATCTTCCATCCTATGGACACACAGCTGCTCTGTGCTACACCTTGCCTGCCTGTGGCTTGCCCGCAGTCGGAGACAGGGAAGTCAAGAGGGTGAGTCAGCTTGACTCTGCTTTGCAGCCTCCACTTTAGAGGAACAATCCCAGAGGGGGAGTCATACCTTGATTTGGTCTGGGGATGCCCAGCAGGACCATTTGCTCTGTTGCTTTAGGACACAGGGAGGAAAAAGCTCATCCTCTATGAAGGCTGGGGAATCCAAGAACACCCAAGAGAGACTGGGGGGCTCTCAGAAAATAAGGAATTAGAAGATGATGCCGTGCAGGCCAGGTGAGGGGACGCTGTGGAAGAGCAAAGCCTTCGTCTCTCCCATCCCAAAGCACTTCACAGGCTACAGAAGGAGCTTCACATATCCCAGACTCTTCTAGTACTTAACAGCAAGCTTTGGAGCACCCCCTCCCCAACCCTGTGGGCTAGGGAAATATTATCTCCTTTAGGCTGTTAAAACCGGGACACCACAGCCACTTCTTGTACCATGGGCTCCACACTGACCACAAGCAGCCAGTGCCTTGGCTTGAGGTCTCTTCCATCCCGTTCATCCCTACAAGTGAAACCATCCTGCTCACCACAAACACTGACAAACATGTCCCCCACAAACCCAGCTGCTGAGTCCAGCCTCAGAGGCAATTAAGGGTGGGTGTCATTATGGCTGGAGGTAGCTGCCACGCTACAAGGTCATTGCTGTGTTAAATGGAAATCAGGCCTCTTAGGCAGGCAGGATGCTGGTTTGGGTTCACCGTAGTGACCTCTAGGCAACACAGGAGAGTCTGAGAGGCACAGACCAGAAGAGCAGCAAGTACCTGGAGAGAGCGATGGGACTAGTGCTCTCCTGCCCATACCCTCAAGAGGCAGGGTCCCAGCACCCCCTTGTTTCCAGCCACTGTCCTTTCCAAAAAGGAACTTGATGAGGACCTAGAGAAGCTCCCCATAGTGCAAGCTCCCATTTCTTTAGAAGCTATCTCCTGCTGGTCTATATCTTCCCTTTGCACGAGTCCAGGACCTCTGCATGCAGGCTGCTCTGCGGACAGCATCAGCCTGCCAGGAAGCTGCTGATGGCACAGGAGCCTTTCCATCCAGTGCTGCACCTGATCGGGGCAGGGAAGTGCATGCCTCAGTGCTTCCTGAGCTGCTCCAGGCCCACCAGGCACCAGCTCAGCTCTTGGCCTCAGTGACACTGGTGTCAGGCTGCAGTAACTCTGCTCAGGTCAGATGCTCTGCACTGACACCAGCTATCACATTTGAGACCTAGAGACTGCTGCCTCTGGAGCACTTTGTCCTTGTCTGCCCATACAAGTTGCCTGCCCTTGGCTAGCCTCATCATCTTGCAAGCTGACTCCTTGAATCTCTGGCTGTGACTGCTCCAATGCTGCTCCAATCATGGTTATTAATAAACCCACACCTAGGCTCACCTTCCTGGCTTGATGTCCTGTGTATATTGGCACCCGCTCTCCATCCTCCACTGCAAACAACTGCCTTATTTAAACCTTCAAGGCCCTCCAGGATTTGGACCTGCCCTACCAACTGAATCCACTGGCTTACAGCAGTACTGTGCCAGCCTATGCACAATGCATCTTTGATCACCTCCACATCCACTTCTCTCACAGGCAGTGTGTGGAAAAGCACAATGCTTCTCCTTCCATGTGGGAAAGAGCCCAGACTGGCTCTGCAAAGCCATCACCCCTGCCCTCCTTAACACTAACCTTTGTGTAATACCTACAGAGCTTGGCCAGCTGGCAGCCAGATCTTAACCACTGCTTCCTGCACAGGGTATCTGCTTTGCTGCTTCCCCCACGCTCTGCCTCCTCTTTCTCCCTGTTACAACTTGGAGAGACAAGACATGAGTTGTTTGGGGCAGAGATGGGCGTTGCTCAGCTTGCTTCTACAGCACCTAGACTGCACTAATCTTGCTTGCAGCCACTGATAAATAATACAGTAGCAGCTCATCTGTTCCCAGAGGGATGTAAAGTGGCTGGGGTACACTCCTTGCCTACCCTTGGGCCAGTCTGCACTAGGACTGGGTCCCCAGGACACTGGGAAGGTGCTGCTTTCTGGGGGTGAACAGGGCCTTGTGAGACTGAAAGCATTTGCCTTCCACCTTTGGCTAGCCCTGGGTGGGGACAGAGGTGGTAGATTTGCGATGCATGTGCGCGCTCAGTGAGACATCCTGATCTCTGAAGCGAGCTGGGGCTGGGAGGAGGAGATGGAGTGCGGCACCAAAGGCAGTGGACAGTGGAAACTTTTGGGACATTTTTTTCCCCTTCAGCTTTTACAAGAAAACCAGTGAAACAGAATTGAGTTTTTAAAGAGATTAGAAACAAGAGGCAGATGCCGGAGGGCTGTTCTGGGTTATTTTGCCTCCATCAGCCCTTCTGAAAGTCAGATAAAGGAAGGAACAATGGGTCCCTGCTGATCTGCACAGCCACACTGTGATTATTAAACCAAAGTGTTGGGCAACTCCAGTATTGGCTAAAATGCAGCTGGCAACACAGTCCTTCAGCTATTCCCAGCAGAAACCAAATTGTCACCAGGAAAACCCCCCAGAGCAGAGCAGAGCAGAGCAGAGCAGAGCAGAAAAAAACAGAGATCCTTAAAACTAACACACAACAGAACAATGAAAGGAAAGGAAACTTGGAAACCCCATTCCTGTCTGTTCCTGCAGTGGGTAATACAGAGCTTGCATGTCTCAATCTGGTCCTGCTGTGCTATTACGGGAATAGCTCAGCCAAGGGACAGGGATGTGAAGAGAAGGGGCTTGGATGGCATCACCCGTGGGGAGGACTGCACTGAGTAGTGCAGAGCCACTGTACCAGCAAGGTTGACTCTAGCTCAGGGGTGGGCAAAATGTGGCCGACGGGACGGATGCAGCCCACCAAGCCATTCTATCCAGCCCGCGGGGCCCCTAAAAAAATCAGAAAAGTAATATTAATCTGCCCTGGGCTGCCTGTCATGCGGCCCTCGATGGCTTGCCAAAACTCAGTAAGTGGCCCTCCGTCCAAAATAATTGCTCGCCACTGCTCTAGGTGTTTCATTGTCAAACAAAATCTGTTTAGCTCCTTTTTACTGTGTCCCCAAACTCCCTTCTGCTTGGATTTTGGTCTTAATGGCTAAACAATGCCATGTTCGATTATGGCACCACTGCCCACTATCTTTCACGAGCCAATGCTGGTAAAGAAGACCAAGCAAGAACCTTCTCAGAGAACAGATTTCAAGCATCATTGTCATTAGAAAGGGACAATGTGATTTTCTTGGCCAGAGCAGGCCGTGATGGGGGCTGATACTTTTTCCCAAGCCTGGCTGTTGAAGATGGGGCAGGAGGCCAACCAGCAATGGCTGGATTTCTCTCTTTGCTCCGTGTCCAGAAGGGACGCCCTGGTTCTAAGCCTCAACCTCTCCAGCTCCACTCCGTCTGCACAGTGGTCGGAGGAATCAAGGTGTGTGTCTGTGAGATTAGCCTGAACCTGAGCAACCCAACAGGAGGATCTTCTTCTTCCCATACAAACAGTATAGCCCCACTGGTGTCTGGAGGTTCAGGCAGCTGGACCATTGCTCTGATCCTGCTAGACACCAGACTAGACAGACTAGGAAAGCACTCGTAGTCTTAAGACCCTTTTGGACCTAGAAAGCGATCTAGAGCACCATGTCCCACATTCCCCGAGGGGAGGAAGTGGGCTAGAGTTACTGCTTGGCCACGAGGCTCCAGAATTATCCTGGATGACGTGAAAACCCTTTACCTCCAGACCAAGAGGACATGCAGAGGAAGGGAGAGGTCCCCTGCATTTGGCCCCTACAGCTTCCCTGACAAACTGACAATAGACAAGATCCCCCAGCCAAGGGCTCTGGCTGCTGACGACATCTTGCTAGGAGCTGGAGGAAACTCCCATTCCCTACGGAAGCTGAAAGCTTCACTCCTCATCCTCTTCAATTTGGAAACAGCTGTTAAAGCCTTTGGATGGGGGAAGTCAGGCGGTTCCTTCACAGATAGGAAAGCTCCTTTCCCAGCTGGCCAGGGAAACACGTTACCGGGCAGTGAAGTAACCAGCTCTTCTGGGATCTGGCCATTCCCCTCTCCAGGATATGAACTCAGTGGAGCTTTATTTGCGCAGGGAAGAGGTGGAGTCTTTTCCATTTCCCCCATGCTTCTGAAAGGACAGGACACCTCCCGGGGCAGGAAGAGATCAGTGCGATAAGACAAAGGATCTAACAACCAGCGCAACTCCCTCCTCACAGGTTAAAGGCCACTTCACTGGACATACAGTGTGAGAAGCTACCTGCCCGTATCTGGTCCACCCTGTGCCCCCCAGGGCCCAGCCACAAGAGACAGAAATCCCCAGGTAGCCTGAGGGTCAGCAGAGCCACAATCCACAAGTAGCACAGAGCAGTAACAAAGCTTTGACCTCAACAAAACCCCTTGACACCCATTTGGATCGGCTTGGATCTGAGCTGCCCAACAGCTTAGAGAGCAGGCTGGGAGGTTCGGGTGCTGCTGTGCCTCAAAGGACCCAGGTGCAGGTGCTATGTCCAGCGGGGCACTGCAAGGGTCAGTGCTGGGGCTGATTTTGTTTTCATTAATGTGAGACGGAGTAAATGATGCGTTAATATAATCAGCAGATGATGCTAAACAGGGAGGCGATTGGGACGTTGACGAGGCCACAGAAATAATACAAAGGGACTTACGGAGATTAGGAACACAGCAGAGAATAAACAGAAGCAGATTCAGGTTGGGAAAATTGCAAACTACAGCATCTGGGGGGAAAATTAATCCGACAGGCCGCTATTCAACGGGAGGAAGAAGCAGGGCAGGCAGGATGCTGAGAGGCTTTGCAGAGAGGGGAACAGAAGAGGTGGCAGGAGTGAGCAATGAAATCGGCAATTTTAGAAAAGGCCACCATAGGACGGGGCTGCATAAACAGAGGCTAAGCAGCCCGGTACAGGGAGAGACACAGCTCTGCTACTACCACACACAGAGTCATCGCATTCGCAGCTCGGGGACCCTTGTTGCTGGAAAGAGCCTGGCTATATGGAAGGATTTCAGAGCTGAGCAACAGAAAATAGCAGGGAGCTGGAGAGACTGGCTTACTAGGGAAGATCAAGAGCATTCAATAAGTCTAGTGGGGCTAAGTAATGCCTTGGAAGGCTGTGTGGGGACATAACAGTTTATAGAAGTGATTCTCAACCAGGGTGCCATACCTACACATAATTCACAAGACAAATCTGCAGATTTTAAATAGAAACCCACCGTGTCAAAACCATTCTGCCCTGCTGTGGCCTTTGGGAGTGCTTTGCAACAGAAGATTTGCCCTATTAGTTTTGCACAGTCAAAACAATTAGGGAAAGTGAAGGGTTGGCTGTTGCTGAGGGCTGCCTTGAGCCTAACAAGGTTGAGAACCACTGGTCTGTAGTTAGCTGAAGGATTTTTACATTTAAAGGGGGGGGATTGTTATTTTGTGGGTCTAGCCAGGAACAATGGATAAAATTATAACAGGAAAAACTGAGGCTGAACCCAAGGACAGCTTTGCTGAGCGCTCTGGGCCTAATCCCATTGCTGATATCTATGAAACAAAAGACAAAAGCTCAAGCTGTAGTCGCACCTTTAAGTAAGCAGGCCCCAGGCACAGCACTAGGAAGTTAAGGGCAGACAGGGTGGGCATGGCTCTGAAGCTCTTGGCATCTGCTAGCTGGGGTTGCAAAATCAGCATAAGGTCCTGTTGGCAGCAGGGAACCTCAGCCCAGATCCGCATGACGAGAGGGTAACGTTCCCAGAGAATGAAAGAGGCTCCCAGACTAGAAGCCAGGACCTCAGAGTTTTAACTGTAGCTCTGACACGACCTTGCTATGCAGCCTCAGGTACCTTTCTCTGTACCTCCCAGTTTATAGATGGAGGGCACCGATCCTTACCTGCTGCCCTGTGGTGCATGGAGGATTGCCTGGCATGTCCCGTGCTTTGCCCAGATGAAGCTATGATCAGCAGCAGCATCCATGGTATAGTCTCCTCTGGAAGCTCTGGCAGAGATCAGGGCTCTGCTGAGCCAGGGCATTGAATACACAGGGTAGGAGACCATTCCTGTCCTGGGCAGTTTAAACAGAGGCAAGACAGACACAGGATTCGAAGGGAACAAGCATGGAGAGGTGAAGCAACTTGTTTGTGGTCACACAACAGGCCAGTGGCTAAGTACTGGCATTAAATCTCTCTCTTTCTTGGGTGCCTGGCCTGAGTGCTGGAGCACCTGGGACCCAGGAGCCAAATTTTCCTGAAATCACCCCTCTCAGCAGCCACTGTCCTGCACATAACACAGTGTCTGGGACTGCGGGCTAACCTCAAACCACTGCTCCCAGCCAGCAGCATTGCTGACGGGGTTTGAAGTCACAAGTGTTTAAAAATACCTCACAGATGCCTTTCCTGAACTCTGACTTCCCTGGGGTTTATCCTCCTTGCAGCCAGCCTGGCTCAGGAATGTGCAGCCAGGATCCTCCTGTGTTGGGAAAAGGCGGTTTACAAAGGGACTCCCATGTGAAAGGTAGGATTCCTCTTCCTTCCTAGCAAACTCACCTGCAACAGGGAGGCTGCTGCTCCCTCTCCTTCTTAGTGGCACCCACATAAAACAACAGGCAGCTTATTTTCTGTATCCAGCTTCAGGCAACCACGGGCCGCAGGCTGCAGTTAGTGACCGGGTTGAACCAAACCTCAGATCACAGCGGTTCCATTCCATGGGCAAATCTGGATCCAGGCTCTTATCCCTTGGCCCCTATCTCCCTCCTGGAATGAAGCAAAACTCCACATCTAAACACCCCAATCTCCGGGGAATTTTGGCTCGGAAATGCGCAGCTGGAACTCCTGCCTCTTGGATCCACCCTCTGCACTTATGGTGGGGCAGCAGTGATTTTGGATGAGACTGAGTTTTGGAAAGAAGTAGGATTTGATTAACACCAGAGGACTGGGATTTCTCAGCGAAGTGGGTTTTGGGGCAAGGAACCCTCTTTCTTACCATGGTGGGATGTGGAACCGGCGATGGCTCTAGAACTGACTGGACCACCAAGAAAGGAGCTAAGTGCCACTTACTTCTCCTTGTTACCATCCCGTATGCGGCTCACGGCCGGCTGAGAGCGAAGCTCCCTCCTGCCAGCTCGAGGGCGTGACTCAGAGCCTGTTGAAAGGCTTCCCCTCTGCTGCAATGGGCTATGGATCAGACAGGCCCCATGGTCCTGCTCTACCTCCCATCTCTCCACAACCCCCCAGCTTTCACACTCCCCCGCAGCCTTCTCTCTCGGCACCTTCAAGGCATGGCGCTGCATTGGCCGAGTTATTCTGGGACCCGCGGAGCCTCCCTTCCTCCTTCCTGCCAAACACCTGCTGTCTTGGGGAGGGGGAGGAGAGAGATGTTATTGGGTTCCTCTCATTGTCCAGCCCCAGTTTTACTGTTCCATATGCTGTATCCTGAGCCGGCCATCTGTAGGAAGCATGAGGAAGGGCTGACAGCTGCCGAGAGACCAGCTGAAGTGGGAGGGGACCCCCACCCCCAATGAATACCACATAATAGACAGCTGCTGATTTACACGCAGGTCGGAGACTTCAGAACATGGCTCTGGTGGGACACGGGGGAGCCTGGACCCCTCCCCACCCCACGCTAAACTCAGATCTGACTAATTCCCAGCAGCTTACCAGACCCACTCACATGCAGCTGTGGGGAGGGAGAGAGACGGGAACACGGTCTACTAGGGCAACTGTATTTCTACAACACCTCACCACCCTTCAGAGCAGAGTACCGACACTCAGGAAACCCCAGGTTGTTAATCTACAGTCAAGAGATCCCCGATAGAGTGTTATGCCCCCTGCTACAGTGGCAGGCAATCATCCCCCAGTCTATACCAACTTGGCCAAGGGGTAACATTCCTTCCTGATACCAAAAATGCACTTCAGCAAATGACCCTGCACATCCCCATTTCTCAGCAGTGTTTCTGGGAACAGCCAAGGGTTCCCCAACCAGCAGCAGGCTGGCTCGGGAGGTGGGACCCTGGGAGATGCCGCAAATGCCGACTCAGACAGAGAGGGGAGGAGGGAACCTCTTTTCAAAATCTTTAGTGCAAAGGAGGAAGAAAAGCCACCAGAAAGAAAAAGGAGGGATCTGTTTGTTCCTGCTGTGTGAGGGAGTTCAAGCCAAGTGAACACGCTGGAGGGCTGGGCAGGCTGGCACCAAAAGGTAAAGAAGAATTTGGCCTAAGCTGCAAACAGCATCTCATGCCTTCGTCCTCTGCCAGCAGCTGGGAAGCTGTGAGGACTCTGCTGCGCTCCCGGGAAGCAGCTGGTGGCAACCCAACACCTCCCTTTGAAGGTGCCTGGCCCCTGCACCCTCCCCTCCAGTCCAGCTGCAGACCAGCAGAGCCGCACACAACGGACCCAAGCTCAGCCCAGGCCAACAAAAGTCCTGAGCCTGTGAGGCATAACTGGCTAGTCAGTGTGGCCCTGCCTTTCATCCAGCCCAGCTCGCTGGCGGGATAAATCCCTTTAGTAAGCTGAACCTTTCTCTCCCAAACTGTGGCCCAAAGCAAGCCCTGCCCTTCCACAGCCCTTTTGATCCTGGGGGCTCCCAGAACTGGTCGGCACGACCCACTGAATCACGGTTACTGGGCAAGTTGGTGGCAGGATCAGGCCCAAACCCTAGTCCCTCTCTGTGATTGCTGGGCTGCACCCTCCTCCACCCCTGCCTGGAGGTGGGTCTCAGAAAGTCTGGACCAGGTCCTCCCCCCTGAGGGCTGCATCTCCTCACTGGGCTACAAACACCCAAGGAGGGTTTCAAGGAGCCCTGCCCCTCTTTCCTCCCACCTCACCTATGCCAACCCAACACAAAGGCAACGGGACTCAAGCTGAGGCCTGTCTGGCTCCCCTGCCAGGAACCTGATCTGTTTACACTTTTGGGGAGTAGTGAAGGTGCTTGTTGAAAACAGCCCCGGCAAGCCCGAGTCGAGTCGGATGAGGGGGCTGGGTTTGGGAGCTTAGCAAGGCAAAACTGCTGAGTACAAGTGGAAAGAAGAGCGGCATCCTCTGGGCTGGGGGTGGGGAGGACCAGGGGTGGGACAGCAGGGAGCCAGCAGGGCCCATCGGGTACCTACCTTTCACCTCCCTGCACCATGTAAGAATCGCAGCTCTGCAGTCCTGCTCACCCGATAAGCTGCTTTCCACCTGGCATCAGTGAGCAGAGGGCACTCACACCCGCCACACGGGCAGAGGGGTCGTCTGACTGCCTGTCCCCACTCTGGCCAAGCTCTCTTGGATGTCTCTAAAAAGGGGGTTTCACAGACCAAGCACTGGAAGTTGCACAAATCCCCCCCCCCACTGCAGGCTGGGATGGGGCATGAGCAATCTGCAGAAGGAAGCACAAGCAGAGCTGCTGGCTGGCTCTCTGGGCAACGACGAAGTGGTCAGAGCAGAGCACCATCTCCCATTCACCAGCACGGTCAGACTGAGGCCACGACCCAGGCTACACCTGGGAGCAGGCAGTTAGCGTTCGGCTTAGAGACAACTAGCTGGAGACAAAGAAACCCGGCTCATGATTCTCAGGGCTTCAGGCTGGCGGTGCTTAGAGCGGAGAGGTCCAAGCTTCTGCGATGCAGCGTGGATGGAGCACAGACATAACACATGGGATGGGGGCGGGGGCCAGAAACTCCCTGCCTGGAGTCCAGACTCGGGGTGACAAGAACACAGCAGTAACTCCGAGACACCCCTCCATGTGCGGCCCAGCGAGCGCAGCTAAATATAGACAAGGAAACAGATGCTCCGAGACACAGAGCTATGAGGTTACTGGGGAGAAATAGAGCATTAGCTCAGAGAGCTGTCAGCACACAAGGAAACGGCACGCTCCCTTCCTGGGGCTGAGCTCAAGCTCAAAGGAGAGCGTCTCTAGGCACACACACAGACATGTGCAAATGGGCACTGGCACCTCCTCACAGCCGGGCTCCACATCTGGACTGGAGCTCCAACTGGAGCAGGGCAATGCTACAATGGGCTGCACTGCACTGCAAGAACATAGGGGCCCTGAAGGGTGGGGAGTCTGGTCTAGGGAGCAGCCTCTTCTGCATCTGCCTCTGAAACCCTATCCCTTGCCAAATGGACAGCAAACCTATGCAGCAAATAGGCCAGTGCTATGTATGCCTTAGTCACCTTGGCTCCTGCTAGGCCACAGGTCAGCAACATGTTTGGGCAGAGTGCCAAAAACGACTTGCAAGATGTTGACATGCCAGGGCTGGGTGGCAGGGGAGCTGTAAAGGCCCTGATGCTTGTTGTGGCAGTGCAGCCCTGGCCCCTTCCCATACATCCGTCCCAAGGCACATGTGCACCCGCTGCCTACAATGAATGAGACCAGGGCTCCACGGACCCCAGTGCAGCCACTTGCAGCCTCCTGGCTTCCTGCCACAACCAGCCCAGGCTCTGGGCAGACCCTTGCTGCTTGCCACGAAGCCCAGGCTGCTCGTAGCAGGTAACAGGGAGGCTGCAAAAAGCTGCCTGCAGAACCCCAGCCTGGCTCATTGCCGGCAGCGGGTGCATGTGCACCTTGAGGCAGGCAGTGGGGAAAGGGCTGGGGTTGCACTGCCACAACAAGGATCAGGCCCCTTGTGGCTCCCCTGCTGTCCACCCCAAGGTGCATGTGCCAAGCAAAATGCCTTTGCATGCCAGGGGTTGCCTACCCCTGTGCTAGAGGGCCAAAACATCAGGTCTGTACCTAAAGGGATGGGGGTCAGGGAGGTTACAGCTGAGCCGCCTCTGCTACAGAAGGAGCTGTGAGGCTGTCAAAAGGATGTGGCTTGGGTCCATCGGCTTTTGTGAGACACAAGATATAACCACACAGGGAGGAATGTGCCACAAGCAGAAGCCTCGACATGGCTCCAGATACTTCATGGCCAGGCTTCAGCACCCCACTGAGACCACACTCTCTGTGCTAGTCCTTTTCTGGCAGTAGCTGGGGCTCAGCAAGTCTCTTTGGAAAGGCTTTAGCATAGTAGAGGTGACGCTGGCACAGACTGAAAGCTAGATGTGCTCCTGCAGCTGGCTGCAGCTCTGGGTCTTGCCCAAAGCATCTGGACCCAGAGGTTTGGTGCCAGGAGTGATGTCTCCACAGCCAAGCTGTATACAGAAGCCTTTCCCAAACTGTCCTCATACAAAGCCCAAGCATCATGCGTGGTAAGTACCTTGCCCCCTTCCTGGATCTATTAACAAAGGGCCCAAACAGCAGCGTGGTAGAGTTCAGCTCCAGCTTTCCCAACAGCACTGGCCAGGCCTATGACTCTCGCCCTAGTCAGCCTACACCCTGGATCTTCTCCTCTTCCTTGCCTTCCTTTTGTCCAGGGAGGACACCCAGCCCCCTGCCCTGCGGTGTCGTATCAACCCATTTAACTCTTTCCAAGCCAGGAACACCAGGGCATTTTAACTTAGGTGACTGCAGATAGAGCCAAAGGACCAAGTTACAATGCCTCGGTTAGCAGCTCTCTCTGCCCTGATTGCTGCAGCACCAGTGTTTCCCCATGGAGAGCACATGCAGTTCAGAGGATAAACAGCTCCCTTCCTAGGTAATCATTAGTCAACACGCATAGGAGAACTCTGGCCCACTTCGGAGGGAAGCAGTACACAAGTTCAAGATCACGAGGCCTCTTCTCAGCCTACAGGACAGCAGCAAGCAGGAGCGTGCACTACCAAGGGCGCACAAATAGCACCCTCTGTTTACTTGTCTCCTTGTGACGAGACACTCCCAGCATTAAAGTAATTTTGGTGAGCGCTGAGCATGTCCCACACATGTCCTTCGGGAGAGCAGATGACTCAGGATAGCCTAACCGGAGGGTGGAGCAGGATGCTTGGAGGCACGGCACCGGAGCCAAGAATCAGGGAGACTGACACGTGCAGGGCTTAGGGAGTTCTCCTAGATGCAGAAGCTGAAATGAAAGGGCTGTGCTGGGGGCTGAGACACTGGAGGGCCACCAGCAGGACAGGGAGAAAAGAAGCTGCAGAGAGGGATTGGGAAGGGACTGGACAGGTGTGGCTCAGAGGAGATAAGAGGCACAGAGGGAGGAGCAGAAAGGGAGGAAGGAGTCGTAGGCCAGAAACAAAGTCCTGCAACCTGCGCTGCTCTTCACATCAATAGCATCTCCTAGCAGATGACCTCAAGGTGCTTCATAATCTGCCTCTCACGTTAAGCATCACCCTGAGCATGCAGGTGGGGATGGGGAGGCCACCGGAGGAAAAGCGACTCATGCTGCATCACAAAGCCAGGCAGGGGCAGAGATGCAGACCCCGGGTTTCCCAATTCACAGTCCACTTCCTGCCTCTCTGCAAAGAGGATAAATGGGCTTGGGAACCACCTCTCCGAGTTTCTGGAGGAGGGAGCAAGGGAGAGAGCAGAGGTGAGAACAGCAAGGCAATAGGATGGGAGTGCCCCTTGTAAGAGCCTGTGCACATCGGCCAGGATGGCTTCCTTGCCACTGGTATTCCCTTCTCATGTCGGTGCTGCTACAGGAGAAGGGAATACCAGTGGCAGTGCCAGCCTGGCAGCCTCCCATCTCCCCTGCTCTGCAGGAGGCATCCCACAGGCTCACACTACCATGGAGGCGGGTGCGAGGCAGGCCAGGGGAGGAGGGTGCGAGGCTCCCAGACTGCCCAGGAGTTCAAGGGTTGGAGCCTGCGTGGTTACAGATCAGAAGTCCTTGAGGCCCACTTCCCCTCCCGCTGTTGTGTACACACACAGGCAGCTCCTCGCAAAATCATGGAGGCATTATGCCACACGCTTGTTGACTTGTTGCGACAGCAGAGGAGCGAGCCAAAAACCCATGATGCAACTCCCGCGAGATAACAGCACCCATAAGCGGAGGTGAAGGGCAGTGCTAGGAAACTGCGGGAGCTCTTCCGTCCCCAAAGGCAGGGTTTTGCCTCAGGGGCCAGTCACTACGTGACCTATCACCTGCTCTGCAGCTGCTGCTGCCCCTACTCAGGACATCACTGTCTCGAAGAAAGTTGCACACTTGATAGCACAGTTGCTGGGACAGCCGGGCAAGAGCTCAGGCTAACAACCAGCCTGTTCGTCTGCACATGAGCTACACAGAGCGACTGAAGGCTGCGAAGCAGAGACTGCGGCAGGACTTTACAGACCACAGCTCTGCACCTGCACGATGCCCTAGCACCCGTAGGATCCTTGGTACCCAAGCAAAGCATTCACAGTAGAAAGTCCTGCTCCTTTATCTCTCCATCAAATGGTGTTGGCTTGCAATGCAAGCCTTTATGCCTGGCTGCCAACAGCCCCGAGCGCACACACCCTGGCTTGCCACGTGAGCCGCACCATCACTTGGCATCCCTGTAAACCCTGGATCAGGATGATACAATCTAACCCTCTGCCAGGAGATTAGGCTGCTCCACCAGAGTCATTGCCGGGAGGCATCGGGCATCTCCAGACAGGTCTGTGAATCACTGGGACACCTACAGAGGCAGGCAAGAGCCATACTGCACGAGCAGCCCAACTCTAAGCGAGCCCCTGCATCTCCGTGGGGATCAGCCGTGGGGGACCCTGCTTGGCTGTCCTGCACCTCTGGGGTGCAGCCCCTGCCCTCCCTCCCCGGCCGGCTTGGAGAGCCAGGGAAGGTGTTTTTTTTGCGCTTTCATACTTTCATGCTGGATTTTGCCGCCAGCGGCTCCAGGCCTGGCATCGGGCCAGGGCAGGCTGGGCTCTTTTAAAAACAAAACTCGGCACAAAAAAAAGACTCAGCGTATTTAACTCTTCCAAGGCTCCCCCGGAGGAGGGCTGGGGACCCTGCCCAGCACATTCCAGACCCCCTGGTCCAGATGGAAACCATCTTCCTCAGGAGGTGCTGTCAATCAAGTCTGGAATTCAATAATAAAATAGAACCTGATGTGAGAGCGGAGGCCCCGCTCCCCTCCCCAAATGCTGGCATGGAGGAGAGGGGGTGCGTGGGGAGGCAGGGACAAGTCTGGGTCGCTCTACTCTCTTTGGCCTCACCAAGACTCGCAAGGCAACCAAGATGGGGTCATACGTGCAGAGCAGCATGAAGCTCCACTATGAGAATCTATGAGCTGGGACAGGCACGCAGGCCAAGACATTGCCATCCAGCACCCTCTTCCTGCGATGCATGTCCCACTCCCCCTGCCCCTGTAGGCACCTTCTGTTAGGCATCCTGTTGGAGAGTCTGGTCCAAAGCCCACTGCAGTCAATAGGAATATTTCCCTTTGAGTCCAATGGGATTTGGATCAGGCTGTAGATGCACGTGGGCAGGTGCCCTTGGCAGGTCCCACTGAACCATTGAAGAAAGATGATGATGGGAAGTGGGGGGGGGGTTGGGGGCACAGAGGGAGCTGGAAGACAGGCCCCTTTGAAGGAGGTCTCCTCCGCCAACAGAGTAAGAGGCGGATGATCCTGGTAGGGCGCCCTAGATAGTCTTTCTAGGGCATTGCTGGAGAGCTCCAAATCTGCACAACTGTCAGGGAAGAGAAGAAAGCAAGTTTCTTGAGTGTCTAGTGACTTTTTTTTCTTGGTTAGCAGAAAGTAAATGCAGTGGATGACTGAGCAGCTCCAGAAAAAGGAAGGGAAAAACTCTGAGAAGCCACAAGGCTGCAAGAGCAGCGGAGACACCAAAATCTGAGTGGAGCCCAAAGGCTGTTGGCTGCAATCTGACTTCCAGAGCCCAGGTGAGAAAGAAGGATCAACAGCTTACCGCTGTCTGGAAGGATGAGACATCGCAGTGTGGAAATTGCTTCAGATGCTATCCCGGCAGGGTCTAACCCACACTTGAGGGCCAGCGATGGCAAGCATACTTATTTCCACACATAAAACTGTTAGCTAATTGGAGAGAAGGTTGCAGCTGCAGATCAGTGCTTTGGGTGAACGTTTCCTTTCAAGTACCTTAGAAAGCCATGAAGGGCAAAGTTAAGGGTGAACTTCACAAGCAAGAAGCCATGAATCAGAAATCCCTTTTCTGAGTCAATTCTCAGCCTCAAATCTCAAAAACCAACTGTGAGGTGAATAAGCCTCTTTGGGCTGAGCTGAAGACAAAAAATTACAGCTTACGATGGAAACACAGTTGCATGTTAATCAGGGAGTGACTGCTGTCACTGCCTAACCACATCCCTAACCAAGGAGCACGAGAACTAGAATGGGAAAAGACCCATTGGAATATCAAGCCTATTCCCTGGATAAGACTTTAGGCCAAATTCTGATCTGAAATCTCTGGCATTAGACCAGGGGAGCTGTGAGCAGCATTCAGCCCATGGTCCCCTGGGGGGAAACTTAACACGCATGAGAATCCGTGCACAGTTCATGAACTTAGATGATAGAGTAGGCCCGTAACACTCAGTCCGGACTAAGTCGAGAGCCACCCAGGTGAACTGTGGCAAAACACTTCCAGCTGGGAAACACCGTGCTTGTTCCACGGCTGAGCAAGGCAGGTAGTGCATTATTCATGATTGCAGGAACAACAGACTCAATCCTTGCATAAAAATCTTGGCTAACACGTCACGGGCAGTAAGTGGAAGGGCCAGTTGTGGCTCAGGAGCTGTGGTCTGAGGGTCACTGCTTCCAAATACCGATCTCATTACAACAGCTTTGGATTGCTGCCTGGATTGCTGCCTGGGGCTCCGGCATGAGATGCTTCTATAACAAATGTGAATGAGGGACACAGCTCCATCATTAAGGCTTCCAGCTGCATCACCCCAACCCTGTCAGTGTCTGGCAGCTGCCTGTCAACCCCACTCTTGTGGTTTTTAGCCATCTTGGCAGTCACTAGACTGGGGCTTGTGTTAGCTGAGATAGGCAGGGAGGAACATATATTAGAGATGCAGCTAAAACTGCTGAGGGGAGCAGCTCTACCTGGAGGGAAGAGGAGCTCTCTGATGAGGCCTGCTGATCTTCCTCCTGTGCACACTGGCACATGGAGCACTGCCCACGTTGGGAGACCTGGGCTCTACCCCTAGCTCTGCCACTGCATCATGCCAGGCCTTGGACAAGTCACATTGGACCTACTTTTCAAGGCTGACTTTTCTTGCACGTGCCTGTCTGGAGGGCTGGAGTGAAGGCATGGAAGGGTTTGGGAGGGACAGGTCTGAGCTGCCTCTTGGGAGCCAGCGCTGCTTTTTGCAGGTGGAGTGGGGGTGAGCTGGCCAGGCTACAGGAAGAAGAGGGGCAGTAGCACTATGCATGGGATGGCTAGCAGGGCCGTGGTGAGGTTGTGGTGAGGGGACCAGATAACACAGGGGGGTTTGGACAACTGCTTTGTTATGCAAATGCTTTTCTCAGGGGTACCCAGACCTCCAAACTGCCCCCAGCCCTCAATGGGGGAAAGGTGATTGGACTCTGCAGAAAAGAGATGACTCAGTCCTGGCCCCGCTGCCCCACCCTCTTACAAATGAACTGGGGAGATAGGGAACAGCCAGGTAAAAGCCTAACATCCCAGGAGACTTCTGGCTTGTGAGCCTAGCTGCTTCATCTTCCCAGACCTCTCTGCCTTCTTTCACTGCCTTACAGGCTGCTGAAGTACCTGGAGAAAACTGCATCCTTCCACCCCAATGGCCAGCCTCCTGCCCGTGCTGGGCCGGGCATGCTGTTAAGTCTGTGGTGCTCACAGGCTGCATGTCCTCCTAAGCAGCATTTAGCTGGCAGCCTTGCCAACATCACCTGCAAACCCCACTCTGGTTACCCACGCATACCCCTTTGCCCACCAGACAGTCATGGGGAGCACAGAGGAGGCAATCTAGTTCTTGCCATCCCTCCATGCTCAGGCCTCAGGAGGTCTGTCCTCATTACAGGAGCGGCTGTTCTTGTCACAAGGAGACTCCGACAGGCTCGAGCCTTCCCCTCAGCCTGACTTTGAGCTATCAGCATCCACACTGCATTCGGGGCCCGTCCGTTGGCCTGGCTCTTGGGGAAAGGGAGGGAAGGTTTCCGTCCAGCTTAGCCAGTGGCTGTAGCTGTGTCTGCAGGAGGTGCTTAGAAACACCCAAGTGACAGGAGCCCCCAACTTCCCCCCAGCCCAGCCTGTGGCATTGTGCTGCTAGATACTGGCTCACACCAGGGATCCAGCACAGCTGAGAGAGAGAGAGAGTCCAGGCAGAACGTGGCCAGCGAGTGATCCTGTGTAGCTGAGCAGCTGCCCACACTCAGGATAAGCTCTTCCTGCCTCCCCCACGTTGGCACAGCCCCTCCAAGAGATCAATGACCAGGCTTGCAGGCTAGTGTCAATGCAACTTTTAGGGACATGTGACTCTGCCGTGGGCTGTGCCACCTGATCTCTTTGCACCACTGGCTAACCCCATGCTCTAATTGAGTGCACCTGCCCTGGCCCCAGGAAGCTCAGCCAGCCCATGCATGGCCCCCAGGCTCTGCCACACAGCAAGGCTTGGGTCCGTGAAGGGAAGGATGAAGCCCATATCCTGGTATTATAAGGAATCAGGGCAGGGACACATTGTAGAGCTGCTTCGCTGAACTAGCCCTTCCTTTCCTATCAGCCAGGACTTCTGGCATTTGATAAACAGTGCAGGGAAAGAGAAACCATCGAGGGGAGTGAGATGGCACTGCAGAGCACGTATGGGATATAGGAGACATACAGTGATCTTGCCCCAAACATAGCAAATGCTGGGTTCAGGCTACTGCAGTGGCCCAAATTAGTCCCACCACCACCTAGTCTGGGGCAGTGCGATGCTGGCTGCTCATCCCTGGCCTGTTTATTCACTGGGCAGGTTGCAGAAGGGCTCGTGACAGAGTGGGGTCTGGTCCCTCTCTCTGGGAGAGGAGCTCTTGGCTGCCTCATGGGAGTGTGGACAGGATCTAGATGGGGCCCAGCAGTACTATAATCAGTGTGAACGTGCCAGTGACGTGCTCCTCCCCTGCAGGGCCACAGGCAGGCTGGCATGGTGCCCAGGTGCAGCCTGACCTACTCAAAGTCAAGCTCCAGTCCTACTTTTGACACCAGGTTAGGCTGCTCCTTTCCTGCCCTCCATTGCTGGCAGCTGAATTCCTGCACTAACAGGAAGGGAAGCCTCTGTATGGGTTGCCAGCCTCTTCCCCATCTACATGTACCCCAGCAGCGTTTAACCAGGGGTGCACTCCCCCTCCTGCACCTCAGGTACCTGCAGCACAGATCTCCCTTACCAACCACCCAGGGACATGCTGACCACTTGAGAGGGGTTTCTCCCAGGCAGCCGGGCTATTCCCAACTCATACCCTTATTGCTCTTCACTCTATTTTTTGCTGCTTCAGGCTTATCTCCTTGTGCTAACAGAGCACAACTACAGCTTTGCTAACTTGAGGTCCATCAAAGGCAGCCCAGCTGCGGGCACCACTAGCCAAGGACAGTGATGGCTCTTTCCCAAGCATAACAACTGTCAGAGGCCAGCTTTTGGAAAAAAAACAACCACCAAATCATAGTCACAGTAAACTGATTCCTTTTGCAGGCTCTGATGCTGCTCCCTGCACCTCTGTCCTGACAGCCAGAAAGGGGTTGGAAAGGAGGGCTAAAAACTATCCCCAGCTCAAATAGCTGAACTCTCAACTCCAGCAAGTAGTAGGCGTGATGAATACATTCCTTCTGTTGGCAAGACCCTGCCCACTGCAGGAGGCAGCTGGGATGCCAGAGATCCCGACACGGAGAGAACGTGCCAAGCAAACTCCATAGCAGGCGCGGGGCTAGGATGGGATGGAGGGATGGTGGGGGGTGTGGATGTGAAAGGAGGACTAAAATTTAATCACCCTTTGCCACACATAGGCACTTACTCTGCTGCAAGCAGTGGGTGATGAGCAGGAAGAAGCCAATACAGAAGCCTGCAAAGTTCATTTCTCCCCCTCCCACCCAGCCCAGGCCTTCTACGGGAATTCATGGTCTGTGCATTCCTGCAATGGAGTTTCAGTGTACTGGGAAACAGTCACTCAAAACATTAGTGAGATCCCTGTGACTTAATAATGCTTCACACAGCTGTAGCCTGCGGAAAGAAAGGCTATCAGTACTTCACAGAGGAGGTCAAGCGTTTTCTCTTGAAGCCAGGGGATCTGAAGGGACTTGTCCAAGGTCACACAATGCCAAAGCCAGGGAGGAAACCCAGGAGGCCAACTCCTAAAGCATGTGAGAGGAAGGCATGGGAAAGCCGAAGGGAAAGAGAAAATAGAAGTGGAGGAAGAGGAAGAAGACATGTAGACAAGTTCTATAGGTAGTCAGAGATTAAGCATGGCTGGAGAGATGAACATTGCAGCTTTATTATCCAGGGAATGACTGGGGTACACAGAGGCTACATGACTCGAGTCTGAGAAACACCAGTCTGTAGAAAAGTGGATGGCTTGGTAAAAGGTGGGGGGGAGCTCTGTTCTCCCCATCTCTTGTAAACGATGGTAGGACAAGGTGACAATGCTGAAAACCACTGAGAAGAGATGCTTCCACATGCGGCACAAACCATGGAACTCACAGCCACAGGATATCAAGGGTAGGGGGAAAAAACGGAGAAAGACTCCAGGAAAGATGAAAGAGATGCTGTGTGTCCTAGCTAGAAACATTTGCAACGCACAAGGTCTGAGAGCCCAGCAAGTCCCAGTGGGCTTAAAATATCCAGATCCCATGGAACCAAGGGTTCAATCCAAGCAGGGACAACTCAACTCTTTATACCTAAGAGTTGATACCAACTTGCTCCCCTCCAACCAAGGGTCTCACTGCACTGTGTGCCCATGATTCCACTCCCACCCGCATGAAGTAGGTAAGTAATATCTATAATCCTCATGCCTTTGGACATCATGTGGAAATGTGGGGTCCTGCCTACTTCCCATGGATATTAAGGTTCTGTCTCCCTGAGAGCATGACCTGGCCTAAAACAGCTCCTCTGCCTTGCAGCTTGGTAGTCTGCTGCCTTATAGTTGTCTGACTTATCTCAGAAGCGGCTGCGTTTTAGCAAGACTATGCGAGTGCAAACTTTGCTAGTCAGGGTGGGATTCTTTTATGCCCTTCGAACCTGGGCACAGGCACTGGAATCAGAGGCCTGCTTTCTCCCTTCCCCCTCAGAAAGGGGCTTGCAGAGTTTGTAAAACTTTGCCCTTTCCAAGGGACAATGGCTACAGTCCTGATTGTTCTGCCCATCTCCTCCCCTAGGAATCTAATCTCACAGCCTCCTTATTTTTATTTTTTTTATGGCACTCACCCCAGCCCAACCAACTGGCTCATTGTTAACAAGCGCGTCCAGCCAGGGAAGTGATTGATCACCAGGGAGAAAGGCCAAAGCCGTGACGGGTCGTTTAACAATTTCAATTAAACTCTGCACTGTTCAGACGCTGGAGGAGGAGAGGCAGCGATGGAGACGGAAATTAAAAAGAGGGACTCTTCTACTCCTGGTTAGACAGACAACCCCACTGGGGTTGACAAAGCATGGCCTGGGTTCTCCCCAGACATGTATGGTTTGAGGGAGAAACTCTCCCGCTGCAGAAGCAGCAATGGAAAAGGGCATCCTTATAATATCTTGCTGAGCCCTCCCCTGTCTAGCCACAGGATGGATGTGCTCTCACTTCTGCTTTTTTTTTTTTTTTTTGCAGGGGAAACATTACCAATGCCCTCCCAAGGCCTTTCAATAATAGGTGCTGTGACCCATTTGTGCAGCCACATTTTCTAAGACATGCACCGACCAAGAAGATGCACGGTGAATATTAAGTGACGTGTCCCTGAAGTTCCTGCTGCTGGGACTGTGCTTGATTCTTGGTTATGTGCAGTGACTTTTTTTAGGCACAGGAGATCCCCGAGGGCTAATCACAGAGATGCAGCTCTGAATCCACTGAGACAGCAGAAGGACTCTTAGAGGGATTTAAAAGAGAAAAAAAAAAAAAAAAAATCGGCATCTCAGTCTGTCATACAGAAGGGCGCTTTAATGAGCAGCAAATGCAGTGAAAGTTCTGCTCAGATGGCGTCGTAGCCAGGAAGAAAGCGAGAAAGGGAGAAATCACAAGCGATAGGGAGCAGAAGCCTTCTCTGATGAAGGGGTCGAGCTTCATGTAGCTGTGGGAACTTCCTACCAATCTATCCAGCCAGCAACTTTGCTTGGGGCTGAATCCCCCCAGACTGGCAGCAAGGGAAGTGGCGAAGGCAGAGCAAGGTTAGCACACAACATTTTCCAATTACAGTGGATTGAGACAGAGTCACCAGGTGACTCAGGTACTAGGGTGGAGAAGGACAAGCCAACCTAACTCCACCCCTCCCAGCATGAGGCTGCTCTTGCTCCATCGCACGTTATACCCCTTTAAAGCCAGCGGCACCAGTTCCTACCTCACCATTTTCTCCATATGCTGCTTGCTCTATGTACAGGAATCAGGGCTGTCCCGATTCTCAGCCCTTCCTCATCTCCACATTACTGGGGGATGCTCTGTCAGAAAGCCAGATATCTTTCTCGCCTCTCTCTCTTGAGAGCGCAGACCTAGTTTCTCCAAACCCTCAGAATAACCTGTGTCATTCAGGTCATCCCTGCAATGCAACCTTCTTCTTTTCCTTGAGACGAGTTGGCCTGAAATCAGGATGCCCCACGTGGGGCTCTGCTCAGATGTTGTCCTGACCTGGAAGTTCTCCCTCACTTGTAGTCCATACCACCGTGCAAGGTGCAAAAATGTTTTGGGCCCTTCAGCCCGGTGTTATGGATTTTAAGGGTTTTGGCCTCGTTCTGCCCCCAGCCTCGTTCTCCCAGTTCCAGATTTGCAGTGTCTGACCCAGCAAAGTAGATCCCCTTGTTTTTATAATCCCCAGCCTCACTCCCCTGGATTTCCTGGCACCGAGCATGCAGCCCTGAGCAGCTCCTCGTCTTGCCAAGTCACTCTCCGTTATCCCTCCCCCCACAAAGTTTTTCTCCTATGAAGCTTTCACATGAATTCTTTTGCATGCGCAAGGAGTGCCAAATGCACAGACCTGGCAGCTGGAGTCTTGTGTTCACAGCACAGGCAGCAGGAGGGCGAGAGCTTCCTCCACACTGTGCCTTGACCTGGTCTAGGGCAGACTACCTCCTGGACTGAACGGGCAGCTGTAGATCCCTGGCCTGGTCCATCCTCAGCTCCTCTGCAGAGAGTGCTGTGTAGCGTGCGGGTGATGGTGGTGGGTTTTTGATGCAAATCCCTTTCTAGGGGGACCAGATCCAAGACCTTCTTTCCCAGTATTGACTTTCCTCTTTTCTTCTTTTCCCATTCCCCTCAGATGACCTCAGCATCCAGCTTAAATGCATATTCTTTCAGATTGGGAAAAGGGGAGCATTTTAAAAGGAACCTTAAAGAAAGATTTCAGCAGGATGGCTCTGCAGATCCAGTGCAGTTTCTTTACCCCCTTCCACCCCACAATCAACCCAGGCCATTGAAGTCAGAGACACCAGAAGTCAGGCATTGGCTCAGATCTCTCACGTGCTTTCTTTAGACTGTCGTGTTTTACTTATTCGCACTAATGGCTTCCTTATTCACACAGTAGATTAGCTTGGGTCGTTTTCCACTCTCCCTCCCCTGGCTTCTGTTGACTTTTCTGCAAGCTGTTCCTTTAGCTAGTTCCATCTCTCTTCTCCTAATCCAACACACCAGTGTCCTCAGATGCTTGGGATGTGACCCATCTCCCACATTCAAGTCCCATCTGCTTCAGGAAGAGCCTCACAACTAGTAAGGACCTGAATCAGGGATAAGACACCTTCAGGGTCTCAACTTTATCACAGGGGTTGCTGTTTTAATGAAGCTCACACTCTCCTCAACGCCTTTTACTCCAATTCTTTCCCTACCAGATCTCTGATCTAGAGAAGCCAATAGGCATCCCCTTGCCACCCTGTCCCTTTATTTCTCCAGTTCCTCAAACATCAGAAACTTCCAGTCTGTCTGTCTCCACATCACGGGGGCCAGAACTCACAGGGCTGTTCTCCTTTCCTCACCAGGTCACGATCTCTCATGCCCTGGTCTCTGCAGAGTTTATACATGGTCAAAGCAGTTCTGACTGGGGAACTCCATCCCTTTGCCGTGTCTGGATCATGCCTTCCTTCATATGAAGGGACGTGGCTAAATCCTTCCCTCTCCCAGCGATCTGGCTTTCCTATGCCTCGGTTGCACACAGCAACCCAGCTCTCACCTGCTTTTTCCATTGCCACCTCCACATTTCCTCCCAGAGCTTTTCAACCCCTCAAAGGCTGCACGGCCCACCCACTAGGATCCTGTGCAACAAGCTAACAATGCACGCGCATAACTGCTGCCTCCATCGACCCCGACATATCTTCACTGCAGTGATAGGGTCTCTCCTTTTATCACAGCCTGGCCAGTATCCAGTCTTAAATCTAGACCTGGCCTTAAGCCTATTCTGACTTCAGTCCTGTAGTTGATCTTTCAGAATATACATGGAAGAGAAGGATCCGACCGAAGGGTTAAACATTACCAGACTGAGAGTCTGAATCTCAAGGCCTGACAATTGGTTCCAGTTGACTGGCTTGCCTGGTAATTTTTCACAAGATAAATACAACCAGGAATGAGTGGTAATAACTGAAGGACCCTTCATGGCAGCAGCCCCCCCTGCTACTCCCCTGCTGCTTTCTTTCCTTTCACTATCCCCCCACCCTCCAGCCCAAAGGCTGCCACCAGTGTCATTTATCAGTTCATCCGAAATCCTCAGCCTCTAACTACCGAGTAACCAGCATGCTGGGATACCAGAGCCAGTATTCACAATGCCAACATGTGAACAGGGTACAATGCATGCCCAGGGCACCAGGATTGGGACTGGGATTTACACTTCCTCCCCCTCCCCAAGACCCCTCAGCAAGCATTAAATTCACAGGAGCTTGGAAGAGGGGCAGCAAGCAGCAGTGCCCAAATCTTAGCTTCCCGCTGCTGTGTAAAGAGGCAGGCAAGGGTACTCACTGCTCTTGGAGGCTTTGACCTTGGCCACCAGTTTCTGCACACCAGGCACATCCCCATTTTTCACAGCCTGGATCATCTCCTGCTCTCGCCCCATCATGGACAAGTCAGAGCGTCAGCACAGCAAAAGGAAGAAGTCCTCCAATCCCTCAGATTTATACAGCCATGCGTGTGTGCGCAACTCCGCAAAGCACACTCGAATGGAAGGAAAAACCCAGCAAAGGAGATAGTTAAAGTTTCCACGGGACATAAAAAAAAGAAAAAGAAATCTTGAAGAAGAGTGCTCTGCTAATGACAACAACCGCAGCCAGGAGTCACTTTCCTTTTAAGGGGAACAGAGACCGAGATGCAGTCTGGTTCAGGAACAAGCAATCAATTAAACAAAAAAATAGTTCAGAGCTTGGGGACTGACTCCCGGCAGCAACAGGGCCCTGTGAGACAAAGCCAGGCAGCCCGGAGGAGGGGGCCAGGAGAGTTTGCCCTCTTAACTGAACATGCGTAAAGCTCACAGAGACAAAGGTGTCGTGTTTTGCTTCCCTCGCTAGGCCGGACCGCGCTGCTAAGCCCCCAGCCCTTCCCGAAGGGATTAGTGGCTCCTTTCCATCTGGAAGTTATAGATCCTCTCGCTCTCGTGCTGGTCTGCGTTATCCCCCTCGTTCCGGCATTCCTCACCGTTGCGTCTCTGCCAGCCCCTGCTCTCTGGCCTGCAATCTCAGAGCCTCGCTGGCAGAGCCCTTGGGGAGAGGCTGGAGCAGCGTTCCCAGTACCTGCAAACATGAACGACAGAGTCAGATTTCAAAGGCTATTTACTTTGCCTGACTGTGAAAGGTCTCTGCTTTTGCATCCATGGTGAAGAATAACTACTTGGACTATATTTAGTAGGAGCAGAAGCTGGGCCATCCCCACATTAACAGGGCTAGAGGAAGGACCTGCACCAGGAGCGTCCTCATAATAGGTGCTGTGACCCAGCTTAGAGGACATAATGCCCAGTTGAGTTTTAAGATGTTCCCAATTATGGAGCGTCCAGCCCTTTCCTCGGGAAGCCATTGTTAGGGGCCATTTACAATGAATCCATTTCAGCCTCTGGGTCCTAGTTAGACCCACTTGGACCACGCTGAATGTTTCCACGCCCCTCGCGCTGTGCCAATGTGCGTACCAGCCCTCAAAATTAATTGGGAAGCTCCAGCACGCTGGGATTTGAGGGCTTCTGATTAAGGTTATTAGCACACGAGCATTGTCAGGCTGATCATTGTCTCAGGTAATGAGCTGAACGCAAGCTGGCAGCATGATGGTATCCAGAGGAGCAAGGGGGAATCAAACTTAACTCAGCCCCCAGCAAGCCAGATGCCTGCTGGCTGACTGGGTCTCCATCCAGCTGCAGAGGGCCCTTGGAAAGAGGGCAGAGGTCTCGTTTCACATGCTGGGCTTTCCCCCTAAACCCTCCCACTGTGGGAGCCCCACCACACTCACTTTTACCCCCTAGCACATTGCTTCACTAGAGGCCCTCCCCACTTCTCCTTCTCTCTGAATTCGCACTAGCTTAACACCAAGATTTTAGGATTGCACTCTGGACATTTCCAGACCTTGCTCAGGTTCCAGTTTCTTTCCCCCCCGCACAAAACCATGAGAAAAAGAGCATGGAAGAGCAGATAAGGAAGTTTCATACAAGCTGACATCAAATAGCAACACTTCTCCAGCAGTTCTGATCTAGGCCAGATTAGAGCCTGCGATCTAGGGGAAAAGGCTCTGGTTTCCACCCCTAGTCACTTGGGCCATGCCCTCCTCCTTGATCTCCCTTTCCTAAAGCTCTTGAGAAGCATCCTCAGCTGTTTATACAGAGCTGGGTGTTGTTTCCTCTAAGCAATTGGAGGTCGCTGCTTGACAAGACAAGCTGAAACCATGGGAAGAGAAAGGGGAACTATCAGAATGATCTCTTTTCTCCATCCTGCTGGAAACTGGACTGCACAGCAGTGACCCAGACACCTTGGGTCCATTTAGTTCCAGAACGGCACCTCCCAGGGCTTTTGCAGAGCCATGCCACATCTCAGGTGCTCCCTGGATGCAGTAGGACCTGCACACCGAAGAGGCAGGACGGGGAGAGAAACTATTTTGCACCTTAGCCCCAGCCCCCTTATACATACAGGATAAATAATCCCTGGAAAAAAGTTATCTAGGGACAGCTGCTGAGTTGCCAAACCCCAGAGATTAGGAGACAGGACAATGTCCGTCCCTGCCACTTGAAAGCCAACTCACTTTTTTGCGCCAAAGGGGCCACATTTGCCCAGGCACTCAGGGAAAGCCATGGGATCTCCCTGGGCAGGCCTTGGGTTTAGCAGAGCTGCTGAGGTCCTGGGCAGCCCGGTTGCTCTGGATTTGCGCACCAGAAGTGGGGAAGATGGCATCCATTCAGGTTTCCTGTTGCTTCCCCACTTCCATCAATGCCAAGCCAGGCCTCTCCTAGCTACCAAGTTAAAATCAAACTACAACCGCTCGGCTCAGATCTAATGCTCGAGTCCATCCTCCCGGAGACCTGCCTCACACAAACGTTACAGTGACTCGAGCAATCCCCTTCTGGAGTCTCACTGACTGCACCGGCGTAAAAGCCGCTTTGTTTCATTCCCACCATTCACTGACTTTCTCCGGCCTCACTTCAGAGACCAAAAACGTGAGCGCTGGAGCCGGTTCAAGAGTCAGATCGACCAAGACGGGGGAACTGCCTGATCCCCGAGCACAGCTTCCGACCCCGCTCGCACGCAGGACTCCGCCAAGTAACTCCCGAGCGTCCGCCATGCTGCGCAACGAAGCGTTAACCGTCCGCGCCTCCAGCAGCCTCGGAGGTAATCCTCCTCTCTCCCTCCTCCCCCGGCCCAGGTGGTGCCCACCGGCAGCGGCCTGGAATGCGTCCCGCTGCCGCATCGTGGCAACAAGCAGCCCCCGCCGCGCGGGGAGACCCCGGCCGCCCGCTCAGGAATTCACCTGGAGGACGCAGGTATCCCAAATATTCCTTCACCAAATAACTTGAAGCAAAGAGCGGCGCAGAGGAGTTGAGTTACAGAAGGGGAGAACAAGGATGCTGCACAGCTATAAAGCCAGCACAGCCTGCTGGAGGCGGGGGGAGCTGCCCTCAGAAAGGCAAAGAAATAGAAGCTGTTGCCCCAAACACCTCGGAGAGAGGCACCGGGCGGAGGCCACATCCGACCTCTTCGGGGCAGGCCCTCAGCCCATTGCCCAGCGGGGGAAAGCGGAGGTGGGGGTGGTCAAGGCGCCGCCTGGCTCGAGGCCATGAGGGGGTCAGGGGCCAAGAAGCGGGCTCGGGTTTTGGGAGGGAAAGGGGACTCCTGAGGGGTGACTGGAACCGCTTCAGTCCGGCTTGAGGCGGCGGCGGCGCGACGTCGCGCTCCCTGGGCTCGAACCCGCGCGGCGGCGCCGGAGGCTGAGCCGGAGCGCGCGGGGCTGGGCGCGGAGGAGGGGCCGCCCGCCAGGCGACTGCCCCAAGAAGGAGAAGCACGAAAGTCGGGCTCGGGCGGCCGCGCCTCCCGCGCCGGCTCCTTCCTCTCGGGCTCGGTCCCACTCACCTCCTCGGCTCCGCCGGCCGGCCGGCGGCGCTGCAACCCCGGTGCCTCCTCGGCCAGGTCTGGTCGGGCCGGGGTCTCCCCGCCCGCCGCGAAGTTGGTGCAAGAAGAGCCGGGGCAGGCACCGCAATGCCTTTGATCGCGCGGCTCGGGGGAGGCAGCGAGAGCAGAGCAGAG
>NW_017728928.1:12076446-12078600 GCF_001723895.1 Crocodylus porosus
GCGGGCCGGGCCCGCTCCTCTGCCCCGCCGCTCCCGCGCAGGGCCGCCGGCTCCAGCCTCCACCTGCCCGGTCTCGCCCCCGGGGCCCGGGCTCTCCCCCCAGGCGGGCCCCGCACGGCTCCTTGCCGCCCCGCTGCCTGCCCTCCCCTCTCCCGCAGCGGCCCGGCTCTCTGTAACCAGGCTGAACTTGGCTCCTTATCCAGGAATAAGGAACCGGGACCCAGGAAGACGGGACCAGCTTCAGCCTTGTCTCTCTGCCAGGTTGGAAACCCGGCTGGAAGCTCTGGGCTCCTGCTGCTGGCCCCGGGGACTTGCCCGCCCCCCCCCAGAGGGGTTGGCTGGAGCCAGCTCGGTTTTAGGTTGCCTTGGTTAAACACTGGCCACCTGCACTCCCGAGCCCGTGGCTCAGGGGAGCTGGGGGGGTTGAACTGCTGTCCTTGCCTCTGGAGTTGTCCTGCCCTGTACATGCAGTGCAGGGCATCGGCCTCCTTCCCCAGCAGCCTCCCAGCACTGTGTGCGTGCGTGTGAGGTTTGGGCCTTGATCCTGGAGCGGCTGTTGGGATAGGCAGAGCCCCTGGCACAGGGGTGGGCAATTATTTCGGGCGGAGGGCCGCTTACTGAGTTTTGGCAAGCCATCGAGGGTCGCATGACAGGCAGCAAGGGGCAGGTAAATATTAATTTCCTGCACTTTTTGGGTGCCCCGCGAGCTGGATAGAATGGCCTGGCGGGCCGCATCCAGCTCATGGGTCTCATTTTGCCCACCCCTGCCCTGGCAGGATGCAGAGTTCATAGTACCAGTCCCTTGCCATCACTCATGGCCCCGGACCCTGCGCTGTAGGGACTTCAAGGAAGTTTGTGGGACAGCCCTGACTCTCCATAGACAGAATCGTAGAAAATGAGAGCTGGGAGGAACCTTGGGAGGTCATCTAAAGCAGGACCATCCCCAACCATCCCATCCCAGCTACAGCTTTGTCTAGCCGGGGCTTGAAAACCTCCTAGGATGGAGAGTCCACAACTTCTCTGGGTAACCTGTTCCAGTGCTTTGGCACCCTCCGCATGAGAAAGTTCTTCCTAATATCTCACCTAAACTTCCCTTTGCTGCAAGCTGAGCCCGTTGCTCCTTGTTCTGTCACCTGTCACCACTGAGAGCAGCCCAGCTCCATCCTCTTTGGAGCCCCGCTGCAGGGAGTTAAAAGCTGCTATTCAATTAAACTGTTAATGCCCAATCACATTCAAAACATACACTGTTTCTAATGGCTCAACCCAGAGGCTTCTGGGGAAGTCGTGAGACCTCAGGATCAGGCCCTGTGAAATGACACCAATTATGGTGTATTCAGCATCTGAAATTGAGAGGAAAATGGCAGGGCTTGATGAGGAGGAGGATCAGGAGCTCTGGGATACACCCTGCCTCTTTCCTCTGAATAAGGAGATTATTATGCATGTTTGATGATAAATGCCATCACTTGATGGCTGCTATTCTGAAGCGTGACGCTATAAAGAATCTTGCTAGGGAGCAACATGAACTTAAAGGTTTCATTATTCCTTGCATGATTTTGCCAGAGCGTATAAAGCGCGTTGACATTTATAATAATCCCTTGAATTGACGTAGCACCTTTTGTCCTTTTCAGGATCTTAATTAAGCTTCACAACTTCCAGGGAAGCAGATAAACCAGCTTTGCAAATGGGGATGCTGAGTACTGATTTACTTGTGGGGTTTGTACCAGTGAGGAAAGTTTCTACCACTATAGTTAAACTGGAACAAGCCCTTCTGTAGATTCAGTCATATGGGGACACGGGAACCTTACGCTGTGACAGTGTATTTCCTTTCCTGTTAGGGACTAAGCTATGCTAGTATAATCCACCTTCAAACCGGTGTAACTGTGCCCCCATCTCCCACCAGAGGGATGCATCACTTTATACCACTGTGCTTAAAGCAATATAACTTTTGCATGGAGACAAATTCTAAAGCACACCAAATCGGGAGCTATATTTTTAAAGCAAGCTGTTGATTAAGTACCTGGCCTGATTTGCTGAACCTCAGCCATTCCCAGTGAAGTCTCTGAAGGAGGAATATACTTCCTCGTTAATTAGCAAGGGGGTAGAGGGGGGGCACTCTGAGGTGCTCTGGGTTAGAGTAAAAGGCAGTCCAGGGGA
>NW_017728928.1:12078611-12099287 GCF_001723895.1 Crocodylus porosus
GTGCTCTTTCCTGCCAAGGCAGGGGGTCGGACTAGATGATCTACCTAGGTCCCTTCCGACTCTAGCTACTATGAAACTATGAAACTAAGGCGAAGTCTTTGTGTTCCTGACTTCATGTATCCAAGTTTGAAAAAATGGACTTGAGCTGCTTGCCCAAAGCCCACAGCAGCTCCAGGGGAGAGCAGGGATTAGGTGACAGTAGTTCTGATTTCCTATTAGTAAACCACACAGAATTTCACTTAACCCTTGGGGATTAAATCTGTCTATTTTGTGATCATTTAGCGAAGAGAGCTGTTGCTGTTTCCGCACATGGGACTCTCTACACGCAGAGGACATAGGATTATGATGTCTGATTTACAGCATCCATAGTTCAGATTCCAAACCGGGACGATCAGCAGTCAAGACAAGCCACGCACTCCCTCTCCTGCATGGTCAGCTCATTTTTGTTCTTTCTGGGTGGCAGGTGAGAGCTGAACGCACCTCACTCCTGCGCTTCTGGAGGAAAAGTACATACCGGACCCAGCTAAGAGCTCACCCCAGCCTGAGTCTGCACTTTCTCAGGGCTTGGATGCTAGAGGTGCAGCTCCCACCGACTTTGGCCAGAGCTGTGGCTACTCCATGCCTTTGAGAATTTGGCTTCCTGGGAGCTCTGGGTGTATGGGACAGTGCAGCTCAAACTGAATCAAGGACTTCCATAAGCTCTCGCTAATTTGGGTCAATGCAGCCATCTAGGGGCGAGTACCAGTACTATCTCCTCGCTGCAGGATAACACCAGGGGTTCAGAAGTCACTTGTGGCCGGCTTTTCTGAGGGAGATAGCAAAATATTGTGGGAAGTCCTATCTGCAAACCAAGAATGGGAGCTTGAAGTTAGCAAACATCGTTGCCCAGGGTCAGCATGGCCACAGATTTCCGCTTCCCATGCCGGACACCTTAGAAGCACAACCCCGCTGTGGACGCTACAGGGAACTCCATGAGCACTACAAGGCCCATGACACAGAGCTGAGCACCCGTGAGTGAATCTAAGCAGATACCCCTCCCAACCATTAAAGGAAGCTATGAAAGGAGCTAAAGACATCAGCCCTTTAATCTGACCCACCCCGGTCACTGGCTAATGCAACCCTCAGCTGTCCCAAAAGCAGCAAACAGCCCATACGGAGGGCTGCAAGATTTCCTCTCGGCCCAGCTACGCTTATCAGTTTTTCCATAGCCTCACAACTTTGGCAGCTGATTTATGCCCTTAACTCATCCCTGTTGCCCCATTGGTCTCAGTAGCTGCGTATTGCTCTGTCCTCTCCCGGGATTATTCCCTAACACTTTATTTTTTCCCTACAGTCAAAAGAAAATGATGTATTTGCTCTCGGAAAACAAAAGCCAGGCCTACTAGCCAAGAGCAGGGTGCCCAGGGCCCTGCAGATCACCTCCAGCCGTCACAGCTGGCCCCAGGGGAGAGCACCGAGCAAGAACGAGCTTTAAGTGCAAAGTGCAAAACTCAGAAATCTCTCCCGTTTGCTAAACGTGCAATGTCTTGGGCCATTTTAGCTCCGCCTAGCGGCCTGCAGGAGCCCAGGAGATTAGGATGAGGGCTGAGAGCAAACTTCGAAAACATTTTAAGTATGTTATGAAATAGCCTGACAAAGACACATTTTTTTTTCAGGTTCAGCTCAGACACAGTCATGTTCTCAGAAAAACCTCTCTGTGAGCTAAGCCCTGCAGTAAGCCCCAGGGCTACCTGTGCTTCAGAGGGGAGCAGGAAGGGACTGGGGAATTCATTTATTTTCGCATTTAAATCAAATCCTTTCTTATAACCAGGACTGGTTGGGAAGGCAGGAGCACCACTCAGCCAAACAGACAGATTAAGGGCACTAGCTGAAAATGCTGATCCCCCCTCAACACCCTGAAAACAACCCATTGCAGTGTCACAATGAGCTGTCACAACAGCCATAGTCCAGGAAGAGATTGAGTGGGTGGGATAAAAAGAGGCCATTATGGGAACCAGGAGGACTTCTACCTTTGTTTTTATTTAAATCCTTGCCATTTGCTGCCTTTTTGTCCATTCCAAAGACAAAAAGTGTCCTCACCAGTATTGTTATGACTCTCCCCTCCTTGCCACATACATCTTTGGGAGCTTTAGAGACAGACGCGCTACACAGTCACTGCCCTCTCCCTAAGTTTGGCGGCGCAATGTTGGGAGGAGAGAGCCCTCTGGGACACTGCTGGGGTCAAACTCGGGCCCTGACACCTCTTTAAGCCCTTGGTAAAGGCAGGAGAGAGGTGCCAGCCTTGCAGTGGACAACTGGTCCTATGTATTTGCTCAGATTTAAAGAAGAAGCCCATGCAAAGCTCTAGGCACGCAGACAATTCACATTTCCTAGAGGAACCATAAGATATGGTCAACTGCCCTGTCAGTCGAACCATAAGATATGGTATAAGATAGATCAACTGGCCTGTCAGCAGTAAAGCACTCCTGACTCCACCTAAATTGGCAAACCTTGTCTCTTCCCAACAGCCCCAGTGAAAACCTAATTGAGGAGCTATTATAATAGAGCCTGCAAGGGACCAGCTGGGCTTGGCTTGACCAAGAGGAGGGAGTAAAGTTCAGAAGGAAAGCTCCTTTTCTGAAAATTCCTGTCCCAGAGGAAGACAACCATGGACTGGCAGTTCAAGTGTCTCAATAGACAGATTCAAACCCTTCACTGGCCTGTGAGGCCCTGTATGATCCCTTCCCACCATCTCTGTGCTCTCATCACCCTCCTCTCCCCCTGTACGCCTGTCTCTGCACGCTTTCACTCATGGTGGCCCCCATACCTATGGCTTCATCAAGGCCTCACCCCCCTGCAAAACCTCAAGTCTGGCAGGGGCTCAGCCTGCCTTCCCACCCCAACCATCTCCCCCACCCTTTTCTTCCCAACTGTCCCACCAGTGTGGGTTTCTAATCTCATTTGGGGTTTGGCCCTGCGCCTGATGAAGCCAATGGCAAATCCCTTATTGATAGGCAAGGATGAAGACTCAGCCCTGAGGCTCTGAGGTCTTCAGGGAAGGACTTGTTTGTGTGGCACCCAGATGCACTTGCTACACCAGTGTCATTTGTAAAAGCCCCTCTGCAATAGGCACTGATGGACAGAGATGCCCAGGTCTAAATGGGCAGTGGAGACTGAGCTCCTCTCTCAGGTCTCGGCTTGGTTAAGAGTCCAGGACAAAAGCGAGTCATGTTGGTTGGACAGCTTGCCTGGCAGCTGTGGATAAAAAACTCAGCTCCCTGGGGAGTCAGTCCAACCCCAGCTGATAAAACCAGCAACTGCAAGGGAAGGAACCCGGGCGGGAATTCTCCCCAGCTTAACAGGTTTCCACGTGGACACCAAACTCTAATCCCCGATGAGCCCCGAGCTGGCTCATTGCTCTCAGTCCCATGTGGGGGAAGCATTTCCAGGAGTTGAATGTTTGTAGATGTGTGTTAGGGCTAATCCAGTAGATGCGACCCCCACCCGCCCCACCAAGCCACATCCATTCCAGCCACTTCTCACAGCTCAGGTGGGCAGATTGCACAGGGGTGAGTCACAGCGCCAGTCCTGCTCTCCCGATGGCCAAAAATAGCCCTGTTCGCTCCAGCCATGCAGGACTCCACTCAGCCCCAACCACTGCACAAAGTTTGGACGACTGCTCTCTGGGGAACTTGAGGCAATATGGCAATGATGGGCACTAATGGAAGAATATAACTAGACAGTCATCTTGGTGACAAGGATAGGGAGCTGCTTCCATCCACTTCACAGTGGTGTTGAAAGCTTTGCTCGGGAAACTGGTGCCCAGCTAAAGGCCTGTAGAGCAAAAAGTCATTCCCGTCCCACACCACCCACTGCACCTCTGGATCCAGCACTGTACTCTGCCCTTTGTCATGCTCTAAAACAGGGGTGGGCAAAATGCAGCCCGTGGGCTGGATGAGGCCCGCCTGGCCATTCTATCTGGCCCATGGGGCTCCTAAAAAATTTAGAAAATTAATATTTATCTGCCCCTGGCTGCCTGTCATGTGGCCCTCGATGGCTTGCCAAAACTCAGTAAGCGGCCCTCCACCCGAAATTATTGCCTGCCCCTGATCTAAAGCAATCTGGAACTTTTCCTCTGCTTCGCTGCAGGCAGGATTCTGGTTCCTCCGGCCAAACTTGCATTAAGAAAACCAGGCCAGGATCATCAGGAAGTATATTCTGAAATCCAGCTCTGCTCAAGGGAACCAAGCACTGCTCACAGGCACTCCCGAGTGTATGGCAGGCAATTGACCATGTCCCTTGGGCATGGACTAGACCCCCCGCGCTGCAGCTGCTGGCTCCATGTTGCTCTACAAGTCTCTCTGCTCAGACTCACCTTGCCATCACAGCATATCTCTGGGACTTCTTTCTCTCTGATTTTGCTGTTCTTCTCTGCCTGGCTTTCTCCTTGCACTACTCATCTGTCAGTCTGTCTGAGTCGACAGTCGTTTGCTTCTCTCCGTATGCCTTTTTTTCCTTGCCTTTCTTTCCCTCTGTCTCCCTTGCTCACTCGCTCTCTCAGGAAATTAAAGATAATCCCCCCCCCCCTTTTTTTTGCTGCCAGATTCCCTGTTTAACATTCCCTGCATGTGCTTGCACTGATTCAAAACAGGATTAGACATTCTGTTGCTTTGATGTCAGTTGGGTTTTGCACTGAAGGCAGAGACGGGGGGAGAGAAAATGTCTATTAATGAGCCTCGCAGGTTCTGCACATCCAGTTCCACCGGTTGTCCAAGTGAAGGTCAGAGGCAATTATCTGTAACCCCGATAATAAAGGCAGGGTCCCCTTCCACTTGGATTAGTCTGAAGGCGGGACAGAGAAGCTTGCCCTGATCCCGTGACATGGCAGCCAGCCGCTCTCCATCCCCGTGCTGTTTGTTATTCCGTAAGCCGCTGGCTTCAACTCCCAATTCTGTTTTCAAGAGGTACTTTGGGGGCTTATCAGCTCCTGTTAGGAGGCGAAGTTTAATTAATCATATGAAAACATGACTTGTTGGACTGTCGGAGGATATTATAAGCTACAGCCACCACCCAGCAGGGTGCAAAAATACCACCAAACGTCACTTTTGGCAGAAAGAGCTGCCCCTTGGGACGTGTACGGGCAATATATGCCAGGGTTTACCCTGTGGCCTCTGCAAGAGAAGCAGAGACAGGAGCAAGCATTCTGGGATTACACATGGAAGGTAGTTAAGAAGCAAGAACACATCTGGGTTTTCCTAAGCCAGGTACTGCCCATGGAGAGGCCTGCTGGGAGCTAGCTGTAGTTACACCTCTTCACATCAGGCCTGAACTTCTCTTCAGGGCCTTCCACTAGGAATATGCAGCTTGGATCATTCTCACTGGCCTAAATGCCCTGTTAGTTCATATAACTGAGCCTGCATGTATCAGGGTAAATCCACAAGAAGTCTGTAGGCTGGCAACTGTGAGGAGTTGTGTGTGAGCTTTGTCTTGCGTTGTCTGTAAGAAAGTGTTCGGGTGTGATGATGTGATGGTCCTGCACTCAAGCCAACACTTGTGGGGTGTCCACTTGGGGCCAGTGATATCAGAAATAGCTCACAGCACAGTAGGATTAGAGATGAGGGAAGATCCTCTCTTCGGCATGAGCGATGTCACTTATTTTCAGCCCACTCCAGTCTGGCATGTCCTTGGTCCTGTTTCTGGGGATGATACCTTGATTCATTCTCTTGTGCTGTGTGTCTCCCTCACCCTGGGTTATGGTCAGATCTTGCACTCTAGGCCTCGGTCTGGCTGGAAGAGCTGCTTTCCTCAGTACCACAAAGGAAGTTTTCATTCTTTTAGATTTCATAACTGAGCCTGCCCTGCCCTGACTTCCCTACGGTCCAGACCCTGCCTTCCAAGGTGGAGGATAGTCTTTAGTTTCTGTAGGTGCAAGAGGCCCCATCACAGGTTGAAAGCCATGGGCAGATCTGCTAGGTTCTTACATGGACAACTGGGGCCTCCCAAGTCTGGAGGGGCAGCAGATTGCCGATGGGGGGGGCAATAGCGGACTGGGGGCCGCGGTCCCCCAGCGGCCAATCAAGGAGCCAGTGCACTTCCAGTTTCATGGCTAGCACTTCCAGGGGGTGCACGGCTTATCTCAAGGGGTGCACATGCGCCCACATGCACCCCCTACACGTCTCCAATGGGTTCTTACTTGATTAGAGTGAGCCCACTCCTGTTCTCACTACAATAAAGAACAGCTGTACCATTTATTTTAACATGTACATTGAGCAGAAGGCAGGGTCAATGTGTACCTTCCAGACTAACTAAGACCTATATAAAGCATAAGCTTTCATGAACTTGAACTCACATCACCAGGTGCTGTGGCATGCTCAAGTTCACAAAAACATGCTTTCTATATATCTTAGGTTGGAAGATCAGCAGCCTTCTTCTTTTCCAAGGCTGGTGCCAGTTGGCACAGCTGGGTCGGTCTTCCTCGCTCTTATCTTGTCTGCCACGACTTTGATGACTTAATTAATGTGGGGAGGGGGGATGACTCCCCAACCTAGCATTGACTGGCACTTGCCCCAGGACCAGACCAGGTATGCAACAAACTTCTTTGCGAAAAAGAATAAAATTAACAAAAAACTTGCTGTCTGTATGGTGTTTCCTCTCCTGCTGCAGGGAACTCAGAGGCAGCCTCTCTCTTGCCCCCTGCCTACAACCAACAAGTGCTTGATCGCCAGAGCTGCGAGCAAGCAGGGTTGTTTTTTTTCTCCTTTCACTTGTGATAATTGACACCACGCCGGCTTAACTGACTGCCCGCGGCAATCGATTACCACAGAAACATCTCTCTCTTCTCTCTTTTTCTTTGTTTTTAGGTGTGAGCTCCTCCGAGCTCACAAGACCCAGCAGATCTCTTGCCCCATTCCTGGGGACTTCAGTTTCAGGCAGCAAACGGGTATCTACCCTATCTGCCTGCGCTGTCCTCTCCTTGTCCTCTTCTCCTCTCCTCTAGTCTCCTGGGGCCGGAAATACCCCCTGGCCACTTAATTAAGCCAATCTATCTCACCCGGCGAGGTGATAAAGCGGTGCTGGGGTGGGTAGGGAGATCCTGTTGCACCGTGGTCCTGCCGCTGCAGCTAGGCAAATTCCTTGGCTAGGGGCCCGCTCCTGGTAAGTACTCTTGGTCTCTTCACACTTATTGAGTTAGTCAATAAGGTGCACCTCTCCCCTGCCTTCTGCCTGACTTCAAACTAACACAGCTAGTAGTTCTCTCTACATATGCTGCACCCAAGAAACGGAGGCCTAGTTTGCATTCAGGCCTCCCATAAGAGCCCAAACAACTCCATCCTGAGCATGACTAGTGCTGGAGATGGGAGTGCTGCTTCCAGGAAGCACCTGGGGAATTCCAGTATTCCAACTATAATGTTTAGGGCCTCCTGAATAAGGCAAGGGCTCTTCCCCAAAGCATTCTGGGATATGTCACATCCCAGATAGTGCTCACCTTCTCCTGATATGCCATGTCCCAAATAGTGCCCACCTCCAGGTAGACATGTTGCCACTCTAGTGACTGGCTCTGGAGGGAGTGCATGTGGCCCTAGCTTAAAGGAGCTCCTTTAAGCACATTCCCCAAAAGGCTCTTACACATTTCCATTTGCCTCTGTCCTGGGCTGCGCTAACCCGTCCAGCCTCATTCCACTAGGACACTGCTCCTTGCTACTGGCTGGCATTGTTTTACTTAGCTCCATGTTCCCAGGGCTATTCACAGACCATGGAGGAAAAAGCCCCGGTGCTCCACAAACTCTTCTAGCAACTACGTAGGCTGTAATTCATTTTGCCCAGCACTCACACAGGCTTGATTAGTGCCTGAAATGAGCTCCATCTATCACAGTGGAGTAAAGCAGATTAACTCACAGCGTGCCCGCCTCACGTTGATCCCATTCTCCGGGCCTCCTGATTAATGGAGCAGCCTTCTTTATCTGTCAGGCCAGGAAATGTGAGTATCCAAGCTAGCTTGCAACGAAGAGAAATATGGATGTTCAGTGCAGAAACAGGTCATTTCTGCATATGTCAGCCTAAGTGCTACCATCTGGACCTCACGGTTGTGCACCTGTTCTGTTGGCTCCCATCTCCTGTGCCCCTATCCTACATGCTCCCATCTCTGCTTCTCCCCTCACTGCATTCATCCCTGTCCCCATTGCCCACAGTCCCCATGCTCATGCTCTTTCCCTGCAGTACCCTTTCTTCCCACTCCCTTCCCCTACACAGCTTCTCTTCTGAGGTCCCTGTGTGGTGATCTTTGAATTAGACACTAAATGTCATCCCAACCCACTAGCATTTTCCTAGGGGGTGACAGTGTCATGGATCAGGGCCTGTGGACGTGCCCACTGCTCCCATAAACTTTGAGAACTCTGGGCCATCAGGAAAGGGGCCTTCTGGGCAGATCACAGCCTGCATCTCAGCCCGGACTGAAAACTGCTAGTGTGATGTTGCTGCTCATTCTCCACAGCTGTACAGCATGGGGCACAACCTGCTGAGAAGAGCTCTCCCATGGCAATTTGCATTCCCTGAGGAATCGGGATGGCTCCCCCTTTCTCGCAGGTCTGGCTCGGGGGCGCACCTCTGGAATTTGGCTCCTTCATAGCATACACATGAGTTCTGGATACAAGAGGTATGTCTCTGAAGCACCCAGCCTTACTAGCTGCACGCCACAGGAGCAGGGTAAGACGGCAGAGTGAGGGTCATGCAGTCAATATTGGGCTTTGGCCTCTGAAGCCCAATCTAAAGCCTGTGCTGATCAGTAGGAGTCTTTTGATCTAGTGCAATGGATCAGTGGAATATAGCCCCAAGTCAATAGCTTTGCAGGGGGTCCCTGCTTTGCTTGCCTCTTCCCAGAGCACATATACATAAAGTGGATCCTTTGGACTAATGATGGTGTCTGGAAGAGCTCCAGCCTCCAACCCTACCTCAACAGTGAGGTTTCATTGAAACCTCTTTCCTTTCAGCTCCCTCCAGCTTGGCTTCTGCAGCGATCAGTTGTTTTATTTTTTTAAGTGGAAATTATTTCTCATTTCCCTTCACAATCACAACACACATGGGAAGAGAAGGGACAGGAAGGAGTTCCTGAGAGATGAAAGAGCAGGATTGCAGAGAGGGCTTCTGCTTTGTTATCCCCTGGTGCAGCTTAGAAAGTCTTTTCAGAAGCTGAGTTTAATTAAGTATTTTTTTTCTCCTACAAATAAGTTTTTCTTCATAAAAGGAAGCAGGGGTCTTGAGTTAGAGTTAACTTCTCTGGTTGGCTAAGAACACTGTGCACCATCTAAGCAATGCACATTAATAGTAACGCTTAGTTCTTGCATCCTGCTTTACATCGGGAGATCGGAGTGCTTTGCAAAGGTCATCAGTACCATGATCATATCTTACAGGTGGGAAAACAAAGGCACAGAGAAGGGAAATGGCTTGCCCAAGGCCACTGAATAAGCCAGAGGCAGGGGCAGTTAGGTCTCCTAAGTCTCATCTCAGTGTTTTGTCCACTGGGCTACACTACCTTCAAATGGCTAGCAACAGCCTGTCATGTATGGGGACTGCCCATTGAGGGACAGAATGTGTCAGAGGATAGCAAAGGACCGAGCATTTTCACTCGTCATGTCAGCCACATCTCTTTTCTTTCTCTTCTCCATCCTGTCACCTGAACCCAGTTCCTTCTCCTGCTCCCCCCAGTTGCTTTACCTCCCCTCATAAGCCTTTTTCTAAATAACTCCTCGCTTCATCTCACCCACCCACGTTCCAATCCACTTCCTTGCCCAAATTGCAGCCTTCTCCAGTTGCAGCCATGTCAGAGTTAGCAGTCCCTACAACTTCCTTGCAGAAGTAGGACAGGCAGGGTGTTTTCCCACAGGCCTTATCCACCTGGCTGCTTGAATGGGGCCTTTCATACTGAGAAGTTGTGTCAAGTGAGCAACTCCCTGCTCCCACAAATACCCCTGATTCACAGAAAGGCAGTGGTTGAACATATGGCTGCTGTGACTGCCGGCAATCCCCCGTCTGGTGTCCAGAGTGATTGGATTAGGACATAAGCCCCAAGGGAGGCAGGTATTGAGTACAGCAGCACTGGTTGTTGGCCACTTTGCTTCCATGACAAATAGTCCACCACATGTTAGTGTAATGGTGGAGTTATGGTGGCGTGTTAGGAATTGCAGAGTCTAAATCTACCCTAGTCACCTTCATCTGTTGTGCTACAGGCTGAGGCACCAAAGACTTGGCATTTTGGGAATGTAATATTTTGGACTAGTAGTCACAACGTTACATGTCAGTGGGCTCAGTTTCTCCTCTGATCTGCACGCACAGCTCTGGGTGATACTGGGAAGTTGCTCAGATATAGGCTGGAGACTAGTAACTCCCCATGTAATTCAGCAGGAAAATCACTGGAGGCAGAGCAGCTTCTGTGCTGCAAGCAGGGAGTCAAAGGTGTACAGGGACACAGGACATGCCCTGGCCCAGGACTTCCTGGACCACTGAGTCCAGTGCCCAGCTATTGCAGGCAATTTCATCATATAACCTTGTTTATTAACTTGTTAAGATCCATCTTAATACCATTTTGGCTTCTTGCTCCCACCACTCCCAATGGAAGGCTGTTCCAGCACCATGCTCTCCAAGGGTTAGAAACCTTCTAATTTCTAGCCTCAGTTTATTCATGAACAGTTTATACCCCATCTAATTTTGTGCCAACATTATCTGTCAGCTGAAATAGCAATTCTCCCTTCCTGGTGCTCACTTCCCTGATATGTCTATAGGGAGCGATCATATCCCCTCTCAGCCTTTGGCCAAACAAGCCTGTTTTTTAATCTCCTCAGATCATTCCAACAGCCCTTCTCTCCACAACTGTGCATGGTATTCCAGCTGGGGTCTTACCAGTGACTTGCAGAATAGCATTAGACCACTTTATCTCCTCCAGAAATACTGATCAATCCTGGGTTGCACTGGTCTTTGTTGCAGATGCATCACATTGGTGGTTCCCAGTCATCCAGTGATTGAGTAATATGCCGACATCTTTCTCCTTCTTTGTGCTTCTGAGTAGCAGACCTCCAGCTGAAAGCGGAAATTCTTGATATCAGTTCCCAAGTATCGGACTTTGCACTGTATATCATTAAATGTCATCCCGTTTCTGTTACTCCAGTCCTCAAGGACATCTGGTGCTTCCCAGCAATAGTCTGATCCTTTTTTGCACTGATGATGCTTCCCAACTTCAAGCCATGCACATTTCATAAGCACATTCCTACCTCTTGTGCCAAGCTCATTAATGAGTATGTTAAATACAACTGGTCCTAACATCAGTCCTTGAGTATCTTAGAATCTCTCTATGACCTGATGGCTTCCCTTCCAGCACAACCCTGTGGTCACCTCCTTTGAGGACAGTTCCTTATTTACCTACCAATGTTTATACTAATCATGACCTTGTACAGCTTAACAAGTCATTTCCCATATGATACCAAGCCAAACACTTTACTGAAATCTAGCCAGGATCTAGCCCGGGGTGGGCAAAATGCAGCCCGTGGGCTGGAAGCAGCCCACCAGGTCATTTTATCCAGCCCGCGGGGCCCCTAAAAAATTTAGAAAATTAATATTTGTCTGCCTCTGGCTGCCTGTCATGTAGCTCTCTATGGCTTGCCGAAGCACAGTAAGTGGCCTTCTGCCCGAAATAATTGCCTGCCCCTGATTCTAGCCCAAAGAAATGCTTGCTCCTGGACCAACAGAGGTTCTAGAAAATCCGTTAGTCCACCTCTTTTTTTTCTTCCTATCTTAAATATAGGCACTTTGTTTGGTGTGTTCCAGTTTAGATCGTACCACTACCTCTGTGACAGATGTATTAAAAAGTCTTGCTCCTAAATGTGCAGTTTCACATGCCAGTTCTTTCAGCACAGCTGGATGAAATCTATCCAGCCCCCCTGACATGACAGCTCAACTTGGTTGAGCTTTGCTTTTGTCTTGATTGTTGTTATTCCCACTCCTCTAGTCCAGCCTCGTTCCAAATAGCCACCCTGCCCATGTTCAACCTCGCGATCCGAAACTGAGGCAAAGTGTTTGTTGCATTGCCACACTGTACTTGGATGACTTTTAGTTTTGACCCTGTCATCACCCTCAGTGACCCCACTTCTTTATTTCTTGGGCCTGTGTGCCCAATTGTACATGGTAAGGCTCCAGCCTTTTCCCTTTTCAGGCTTTGAAAGAGTTAAAATTACATCCTCTCCTTTGCATTAATGTCTGTTCTCATACATGGGAAGTAAGGTGACTAACATTTTACCCGGGGGCAGTACCTGCCTCCCCCAGGGCTCCTGCCGGTTCATGCCACATCCTGATAGAGCTCTGTAATTCCTTATCTTGACAGCAGAATTTGTCTATTTTGCTGAGCACACATCAGTATCCCCGACCTTAATGAGATAGCTCCAGTGACGGCAGCACAGGCTAGAGGCCTCTCCATTTCCCCGTGACACTGCAGGCGCTGTGTGCTGCTCCTTGTTATTTTTGGCTGCTCTTTTGTCTTTGGGATGCTTTAACCTTTAGCAAAGAAAACAAGACTGCAGAAGCTGGTTGCCTCAGACTTGGGCTGGCTGCAGTCTGCCGGGAGCAGGCCCTAAAGACTAAAGCCTCAAATTAGCAGCTTGAGACTGGAATGAGCAAAGAGCTGACCAGACAGCTCGAATCTTTCATTCCAATGGCAGGAGCCTGCGGTGAAGGAAGAGGCGATTATCTGGGCTCTGATGAATGCCCCTTTTGCGTTAATTAACTAGATGCTCGGCTCAGATAGTAAGCGGTTTAGGCGATCGATTAGTCGATCTTGTAAAGACATAAGGCTGCGTTACATTTCAGTGGGGACAGGGAATGCTTAATTCATTAATTTGTAGGAGTGTACAAACATGTAAGATGAAGCAGGAAGGTCTGGGAGGCAGAGAACCTGGGTTTATAGAGAGCAATCGTATCCAGAGAAACCTGAATTTTTCTGCCTTAGACTTGCTGGGTGGTCTGGAGCAAGTTACTTAATTTCACTTGTTTTCATTTTCTCAACCAGTAGAAGACTTCCCTAATGCCCGGGGATGAAGCAGGCAATGTGAATAAATGAGTTAAAGTGCTTGAAGACTCTTGGCAGGCCAGGGCTGAAAAAGAACAACATATTATTATTACACAAAGACTGGCATGCCCCTCTGTTCAAAGTGGGCAAAATTCATCCCTGTACTAGGGGCCAGTGTACTGGGTAAGTCCCACTTTGATTAGAGAGGTGTTTCACCCCTGCGTTGGCTTTCTGCATATGGGTGAATTTCAACCGCTGTGTGCATTTGATCAATTAAAAGAAAAATGGTAGTGATTAGCGATAACACTATGGGGCACAGTCTTCCAGATTTTGCTTCCTATGAGTTGTGAACTCAGGGGGTAAAGTGCATAAGGATTTGCTTGCTAGATCGCTTACATAGTTTCATAGTGCTTAAGGTCAGAAGGGACCTAAACAGATCATCAGGTCCGACCCCCTGCCCCGGGCAGGAGCGGGTGCGGCGGTCATATCACCCCAGCCAAATATCTATCCAGCCTCCTCCCCCAAGGTAGGAGCAAGCACCACCTCCCTTGGGAGCCCGTTCCAGAGCCTGGCAGCCCGAACTGCAAGTAATGTCTCCCGATGTCCAGCCTGAACCTTCTCTCTAACAATTTGTGGCTGTTATTCCTAGCAACCCTGGGTGGTGCCTGGGGGAACAGAGCCTCCCCCAATTCCCTCTAGTTCCCCCGGTGAGTTTGTAAATGGCCACCAGATCCCCTCTCAGCCTTCTCTTATGGAGGCTGAATAGGTTCAGGCCCTTTAGCCTCTCTTCATAGGACCTGCGCAGCTGCTCCTTAACCATGCGAGTGGCCTCCTCTGGACCATCTGGATGCTGGCCACATCCCTCCCGAAGTGCGGCGCCCAGAACTGGACACAGTACTCCAGCTGCGGCCTGACCAGTGCCGCATAGAGGGGGAGGATCACCTCCCTGGACCTGCTCGAGATGCATCTGTGGGTGCATGACAAGGTGCGGTTGGCCTTCCTGGCCGCTTCCTCGCATTGGTGACCCATGTTCATCTTGGAGTCAGCAATGACTCCAAGATCCCTTTCTGCCACCGTGTTGACTGTGTTCCCCAGCCTGTAGGTGTGTTGCTGGTTCTTTCTCCCTAAATGCAGCACCCTGCACTTGTCTGCACTGAATTTCATCCTGTTCTCATCCGCCCACCTCTGTAACCTGTCCAGATCTAGCTGGATTCTGTCCCTCCCCTCCAGCTTGCCCACCCCGCCCCACAACTTGGTGTCATCAGCAAATCTGGACAGCGTACTTTCCACACCCACATCCAGATCGCTGATAAAGATGTTGAACAGTACAGGCCCCAGGACCGAGCTCTGGGGGACTCACTGCCCACATCCCTCCAGGTCAAAAATGACCTGCCCGCCCTCACTCATCTAGCCAGTTTGCCACCCATCTGACTGTGTAGGCATCAATGCCGCCATCACTTAGTTTTTTTAAGAGAATGCGGTGGGAAACTGTGTCAAAGGCCTTCTTAACATCCAGGAAGATGACATCTACCCCAGCACCCTCATCCAGGGACTTTGTGACCTGTTCATAAACAGAAACCAGGTTGGTCAGGCAGGACCTGCCCTCAGTGAACCCATGTTGGTTGCCCCTGAGCATTACCTCCCCTGCGGAGCCCTTGCAGATGTGCTCCTTGATAATTTTCTCAAAGGTCTTCCCAAGGACCGAGGTAAGTCTGACTGGCCTATAATTGCCGGTGTCCTCCTTTCTCTCCTTCTTGTAAATGGGGACCACATTGGCCCTTTTTCAATTGTCTGGTACCTGGCCAGTGCCCCGCTATGACCCCCCCAATTCCCTTAGCACCCTCGGGTGAAAAGCATCTGGATCTACTGCTAAGTCTATAAAATGCCTATTAAAGTCATATTTAAGCCAGTGATCCACCGTTCATACTCATCATGTCTCATGTTACCTGCAAGATCCTACACTGTTGCTTGTGGCTCCAGGAAATTAGAAGTGAGTTGACAATGTGAACAAAGCAGAGCATTATTTGCTCCATTTTGTTGTCCAAGGATCAGCTCACTGGGGACCACTGAGCTCGGTGCTAAACAAACATTTCCTCTCGGAGACTAGGTATGTTTAAATATGTATTTGGCAAAACAACCCAGAGAAAAATGTTCAGCATTTAAATAAAGTGGCCTCTGCCACCCTCTCTTGCCTGAGGTGCTGCATTCTTGTTCCTGTTGCATAAGGCAGGATCTCCCACCGGGACGGACACAGGAAATGCAGCTGCCCATGGGAATGTAAGAGACTCTAGGAGCTACACTGCTGTTAAATTAACCAGCCTCATTTCCTGGTGATAGGTTTTGCCTTGCAACTACTTTGGAAGCATGTGCCTCCCTTATGCATTCATGTTTTTGTGTCTGAGCTTGCATCATTAGCAATCAAGATGGCGGTCCTCCCCTGATTGATCATTAATTCGTGACTCTCTCTTTTAATTTAAGGACAGACAAGGTTCTTTGGGTGAAGCTGATGTTTTTTATCCTACACCTACACCTCTTTTAATTTAAGGCGTGTTTCTGTGTGGTTAGTGACTTGATCTTCACTGCTGTTTGGTTGAGCGGTTAGTTTAACTCATATACTACATTCCACTTTCCCTCAAGGCCTCAACCCTACTATTCCTACAACAGATTTTAAACTGAGTTTTGTCTGCAGGCTCAGAGGCATGGAAAACTGCTGTTTCACACTGGCCAGACAGATAATGAGGTAGTTATTTTGATGGCTCCTATGACTGGCTATGAATTGTGCACATACCGAGACGAGGCTAACACATCAAGCACTGGACACTTTTCATGATCTTGTCCCCTTTGTTCTCCAGCCCCATAAAGTCCATCCGTCTGCTGTGGCTTCCCTGCTAGGCTCTTTAGGGCAGGAACTTTCATTTACTGTATGGTACCTAGCAAAAGAGGACCCTCCTCTGACAGAGGCCTCAATGTAAAGGAGTCCCATATTTTTGTAGGCTGTGCCTGACTTTGTTTTGTGATCAGACCTGATGAAGAATGCCTTCCATTAAAGCCGTGTCTAAATGTATTCCAACTACCTAGTTGGTCCTATAAAAGATATAACCCCAAAACGTTCTTGCCCCTCACACACAGCACTCACCTTTAGTTCAGAAACCAGCTGCTAGAAATTGGGGTATGCATTATAAGTGAGAAAATGTGGTGATCGCAGTTGTAAGCCTCTGCAGGGGAAAGCAAAAGTAGCACTGCATGTCCTTCATGGGGGGCAGTACAATGAACATGCTGGGCTCCCTGGCTGCTGCTGCTCAGCCACTTACTGCTACTTACCAGCGCTTCCAAGGAAAGATTTTTTCCCCCTTTATTCTGTCTGTCAGAAACAAAGTGCATAACCTATTCAGGGGCATGCTACGTGGGAGAAATTATACTAACAATATAAGCAAGAGATGAGGATAATAAAGTGAATATGAAAGCCAGAGCATGGTGTTGTATGTATATATGGACGTGGCCCCCATGCACTGGGTGATCTCAATGTGTGACTTACTGTGCTCCTCAGACCTGAGAAGTGGGAACTGCTGTTTCTCTTCAATATTGTGACTGTTTAATAAGTGAATAGCAACAGGGGAGAGGGCAAATGCGAAACTAATGCTTTAACTGGAAACCTGCTGAACGGGAAATGTCAGACTCCCACTTTATAGGAAAGCTGGTATCTGGAAAGAAAAGCACTTCCCCGTATTGGAAGAGGATTAAACAAAACCACGCAAAGGTATTTTCAGCACAGAATGAGAGTCTCCATTGGGGGAGTGAGCGTGCACCAGTTATTGTGCTTGAATGTGCACCCCCTGGCTTATTTTGCACTTGCTTCCCCATGTGGACAAGCTTGAAGTCATTAAAACTGCACCTAGGGCTTAGAAAAGAAAGTTTTTAAAGAAAAATATCTTCTCTCTGAAAAATGTCACTTCCCCATAAGACCTGTCAGCTCCAAGCAATCTCATAGCCTAGGGGCTCAGACCGGGCACCTCTCGCTGGCACCCACCCAAGGTAAAATTCTCCAGACACACCAATGCAAAGTCACCGACTGTGGTGGGGTCACAACTAGTGTGGCTAAGAGGAGGATACAAGAAGCCTCCAGTTCACAAGGTCCTGCAACACATTGACGAAGTGCATGTCACAGCACCCCCTAGTGGCTGGGCCACTACAAGATAATAGCCTACTAGTGCTGCCAGTTAATGGCAATATACTCCCTTGGCTTAGGCAGTAGGAGGGCCACATGGCCAATGCTAGGGTCAAACCCTGCCGTGACCCATGAAGTAGGTCAACACAGGCAGCAGGCAACAAGGGCATGCCTGTAGCCTAATTTTAAGTGGGAGCAAGCATTCCTTTCATGGAAATGGGCTTTTCTCTGGAGCTGTAGGGAACAGGACTAGGAGTAAGGACCTCAAGATGAAGCAGAGGAAATTGAGGTTGGAAATGAGGAGGAGCTTTCTGACTAGAAGGGTGATCAAGCACTGGAACAGGCGTGAGCAGGGTGCTAGATTAGATGACCTCACGAGGTCTCTTGCAGCCCTATTTCCCCGGGATCCTATGATCTAAGGTGGTGAGGGTCAAGCACCTCTGAAAAGCACCCCATGCCTCTGACTGTACCTGGGGGAGATGTGAGACTTCTGGCAGATGGATCCCAAGTCTAGCATTACAAACTCACAGAAGTTTAGGGCTGGAAGGGACCTTGTGAGGTCATCGGGTCCAGCCCCCCTGCTCTGGGCAGGAAAGACTGCTGGGGGCAAATAACCCTAGAAAAGTGTGCATCCAGTCTCCTTCTGAAGATCTCCTGCACCATGCCTGCTGGGAGTCTATTCCACAGTCTGGTCACACGAACTGTGAAGAAGTTTTCCCTTATATCCAGTTTGAAACCTTCTTCCACGAGTTTATGACTGTTGCTCCTGCGCTTTGGTGAATAGCTGTTCACCTAGCCCCTGATGCTCCCCCCTGATATATTTGTAAGCTGCCACCAAATCCCCGCAAAGTCTTCTCTTTTCTAGGCTGATCAGTCCCATATCTGTCAGCCTTTCCTCGTATGGCTTGTTTTTCAGGCCTCCAATCGTACGAGTGGCTCTTCTCCGGACTCTCTCGAGCTTCTCCATATCCTTCTTGAAGCACGGCTCCTTTCCTTTCCACTCCGCTCAGAAGCAGAGCAGAAGCTGTGTGGTGTTGCTGGAGTTTTTGTGGGCTTTCTGACATTACATCATGTTTCTTTCATGCAGGAAATGCTCAAAGGCACAAAACGATCTGTCTACCCTAGTAATATGTGGTTTACCAAACCATAATGGAGGATGCCACCCCATAAATATATCCTGGGGCTGGAAAGAGAAAACAATTCTCGCTCCTACTTTTAAAAGAGGTCACTACAGCCTTCTGTAACACAGCCATTGCTTTTTTCAGTACTTACTGGGTTTTGTTTGGTGATTTTTTTTTTTTGGACAAGCTAAAATTAAAGTAATAAAAAAAAAGCCTTGGTTCAGAAATCAAATCATCTGTGACATAAACAAGAGCAGCAGTGATAAGTGTTGAATTCATTACAGTGGAAAATATCTTAAATTTGGACTAACACATAGAGAGACTGAGTCAGAGGGAGGTGAAGGGAATCAATGGAGGCAACGGGCATGTACATAGTTTTCAGTGGGTAATTTGTCTGGTGTCTTGACATCGCACAGCCATGCGCTCTGAAATCTGATAGGGGCTTTTGCTCTGACTCATTGATGAAAGGGGCTCATGTGTGAGGGAGAAAAATCTATATGGCAACCAAAAGAGCAGAACAATGTGAGAGACAAAAAGTGGTCATATCAAAATGTCAGTAGTGGCTGGAAAATGACTCATTTTATCCAAGGGGGCATTAAGCTCAGTCTCAAGCCACATGAGGATCATGGGCAAAACTAACCCAGGTTTAGTGAAGCACGTACCTGGCTGAGCCATCTGCACAGGATCTCAGCTGTAGGGCCAGCAAGGCACGGGGTAATTTGTGGCTGGAGGTCGCAGTGGCTGGGGGAGGGCTGGGTAGCAACGGGAGGGAGTCATGATCGTTCTGCCCCTCTGCCCTGGGAAGGATGAAAGTCCAGTAAGATGAAACGAAGAGAAAGTCGATAGGGAGTCATTATTTACTCTCTCTCTCACCAGATAAGAACTAGGGGTCATGACATAAAACTGGGGGGTCGTGAGATTCAAGCAAACAACAAGGAGTTCTTCACACCACGTGTCGGTCAAGCATGGGACTCGTTGCTAGCAGGTGCGACGGGACCTGACCCTTTAGGCAGTTTCAAAAGGGGACTGGACACGTTTCTGGGGGAAAGGGGCATCAGTCACTGTTGAGAACAGCAGGCCTTTGAATCAGGTTTCCTAGACCTTAAATGCTGGAGGCTGCAAGTGAGAGAGGAGCAGTGGGGAAAACCTTGGTCAGACCCAGTTGACTCCCCCTTTCAGCACCTACTCTCTGCCCTGTGACACAGGCCTTCGCTATGTCATTCTGAGACACAGGGCAGAGCCCACCAAGTAGAGCTGTAACCCCCTCCCCAGTGATGGGGGTCACTAAGGGCATATCACTGATTGCTTGGTACTACAATAAGACAAAACGGGGATAAGAGTAAAGGTCATAGGCTGAAAACAAGTGCACCGAGTGGGGGGGACAGTGAGCAGAGCACACCAGACCATGCCCACTAGCTCTTGAATGAGTCCACAGAGCCAATAAACACTGACCAGTGACACTCTAGCAGGACACTTGAATGGATGAGGGACAGGAAAATGGCCCTACAGTCCTCGATGGTCCTCCTGGCCTGTCCTCCTGGCCAGGGTCCTCCTTCCTGGTTAGGAAGATGGCAAGCTTGGCTAGGGCCAGAAGGAGGTTGGCCAAGAGGTCCTAGGACTCGGTGGGGCTGCACACATTGGGCTTGTCTACATGAGACTCTTAGAGCACAGCAGACTAAGTCCATGGCGCGTTAGCATATCAGCACATCATGGCAAAACCCCTGCTAATGCGCTATTGCACAACAGAAATAGTCTACTGTGCATTATGCATCGCAAAAAGACTGTGTGCCATTGCACCTGCTGCTGCACGTTCATATAGTGCAGGGGCAGGCAATTATTCTGGGCGGAGGGCCGCTTACTGAGTTTTGGCAAGCCATCAAGGGCCGCATGACAGGCAGCCGGGGGCAGATAAATATTCATTTTCTAAATTTTTTAGGGGCCCCGCGGGCCGGATAGAACGGCCTGGCAGGCCGGGCCGCATTTTGCCCAGCGCTGCTGTAGTGCCTCATGCGAGAGGTACCAAACTCCAAGTGCAGCAGCAACGGCACAGGAGCGCACGTGTAGACGCACCCGCTGCGGCTCGCTCAAGCCGGGGACCTGTCCCACCAGACACAGGGTTCAGCCAGGTTCAGGCGGGGGCCCGGCAGGCCCGGGCGCTGTCGAGCACGGCAGTGCGGGGCACCAGGGCTTCCCAGCCGCCCCGGGCTGGAGGCTGCAAGTGCGGGTCCTTCTCCCTTTCAGCCTCCGCTCCCTACCCCGGGGGGGGGACGGGGCTACGAGCCCGGCAGCGGCAGCTTCTTGTGCCGATGAAGCGGGGGGGTGGTGCGCGGCGGGAGCCGTGTGCGCGCGTGGCTGCGCGGTGC
>NW_017728928.1:12099508-12150943 GCF_001723895.1 Crocodylus porosus
GGCGCTCTCGCCCCGGCCCGCCCGCTCGCCCGGGGCAGCCCTGCTCGGGTGCGGCCGGACGCTGCCTCGTGCCCGGGGTTTGGCCCCTCCGGGAGGCGAGCCGCGCCGAGCGAGCGGCCCCAAGGGGGCCAGCCCCAGCCCCCGGGCGTCGGGATGGGAGGACTCAGCGGTGCCCCAGGGGCGCGGGGGCTGAGCAGGCGCGGCTCAGCTGGGAGCAGAAGCGAGCCCCCGCTTCTCTGTTCTCCCCACCGGGCCCTGGCAGACCCGGGATTTTGTGGATGGGGGTGTGAGAGCAGTGATGGGCCCCGCAGCCGTGACTGCACCCCTGCTCCTGGCTCCCCACCCCCACTGGGGCAGGCAGATGGTAGTGTGGGAGCAGCAGATGGGGACTTTCTAAGGCCACAAAGCAGGTAGGGATCCCCTCCCACTGTCCCTTTCTGCACCCTCTTCCTTCCCCTCCATGCCCGATGGCAGATCCCCTCCCCTCCGTTCCCTGTGTCCCCTGCTCACCATTGCCACTCTCCCTGTTATTGCCACTTGACCTAGGAGTGGGGAAAGCGCCAGAGTCATTCCTGCCCTGCTCCAGGCAGGCTGTGTAGGGAGCTGGGCTTGGCTGGGGACAGCAGCAGCTGTAACAGGTGCATTCCCTGTCCCTGGGGTGGCAGGGAACACCCAGAGGGACTGGGCAGGGAGGGGGAACCCACCCACTGCTGCTGCTGTTGCAGCTGTCCCTGGCTGCACCAGAGCCTGGCTCTGGAGCTCCCCATGCCTGTGGGGCAGCCAGGGACAGTGGCAGTGGCAGGCGTAGGAGAGGCGGACATGCCCCTGAGCATGGAGAGGGAGGGGATGGTCTTACCTCTTTTAGGGACCTAGAAAAATCCCTAACTGCTGCTTCTGTGGCACTGTCCAAAAGGGAGGTGTGACCGTGTCACCGCACACCCCCTGGATCTGCCCCTGGTGTGCCTGTGCTTGGATGTCCAGTGTAAAGTGGTGAAATTCCATTCACTTCAGCAGGCCGACATGGTTTTATACCAGGATCTAAACCACAGACTTCAGCGGAGTCACAGCAGCTGATGATCTAGCTCATTACTTCAGAAGATGGGCTCCTATCACCTCTGTTCACAGAACTAGAGCTGATAGGTCCTTTATTATTAAGCACCCAAAGACGACAAGGTTTAATATGTATTTAAGTGTATTTGTTCCAAAGAGACTGTTATCTCAGAGATAAAACTCTGTTGGCCAGGTCCTGCCATCTTGACTCAGCCAAAACTCCCACAGGAGGAAATGAAAGCTTTGCCTGAGTCAGGATGACGGGCTGAGACTCAATGCCGCTGGCAAGCACAGCCACAGCAAAACATGACAAATCTGTCACTCTTCAGAAATTCAAGGAGCTGTCTCAGGTCTGCAGACTGCAGTTACCTGGGCTTTCAGAAAGCCCCAGTGATAAAGCTGAGATCCCTCCTGCTCCAGGAGTCTCTACCCAGTTGAACTACAAGAGACTCTTCTTTAGCAGGTAGCAGTAAAGGGTCTCTGATGCATGGCTAAACATGATGTGGAGTCTGTCCTGCAGAGGGCAGTGGCACACAGGCACACACGGTTCCCTGCATCTTTTACTGGTGTGATATATCCTGACATTTAGGCTGCACGGACATTAAGACCCCATGTCTGTCAGTGGCTAACTTTTCCCCTCTGTTTTACCCACCTGCAGTATGCTGTGCTCAAGCTGTCTGCCAACTCTCTGCCCCAGGTCTGATTACTTTTCAGCAGCAAAGTATCAAGCTCACAAAACACTGCAGGAGCCTTCAAGAAGAAAAGTGCTGAACTATTGGAATAAGTCGTTCCCTTAAGCCACGGCGCTTACATAAATCTTGATATAAAGCTATCTGAGCTTGTAACAAACCTTACAAAATCACCATGTGCATTTCATTCAATTATATAACCGGGAAACTATATTATATTCAGACCTCCAGCCGAGAAAGTGTAATGCAATCCTCCCAGTTTCTGGACGCCAGGGATGGGAGCGGGTAATACTCGGAAGAAAACTCATGGTACTATTGTGCAGCATCTTGGAGGAAAGGTGTCCGTCTTTGGACTCCCTATCCCCAAACTCTGAGAAAAGGAGGAGAGAGGGCATCTGGATGGTCCGGGGATGTGTGGGCTTGATGAAGGCTGAGTAACAAACCACACTTCTGTTCCCATGACAGAGTGTTACTTAAACAATAGACACGAGCGTAGGGCTTTTTCTGGGGATTAATAGCCAGCTGAGACAAATTGATACACTTCAGGCACAGCCAGGATGGGGACCATTTAAGCTCAATGGGTCATTAATCCCCTGCAAATGGTCTGTGCCAGGCTTATTCATATTATAAACTAACCATGGGGGAAAAATCACAGAAGCGTATGGATTTTTTTCCTCTGGGTGACACAGTTTTGCTTGGTTTGTACAGAGTGTTCCTGAAGGATTCATTTCTTAGATATCCGCCAGATAGATTCTCACCATCTTCTCTGGTTTATAATCAATAAACAGATGAAACTGGAAATACAAATGTGACTCCTTACCAAGCCTGGTGGTTTTACCTCTGGCATAAGATTTTTTTTTCTCATGGTTTTTCTCCTCTGTGTCTGACTAGCTGTTTTCTGACCCCTCCGCAGCTGCTTCAGCTAAGAAATACGATCATTCTGTCTGGTTTTGTTTCTGGTTCAACCTTAGGCTTCCAAGCACAGATGCACGAGACTCGTCATGTCCTATTTCTTAGGACACGTAAGCAGGATGTTGCTAACGTAGCACCAGCCTGGTCCCCCAGATTCTGTGCCCTGATACTGCTGGTGTAAATCAAGACGCTGGCCAACTAAGTCAAAGTCCATTGACCCTGGTCAAATTACCCCAGATTTACTTTGCCATGCCACAGCAAAATTGGACTCAAGTGTTTAACTGGCCAAGGGTGGCAAACACCTACCCGGCTAACCAACAAGTGTGACCAGGTCAGAGAGACTCAAAACTTTTTTGGAAACATGTTTGCGTGACAGAGGTTTTGCTGATTACTGCCCCGGGCTCTCCCTTAAGCATTGCCCAAATTCACTTCCTGCTCCGGTTCTGCAGGAACACACTGTTAAAGAAAGAGTGACTGAAGAGTGCTCCCAATTCAGATCAGTTTGAATCATCTGCAATTCAATCAGAATCACTGGCAGACAGGCCTTACGGGAAGTGGGACTGTAGTGCATGTCATTTCAACAGGCATACAAATCACTGGCACAATGGCTTACGCTAAAAAACCCCATACCCCCTAGGAGAGAAATAATGAGATGTTTCAGATGGGGTTGTTGGTCTGAAAAACCCTCTTCTCCTGTCACGTGCAGCACATGGTACTTTTCCCCAGCCTGGCAGGCTCAGCAAATGTTAACTCTCATACAGGTTTTCACTCATAAGATGAAAAATCAGATGGTAGTTGGCATGCTGTGGTAATGGCTCAGGAACTAAAACCTGGGGAAGTAACAAGTGGAAATGGCTTTGGTGGCCTAAGCCTAGTGCTAATGGATCCTTTTCCCTGTCACAATTCAAAACACAGCTGCCAGTGTCTTTGGACCAAGATTTTCAGGAGCGAGTGGCTGAAACCGAGCTGTTTTGCCCAGATTTAGAGCCGTAAACAAGTGACCTGATTTTCAAAGATGCTGAGCACCAACAGCCCCTGTTGACTTCTCAGTACCCAGCACTTTTGGAAAAAACAGGTCTCTAATTTCACTGCCTAATTACGGGCCTCAGAGCCTAACTTTAGGGACTTGTTTTTGAAAACTCTGGCCTGAGAACATTTAGAGACCTCCAAAAATCAGGTAGGTAAGAGATGAAGCCCATTGGTGTAGCTGGGATCGTACCATGCATACAAATCAGGACGGGGGTCACTTAGCAGGGTTCGTCAAGAGAGGACGGCACTGCAACGTGGCGTGAATTTTAGCTGAGATTAAGCTGGAGTGCCAGGTTCACAGCCTGGAGCAGGAAGAGTTGTCAGTTATCCCTAAGTCTCCATATGGACAGTTTAGCAACTCCTATACATGCTTCTGAACTGCACCGCACAAGCAGGACCCATCTATGCAGTGATACGAGTTGGTTGGGGTATGAAACACAGGTTGTTAAGGTAGCACTCATTTGTTTCGTTTGTTTTATCAGTGGCAGAGAGGCCGGCCCCTTATACCAATGTGATCATGCCCAGCCTGTTCAGCATCATCTGCTTCCTGGGCATTGTTGGGAACCTCATTGTCATCTACACCATCGTCAAGAAGAAGAAGCTGAGGTGCAAACAGACCGTGCCTGACATCTTTATCTTCAACCTCTCCATTGTGGACCTGCTCTTCCTGCTGGGCATGCCCTTCCTCATCCACCAGCTCCTCGGCAATGGCTCCTGGTACTTTGGAGCTCCTCTGTGCACCATCATCACTGCTTTGGACACTAACAGTCAAATCACCAGCACCAACATCCTGACAGTAATGACCCTTGACCGTTACCTGGCAACTGTCTACCCTCTGAAATCCACCTATGTCCGAACGCCCTGTGTAGCAGCCTTAGTCATCTGTTTGGTGTGGCTCCTATCCTTCCTTACAATCATTCCCGTGTGGATGTACACGGGCCTGATGCCTCTGGACGATGGGACTGTCCGCTGTGCTCTCCTCCTTCCCAACCCCGAGACTGATATCTACTGGTTCACCCTCTACCAGTTCATGCTGGCCTTTGCCATCCCATTGATTGTCATCTGTGTGGTTTATTTTAAGATCCTCCAGCACATGGCTACCACCGTGGTCCCCCTGCCCCAAAGGAGCCTCCAGGTGCGTACCAAGAAAGTCACCCGCATGGCTGTTGCCATCTGCTCCGCCTTTTTCATTTGCTGGGCCCCTTTCTACATCCTGCAGCTCGTGCACCTGGGCATCGACACGCCTTCCATTGCCTTCTTCTATGCCTACAACTTCGCCATAAGTTTGGGCTATGCCAATAGCTGCCTCAACCCTTTCCTCTACATAGCCCTGAGTGAGACCTTCAAGCACCAGTTCATGGTGGCCATTCGTCCGGCCAAGGAGCAGGTCCGCAACAGCAGCTCCATCAACAACAACAGCACGACAGAGGCCAGCGTGTGCTTGAAGCTTGCACCAGAATCCACCCAGCAGACTCAGTTTCTGGAGGACTTTTCCCCACACTCACTGCCTGTGACAGTGGCCGTTCACTAGTAACCATGTGGTCACACCGCTGGAAGGTCTTGGCTTCTTTTCTGAGAATACCACAAAACATGGAGAAGCAGCAGTGTCTGGTGACACCAGCGTCAGCACGCCTCCATTTCAGACAGAATCAATCTTGTCCTCTCTCATTGTAGGGCTCTGCTCTCAGCTTACCTTAGATCTAAGAGCTGCTGCATACTGCTGCTTAGCTTCACCCACAGGTATTAGGGACTCATTTCTATCTCATGCAGAACACCAGGGTCCCACCATGGGAAGAAAGGGAGAGAGAGAAAACACAAAATGGGAGGCTGTTTCAGACGGGCATTTGTTGGCACTGAAGTGTAAGCCCTATGCCAGCCATTAGCAAGGTGCATGCAAATGGTTTCTTCTTGCTCACCCATTTTTTCTGGGCACAAGCTGATGCAGATATTCTGCCTTTAAAACTGGAAGCTTTTCAAAAGAAGTATTTTAACAAGAAAACCTCTTTGTGAACTTTCTGAGACCTGTGCATGAATACTAGAAGCAAGCAGAGTAGGTACTTCTCAGCACAGCAGCCTCCGAAGTGCCTGAGAACCAAACCCACAAACATTAGGAAGGAAACGGCTGCAGTCGGCTGCCTTGCCAAGATCTGCTGGATTTTTGGCCAAGTCCCACCTGCTTCCAAAGAGTTGTTTTGCATGGACAGCCTACAAATATTCATGAGTTGGATGCTGGGGACCGTCAGAAACTGTCTTTATATATTTGTTCGCAAAATCAGGTCCTCTGGCAGGAACTGATTGTATCGCTTCAAGGGATTTCCAATAGTTCCTCAAAGCTGCTGCTCCTTATTTCAGATCTATTGATACTTGTGCCATTAAGCCTGTTTCCCTGCTAAGCCCTCCTGCTGCTCCATCTGTGCCCCTCTGTCTGCCCAGCCATCAGAGAACATTACCCAGGCAGCTTTTTAAGGCTTCCTCCAAAAAATAATGGGAGCGAACAGATACAGAGGACTGCAAGGCAAGGTGATGGGAGAAGGTAGCTGTGAGGAAACGGCTGCCTTTGTGACTTCCTGAAAATAATACTACCAATTAAAACAAAAGGGTCTGCATCTTGCAAGCACAAAGACTTTGAGGTAACTCCACTTCTTAGAAGGACTGGTAAGAGACGGTGTGGATCAGCTCCCTGCTGGGGATTACGCTGATGGACTGTGGAGTCTTCCTAGGAGACAGAATCAGGAATTCTTAAGTAGCTTGTTAAACAAGGAGAAATTCACTGTTGTAGATTAACTGTACGTAAAAGTAGTGCTCAAACCACATGGCATATGATGCATAGGAACTCATCCGCATGCTCAAAGCTCTCTACCAGGGGTGGGCAAAATGCGGCCTGCGGGCTGGATGCGACCCTCGAACCCATTCTATCTGGCCTGTGGGGCCTCTAAAAAATTTAGAAAATTAATATTTATCTGCCCCTGGCTGCCTGTCATGCGGCCCTCAATGGTTTGCCAAAACTCAGTAAACAGCCCTCTGCCTGAAATAATTGCTCGTCCCTGCTCTACGCTAATCCATGCCGCAACAACCCTTGGTGAGGGCACTTATACGCACCCTGATACAGCTTTATAGTTGCACAGTGTCACCCATGCAACCATAAACATTCCCTATACACCACAGATTTTCACATTTTTAGAGGCATGTTTGTTTAATGTGCACTACATGCATTGAACTACACATACACTCACCTACACTTGCACACACCTATACACTCCTACACATACACAACTATTCCTCTATCTCAGTGTTTCTCAAATTAGCGCACGCAATCCAATTCTAGGTGGCAAGTCACAGAAAAGCAGAAAGGGGAAAGGAGAAACATGAGGGGAGGAAAAGAAAGAAAAGAAAAATTGAAGGACAGTGTGGTTGGACTAAACATAAAATGTTACATTTGATTTTATGCATAGGGGTACATACACAGCTGTACAATGAACTTAAAAAGCTGTATGCAACCTAAAGATTTTGAGAACCACTGATCTACCTCCATATACCACTGAAAGTGTGCATACATCCCCCTGCCTGAGCTGTATTCGCTAGTGCTGAGACAGAGGTCTTTGTCTCTGGAGGATAAATCCAGACCGGTGGATATGGAGACAGATGAACTGTAATAGATGCTTTTTGACTGCATGACATTTTCAGCTCTCTCATCCAGATCCTGCCAGATTGGCCTTTGATCAATCACTTCCTTGAGGGTATAACAACAACAATTAGGTAAGGGGCAAGGATTTTGCTAAGAAAATGTTCTCCTCGAGATGGATGCCAAGGTCCTGTCTCTTCCTCTAGCCCGGTAAGGAAAGCTTGTAATAAGTCTTTTGGTGGCAGGGGTTGTGTAGCTTGATTCAAATTCATTTTCTGAGGGGGATGAACCTGGAGCTCAGTTATCAAACTGCTCCTTGCTTCCTGATTGTCAGGGGCTGGGGCTGTTGTGGAGGTAGGAGGCTGAGTCTTAGGCAGATATGGCCTGTCCGTTCAATAGCCCTCCTTTTATTGAGACTGGATCTAGAGGATTCATGAAATCAAGTCACAAGTGGTTTCTTTTCCCAGTCTTGTTTCTAAAGTTAGAGGAGTCTGAGCTTCATCCCTGCCAGATCCGCTGCCAGGGAGGGAATTGAAGGGTCACACGTGTGTGGGCCCCAAGCAAACAGCTGAAACACATGCTAGAATTGGACGAGAGTTATTAGATCCCCTTGTGCATCTGCATGGGATATAGGCAAGATTGAGGCTGCTTCTGGCTGGCTGTGTTTAGCAACGGGTACAGTCAAAATATGACTGCAGCTATATCCATGCATCCAGAGATGGAGAGTAGCAGCAGCAGTGAGTAGAAACAGTGGGTGGTACAAGTCAGAAAGACAGGGAATTCCCAGGACTTGGATAAGCAGAGTTGCTACACATGGGAACTCAAACAGTCACCCAGCTAAGGGATCTATTTGTGTGAATTAGGCTACATCTAAACGTTGCATTTGTCCTGGGAGAAACCATTTTATTCCAGGACAAAGTGCAATAGGCCAGATGTCTGTCTGTTGTCCTGGGACAAACCCTAAAAGGGTTCATGAAACCCTAAAAAGGTTCAGAAGTGCTAACACTTTATCCAGGGACATCATGAAGTGCATCTGAACAGTTGTCCCGAGACTGCATCACTGAATCAATGGCAGAAAAAAACAGCAGTGCATTCAGCTGCTTGCTAAACCCTGCCTGGAAATGCAAAGTATGTACACACTGATCCCAGGACATTTCTGTTCTGGGATAAACACAGGCACAACTTGTCTTGGAACAAATACAATGTTTGCTCCCTGCTTTGCTGTAGAGACTCTCTCACTTGGCAGTGTCAGGTATTTTCCACGCCACTCTGGCCGTACAGCACAGACCTCTCAAAGGACAAAGACAGACAAGGTTCAAATTTAAAATCTTTCTCCAGCGTTCCCAGTCTACATTGCAATCATGCATATGTGCATAGTTGTCTGCCTGTCTGTCTATCTGCGAAGCCTTGAGCTGGAAGTGTCAGTGGGTTGTGGGAGCCGCAGGCTTCCTGTGTGCTTCATGCTGCTGGTATCTGGCTCTCCGAGAGTGCTGCATTGAAGATGTTGTCCCATGTACAATAAAGGTGTTTGTGCTTGAGCTGGCTTGGTCCAGGGCAGAGTGACTCAGAGTCTGATATGGGTCAGCAAGCGCCATGCTGGTAAACAGTCTCGGACAGTCCCTCGTGAGCTGGCCGATGAGTCAAGGAGCTTTTAGTGGCAGCACTGTTAAGGGCTGGATGTGCTTGTGGGGGGAGACCCCTTTTCCAGGGTAGAATATAATTACAGAGAAATGTGGCTGTCGGTGGAAAGGATTTTCCAGTACACTTTGGTGACATCCATTCTTCTCTCCTTCTCTGCCCCGGCCGGTCTCCACTCCTATAGACCCAGTCCTGCAAGGTCCAGTGCACTGCCTGAGACTTCCTGAGCAACTCCCCGGATCCCATTGAATCACTGTATTTCCAGGATTAGGCCTCTAGCTCTTGCCTGCATTAGGGCAAAGCCAAGCTGGATACAGCAACAGCAGCAGTGAGCAGGCCTTGTACCCTAAATGGGCTTCCAACATGGTTTGACCAGCTATTGCGAGGAAGGCCAGAGTTTCAGGGGCTTCCCCGTGCTCTTGTACCTAAGGATAAGTACGGGGCCCCCAGAACTGGCACTAAGGGTGAGATATCCGCAGTTCCCAATTTCTCCTCTGCCAGTTTCCATTACATTTATTCTTGGCTCAGACATTCCAATTGTTGGCTCCAGGGTCTGGCTCCTGAGAGTGCAGAAACCAGCCCAAAAGTGTCCTGGGAAAGGTCTACATCCCAGGAAACAGTGGTCTTTCTCCTTTGTCTCTTGGCTGTGTCACTTCGAGAGCAGCCACCACCAATTAAATACACCTGTGGTGATTTCCCTTGTGGAGAAAGCTGCTACGCTCGCAAAGCTGGGCCCAATTAGGGTCTTGGCAAGTGAGGTTCCTGGATAGCACTGAAAAGAAGTGACAAGGAAGGAGTCCTGGCATCTTCATTTACTTACAGGCCTTTGCTGCTTTCATTCCAGAGCCTGAGCGTCCATAGCAACAGCAGCAAAAACCGCTCAGAAAGAGGAGATGTGTCTGCTGGACTCCCAGAGTCCCAGGCTGAAGGCATCACTCTCTCAAGGAGCTTATTGTATAGCCACTGAAATGGCCAGAGTCTCACGGGAACAGTTTGGCTGTAACCTTCCTCCCTCCTCTTAACAACCATTTCATCTGAAGTGACAGGGGAGGAAGGCAATCTGTCCTGCAGCAGGCTCTGCTGGGGAGAGGGGAGGAAGGGAGTGAAGGGTGGATGGGATATAGAGGCAGAGAAGAAAATTGAGAAAAAGGGCAAGAGAGAGAAAAGAAAAGGGGGGGAGGAAACAAAACAACAAGTAAGTGAATATAGGAGAGACGGAGGAGAATGAAACCATGTTCAGCTCCCCAGCTGGGATCTTCCCTCCATGCCCCAAAAGGCCTGGGATAGGAGAAGCTAAGAGAAGATGCTACCCTGAACCCAGCTGTGCCATTGTAAGCATGCTACAACTCCAGAGTGCATCTACCAAGGGGAACCAGTGCTACGTCTGACAAAATCTAGCAGGGAAGCAGATTTTTCTGCCTTCCCAGACTCTCTAATCAGGCAGGATGCATTAGGGATTGGGATGACCACATTGTCTGACGGGCATGCAGGGCTTTGCTTTGCGTTTCAATTCAGCAGCTCTGCATGGTAACCCGAGATGGCTTCAAGTCAGAACATGGGGGGCCACCAGCACTCAGCCACAATGAAGTCCTGAGGGTTTCCAACGCAGGGACTAGGTTAGTCTCATATGGTAACCTCTGCTAGAGGAATCATGAAAACAGTACCCTCCTAGACCCCAATTTTGTATCTTCTTTCAAGGTGGAAGGAGTTAAGAGCCACGATCATGGGTGGAATTGATGCTACAGTTCTGCTTCTGGGTGATTCATCCCTTCTGCCCACTCCGGAGGGAACTACTGCACACCTCCTAAAGGATGCAAGGCAATTCCCTTCCAGAGGAAGCACTGGCCATTAGTTTCCAATCTCTCTGGCAGAGGATCTTGGTCTAGTCTAGCCAGCTCATACCAGCCATCTCCTCCTGACTCTCCAAGACACCAGTGGATGGCTGCCTGATCCTTCCATGACCAAGACCAGAAAAAAAACCTCTCTGGGGGAAATCCAGCAGCTGAATGACACCTGCATGTTACCTAAGTGGTATATAATACATTCCCAAGCCTCCCAAGTCTGTCTGACAATACTCAGCCTGGCTAACTTCAGGCATCACATCCATTTTTCCCATTGCAAAGCCAGCTTTGTTAACTCAGTTAAAATATCAGTGTTCTAACCAGCCTCTGCATTTATCCCTTTGTGTTTTCTGCACTTGCCATTTATAGACAAAGCCCTGAGAAAGAGGATCATTTACTGATTGCAGAGTCTAAATGGAAAGTGCAGTGGGAAAGAAAGCACTTGGCCATTCATCCAGGGATACATGTAAACCATTGGGGCACACACACAGACGAGCTCTGAGTAGAGCACAGAGGTGCTGTGAAAGCGCACGCATGCCATTAAGCCCCTTCAGTTCCGGCTCTTACAAGCCCATTACCGATGTGTTCCAGAGATGAACTGGAATCTGCCTAACCGGCCGGAGACGAGAGGGACCGAGAAAGATTAACAAGCTGCCATAATGCCCTAATACCACTTAGTAAGAAAAGCACTCTCAGTCAAAACTCTGCCACTTCCCTCTCTTCCTTGGCTCATTTTTTTCATTTTCATCTGTTTGCTTTCTATGGACATGGATGTATATGAGCTTTTATTCACAGAAGGCTAAAGTGGCAAATGTATGCCGTTGCATGAGAATACAGGCCAGAGAGTTGCATTTGCACTGAGAAGAATTAGCAAGACTTCCTGTGATGGTTTAACTCTTGTAACAACTCTGAGGCTAGCAATGGTGGGAGAGCCTAAGTAGTAGCTAAATAGGACCTTAGTCTTTATCATTATTCTGTCTAAAGCTAATCAAGACAAATCTTAAGAATATCAGATGTGCCATACTGGGTCAGACTAATGGTCTGCCTAGCCCAGTATCCTTTGACAGTGGCAGAAGTGGATGCTATACAGGGAGAGCATCAAACTGGGTATCTCCAGAGTGATTTATCCCCTGTTCAACACCCTCCCTGGAATCCACCATTTATTGGGTTAGAGATGTCAGAGGAAACACCTGCAACCATTCTATTCTATAGCTATTAATAGATCTATCAACCATAAATTTATCCAGCCCCTTTTTGAACTTGGCTATGCTACCTGCCTCCGCCACCTCCTGTGGCAGTGAATTCCACAAGTTTACACACTGCATAAAAAAAGTACTTGATAACAGAGATAAATATGCCTGGGACTGATCTGGTCTAGCATTCCCCATTCACCAGAGCCAGTAAAGTAATGGGAGATGTCTTCAAATTTCCAGCTCAAAGTGGGCTGGAAAGTCTAGGCAGGCACACTGAAAGTTCATTTTGGCTTTGGGAGCCATGCTACTTGGTGGCCAATCCCACAGCATAGTGAGCAAACAGGAGATGCTGGAAGCAGACACCAAGGTGGTGTGAGTTAGCAGCTCAGAGGTAGAAACACATTCCCATCAACCACTCAACAAATAACTTTAAACTATAAGCACTTTATAAAAAAAACAAAACAGGAACTGAATCAGGGATTCAGTACATGCCCCTTTCCCAAGGACTGCACCATTGCTTGAGCCCTCTATGCAACAGAGACTGAGAGCTGCAGCTGCTGTGCAGACCAAATCCAGATGTTTGCAGCTGCTTGTATGTACATGGAGGTAGAGATGCTAATTGTTACTTCACTGTGGCCCCAGGAGTGGAGGCAAAATATGCCTAATTCAGCTTTGCGCATTACCATGTGCTGGTAAACTGATGCATTTCATTCACCGCACAGTCACCCACGGGGCTAGAGTCACCAGGCAAGAGCATCTGAGTCCTCAGAGAGACTCTCCCTGTTCCTCTACTCCTTGCAGGCTGCTCATGCCATCCTGCTGGCTGACATGAGGCCATACCAGGAGCCTCCTCTGCCTCATTTGACTTACATTCTCTGAGCTTGACTGACAAAATAACCAACACAGATTAAGCTCTTTCTAAACAGCTTCTCCAGCTGCTTTATTCCTTGCAGCCAAGGTGGGGGGAGCTTTTTGTGAGAAAGACATGCCAGAGAGGATTTGAGAGCGCATGTGGCAACAAAGCCTGGAGATGTTACTTGCAATAGTGAGGCAGACAGCAGAGTAGATTTGCACCTTACAGACTAACTAAAGCGTGTGTGTGTGTGTGTGTGTGTGTGTGTGTAAACTGACACAGGACAGCTATATCTATAGCACAGGGTTTCATGTGCCCAAGCACAAAATAATTAAAAAACCAAATAAAAGGGATAGTTGACTGCAACCCCCAACCCCTTCTACTGGTTAGACACCTTCCCCTTATACGTAGACTTTTCTGGGCTGTTCCTTTCCCTCCTGCTGTTGGTGGGTCTGAACTGATCCTCTAAGGTAATGAATCTGTTAACTGAAGACAGCAAATAAAGTGCATCTCCAGCTGAGAAGCCCAGACTAAAATCCTGATCCTTCCCCAGTAACCATCGGCACTGGAGCTAAAGGATACCCCCCACCCCTCTACCTGGCAGATCTGGCCAGTCCCTTGATCGACCTGTTCTCTCTCTCAGGCAGTAGTGCTCTGCTCACACACACAACGAGTGTGGTATTAGGGCACCCACACTGAGGCAGGCCCCATTTTTTTGCAAGAGACTCAGGTCCTCACCACTGGTGGTCATTAAAGACTCCACAGCAGGTTCTTAGGGGATTATAGAGCCTCAGCATCCTGCCCAAGCTCCATGTGGGACACTTCTCCCACCTCTCTGGGGTGTTAGTTTTTGTCTGGCACCATGTTTCTACCAATGTAAACCCAAAGGAGTCACTCCTGACTGACCCTAGGGGAGATGGAGCAGAATCTCTACTTTTGATCCTAAAGGGCTGTGCTGTGCTCCTCTAAACTGATTGCTGCAACCTCCCTCTTCTGAGGTGACCGCATTTCAGCAGTGGGAAAAGCCATCCCTGTGGATACAGGAAGATTTACAGTATAATGCCCATTAGGCTGTGCAGGGAGGACAATGACAGTAGCAAGGTCTCCAGGGTTGTCAGCTTGGTACCTTTCACCAGCACTAAATGCGATTAGCTCGGACTGCAGACAGTGTTGGAGCTCTGCCAGCACTTGCTGCGGCCAAAGCTTTGTGAGATCCTTCCTATGAAGTGAGGTCAGACTAAATCAGCATCACCCTGCCCAGGCATGGCAGCTGAATAATTCAAATGCTGCTAGGAGTTCAGGGCTCAGGCCTGCACGTCTGTACTCCCACAATTAGTCCCACTGAAGTAACCCAGGTGATGCCAGTATCAATCTGGAATAACTCCAGGGAAGTTCGTGAATCTCTATTAGTGTTACAGAGAGTGGATTTTACCCTGGTGGGACTAAACGCATTATTAAGTGCTACTCAGAGAAGTGAGAGTTGGCAGGACCGAGCAGCTGATGTGTTGTGACCATGGCTCACTATACCTGGGACTGATTGCTTCTTCTGCTGCAAACTCACAGTGCCTCTTTTCATGCACAGAGACTGCAAACTTTTTGGTGCAATGACCATCTGTAAACTCCTGGCTTGATCCTCAGTCTAAGAAGTAGTGACATACCTTCCCCTACCTGAGCTTGGTTTGGGCCATGAACTTTATTTCTTCTACATAAAATGAACGGGGAACATCAGTTATCCTGGGACATCACTGCTTTGCCTGATATATGACAGCCACAAAGGCTTTTGAAAGAAGCTTTTTTGGAAAGAAACTTTAGAAAGAAGTTCTTGCCCTGAACCTGTATCTATCGCCTCTGGGTCCATTGACATATTCCAAATTTAGTTTGATAAGCTCTGCTTTGTTGTGTTATTCTTTAAGGTTTATGTTATGCAGTGTTGGAAAGATGCGTGAAGTTTTTGATTGCTAGGTTTGCATGGAGTATTTGGCAGGAGTTTTTAAAGGTGAGTTGAGGGTGAAGCTATTATAGACCATATACTCTCAAGGACTATTTAGTTAAGACGCAAATACCCAGAAGCAACTTTTCTCAACAGAGTCAGGCTCCTCCCCCTCATTAAGGAACGTGAAGATATTCTTTTTCTTGGATCTTAAAGAGAAATGGTGTACATCATCTGGTCTGGCAAAGCCACAAAGACATGAGACAAGGGCCTCCTTTGTTCCCTTCCTCTATTCACAAAGCTCGCACAAAGCAATCTAAGAATATTCAGACTCAAAAAATGATTTCTTTTACAGATACTCTAGCAGTTTGAATGCAACTTTAAGGAGAATAGTAGGTTTGGGAAGTGAGTTTGTACAAAACCTTTCTTTTATTCCTTAAATATGTAACAATGGTATAAGCCTAGAGATACTTATTTACAAATATTTTGTTTGTCAATGCAATGTTCTTCTATTAATATGCTTTTGAAGCATAACTAGAGTAAGGCCACTTAATATTAGCTCTGGTTACTAAAAGTAAGAGGCTATTTAAGTATAGAAGGTATATATCAATTGAGGAATTAGTTAATCCTTTTGAAGTGCATAAGTAAATTTCTTTGCAACCCCAGAGACAGGACTTCTCTGCCAAATAATTCTTGGGAGAACTCAGCACCTTCACAGATGATATTTAAACCAACAAATCTCTCTCAGCATTCTGGAAGTTTTTTTTTCAAAGAATTTGTTTCATACTAAATGAATTTTTATACATTTGACATATTTGAGAACAAGAATTACACTCCTATTAAATCCTCAGAGGCCAGAAAAGATATAAGAAAATGGGCTGAAAATAAGAAAAAGTGAAAAGTCAATCAATTCAAAACAAGAAAAAGTAAAAATTCAATTTTAAAGCTATCTTAAGGTTCCCTTCCCTAAAAGTTCTTATCTTGTTGCATATGCATTAACAAAGTTCATATTCATGAGCTGAAGATGAAGGAAGGGAGAAGGCTAAAAGTCTCTTTGAATGAAGCAAGCAGCAGACACCTTGCTCCTGTCTCTCAGCTTCACGTGCACGCCTGCCTCAACGTTTTTATCTTAACCTTTTCAAGCAAACAAAGAATCTACCCACCGTTCAGTAAAGGACCTTCTGGTACAGCACCAGTTCAGCAACATAATGACATCAAAAAGATATTAATATGAAGGATGAGAGAAAATTTGCCAGAGTACTACTATGGAATTAGATGTGATTTTAATGGGATATTGCAATGCTAACAGCTTCTCATGTTAAACACCAAAAGGTTTAGGGCTATCTGTTCATGGAGAGTAGCTACACTTGATCTAAGATGACATGAGGCTGAGAAGCAACAGTAAACAGAAAAATAATGGATTTAAATTGGATTGCAGATTTCTTTAACCACTAATCTGACCACTCAACACAGCTTCCCTGATGGTGTCTTTGAAACTTGAACACATTCCTTAGTTTCAGAAAAATGAGTTAAACTAGCCCAGCATTGCCCATTTATATTTAGGTTCTTTAAAATAACCTAAAAGGACTCACCTACCCTAAAACAGAATGCCTTTGGCCAGCTATGAAACGCCTCGGTTGTCTGCGAGATGCTAAACCTGGACTCAGTATTCATTTTTAAACAATATGCTTTAGCTTTGTCTGACTTAGGGAAACACGCTCCACCAGAAGCCGGACCACTCTCTAGGGTATGAACTGCTTAAAAGCCCTTGACATTAATCCTGGTATGCCCAAAGGCGGGGCAAAGTACATGCAGCTGAAATAATCACATTTCTAAATGGTCATTAGGAGACATGGTTAGGATTCAGCCTACCATGTCTTGTTTCTCTTGAATATACATTTTAAGTAAATTTGCTCGGCACTTAGCTCCAAACACACCACCTCTAATGCAGCAGTCTACAGAGCACTTGCCCAAAGTCATCCCCAGACTCCTGCTCACCCCACCAGCTTCCTACCACAGCCCCTCTGCTCTTGTTAGCAATTTTCTAGTCCATCTACAGATCATTTTCCCAGAGTCCTCCTTCTCCATGGTTTATATTATAACCTAGGGTCTCCTACTATCGTCTCCCTGAAACTGTTCCACTTGCTACTTTTACAGTCCCCTGGTTCCCTAGCTGGGAGTAGCCAATACATCCCAGGGGAGCCAAGGGTCCCTCTCCTCCTAAAGCACCAGACATCCAGTGACATCAGCTTTTTGATAAATAAAAATGCAATGCCTGACTTGGTCCTTTGAACTCTGCTGCAAGGTGTGTGATGTTGTAAGGAAATGGAAAGTGAAGCATCATGGGAACAAAATGTTACATTTGGAAGTAAAGTGAATGTTGGGGTTTTTTTCTCCTCTCTCTCTTATTTCACTCAAAACATTTCCCCCTACAACAGATGCAATTAAAAAAACCAACCCAACAAGGTATAAACACTTGCTCCTGGGCTGAGGCCCCGTGCCAAGCCATGGCTGAGAGCCAGCATTGACACATCTACTCTAGGTGCAAGAACGCAAACACTTAACAGCTGCATAATAAGGTGTCCATTTGCTGGAATTAATATGCAGTCCTTCTGCGGCACTGGAAACATCAATTGTTCTCTGTGAAATAAATTACACGTCCTTCTTGTGGGATTTTAATGATACCTCCCCCTTCCCCTGTGTGCTCAAACTCAGGGAAAAAAAAAAGAAGAAAAAAAACAGTCAGGCATTTCCCAGTAAACTGTGCATCACAATGTCCCAATCAGGGTAATTAGGATGTCTTCTCTGTGCTCAGGGAGGCTTTACCCAGCAAAGCCAACCTGCCATTCCTTATGTCCTTATAACATAGTTAATTAATGATGATGCTTGTTTTTTCTGAGAAAAGCAAAAGAGAAGAGACCAGTGTTGCTTTCCCGGGGGAAGGAGGGAGCTGAGCAGATCTGGGAGACGTGCGTTTGCTGGCCAGGCCTTGGGGTCTGTTTGAGGGCATCTGGGGACAATCCACCGTGGGATACAGGATGGGAAAACCAGACCTGGGAAGTCATCAGGTTCCTCGAGGGACTTAGTTACATCTCAGTGCCCCCAGCTCACTGCTGTCTGTCCAAAGGTACGTGCTCTAGAGACCCACTCTAGTTTGTTCCCTCCTGCAGACTCCTGTCCTTAGTAATGCAAGCGAAGTCCCCATCCCTCCTTCCCTTTGCTGCTCATCCTTAACAAGTGCAGGTATAGACATGTACCTGAATGACCAGAGGAGCTGCATAGAGAAATAAAAGGGAGTCCCTAATTGCATGGTGGTGCTGTGCATCTCAGACAAGGGAATACAAAGGGGGTTTCTTAAGCCTGATGAGCACAAACACACCGGTTGTCTCTAGCTCCCAGATTGCCCTACACAGCCCATGCTGCCTAATTCTTTCCACACAGAGTATCGCTAAGCCTGGCCTAAAGCAGCATCCACATTATTTACTTGTAGCGTAGTAGATTCTGCAGGTCTCCAAACCAGGCACAAGACAGAGCTCGGAGGGTATGCAGACAGCTTATGGAGAGGAGAGGCTGAGTCAAAACTCCGGTAAGGTCCTGACAGAGTAGCTGCTTTCTAAATGGAGAAGTGAAGACTTTTTCATACTGCTCATAAATTGTTTCCCCTGCATCTCCACAGGAAACGTCAATGGGAGAATAATAAGCAGTTAGATCAGAGAGCTGGTCAGGAGCTGGGGGCTGTGTTCCCACTGACTTGCATTGTGACTTTAAGCAAGTGATTTTCATTCTCTGTGCCTTGAATTCCTTGGTCTGTAAGATGGTAATACCCAACTCTCATGCTGTCGGGAAGTTTAATTTACCATCATCGGTACTTTGAGATCCGCAGGTGACAGGCCTGGGAAAAAGCAAAGTGTTGCTAATACACCATGTCCTCACAAACACTGACTAAGACTGAATCCCTAGCTTCCTCCCTCTGTCTATACACAAGGGGAGATACGAGGCAGGGCTACGTCAGACTCCCTCAGGACTGACATCTCACACTTCAGGCACACACACAAGCATATGTAACCAGCCCAGAGATGACAATCTAATTAATGTCATTACCTTGTTAAATGAAGAACATTGCTTCACCTGTCTGCGGAATAGCAAAATTAGCATAGTACATGCCTGGATTGGCTTGCTAAAGCAATTTATCAGTGCCATACAGCATCACTGCTACCTTCAGCCAACGTCAGCAGCAAGGTTCAGCCAGGCACGTTAATTCACACGGAAACAGGGGCAGCTTTGGAGCTGGATTCTACACGTCATGTGCATATGTCTGTCAGATTAATATTACTAGGACTGTCGCTAGAGATGTAAGTGTGATGAGAATTCAAAGAGGGATAGGCATGCAGCCCTGCTAGTCCCCCCGCTTGATGGGCACCAAAGGGAACGAAGCCTCTTTGTAGGTGGTCCCTGTACCCTTCTCTATTCTGGGACCACAGTTTACAAAAAAACTGTCCCTAGCTGCACCAGCACAAATTAATAGTAACTTCAGTGAAATTAAGGGAGTAGCCCAGAAGTAAACCTACTGCAGAAGAGCCCTGAATCATCCCAGCAGTTTCTTTTGTGATCACAAGGGATGGGGTTTGACTTCTGGCCTAGGAGCACTGATTTTCACCTCCAAGGGGGTGCATACTTTCACTAAGGGGGCTGCCAAAAAGGATAGTAATATTTTGCTCCTCGTCAGTTCCCCCCGCCTGAGGATCTTGAAGTATTTTACAGTATTAATGGCCTAAGCTTCATAATATCCCTAGAGACAAGGAAATAATTATCAGCATTTTACACCTGGGAGGCTGGAGACGAGAGAGGAGAAGTGACTTGTTCACAGTCCCAAAGAAAGCCTGCTGTTGTGCTAGGAAGAGGAGCCAGTTCTGCTAACTGTGCTACAGGCACTGAAACTAGAAAACAGCAATATATGATTTAAGGAAGGAAAATAAAATTCCTGCAAGAACCCAAGTTCAAGGCTAGGGACAGATATTGCACATAAACTGGTATAAGTGATGGGAAACCAGTTGAAATCTGTAACACAATAGAAGTTTGGTGCACATAAACCACTTTCAAAATGGCCCAAATGAGGTTAAGATAAACCTGGATGGATGTAGTATCAGATGTAACTGATTTAAGTTAAATTGGTTTATTGAGCTTCTGTCCCAGATCCCCTCCAGATTCAAGTTAATTCGCAGTCCCCCAGCATGCTCTGTACCTCCCCTTGCAGGGTGGGCGGGCTAGCCTTGGCCCCAGCCGAACAGGGAGGTGGGCTCTGGTGCTCCCGGGCTTCTGGCCTGAGCCCCTGCAGGCCTGTGGCTGTATTTCTCAAATCAAAAGTGAATGCTTGTTCACTTGCTTATCAGTTCAATTTATGCAGCATAGACTAACCCGTGAAGATTGAATTGCTTCAGCCTCAGGCTTTTTGAGTGTCTGTACTTATCCCAACAGACCAGAATAGGTGATAGATAAAGTCAAATCACTAAAGACTTAGGAGCCCCTTGGGTTCTTGCCACTGACTCACAAATGTTTGATGGATTAGGCCTAGGAAACTGTTCATAGTCTCTGACTGCACCACTGGATTTTATGAATCCTTTCAAACACACAAGTCCTGGCATCGGTTTGCAAAAGCCTATCAGGCACATATTTTGAGCTGCATGATGCATGGAGGGGATTTCATTTCAGATGAGTGTGAGCTTAGATCAGCTTCAATAGCACATCGTCTGACTTCCTGGAGTTACATGACAAGCTAAGATTCTGTACCTAGTTACGAGTTTCAGACAAGTGTCATATTTGATCATGGCTGGTTTTCAGGGAACTCGGTAAAGAAATGTCATCAGTACAGGAAACTGAAATTGTGACAGCTCTGTGCAGTATGCTGAATGTTAAACCACACTCACACAGTATTCATGGGCTGAAGGATGCAGGCTGAAAGAACACTGCACGAACCCCAGGACAGTGGGGTCGATTTGATTTGGGGCTTGAAGGCGTTCCTAAATATCATTTGCTGCCATAATAGTAAATAGTGCAAACGTGATAAGGAAGACTCATTCAGAGGTGAGCAGTTACCTAGTTCTCTTGTGAGCAACATGCTGCATTTATATAACCTCTTCCATCCGTAGCACAGCACCAAGTGGTATGCCTCCAGCTCCATCGCTAAAAGGCAGATACTTCAGAGCAGAGAGCAGCTGCACATAGCCGAATCACTGCATGCAACAGGGAGTGGGATTTTAACCAAGAAAACCTCCTCAGCTTGATCTCCTGGGCTTTATATGTCAGTGGTTTTATATGCCACCTCCAAGAAAATTCCTCTATCCAAGTAACATCCTTTATGCATTGTCCTTGCACCTGGTTCTCAGGTTCCTTCTATTGGCCTCTTTGCAAAAGGGAGACCAGTCTCTCTTCCACCAGCCCCTAACCCATTGTAACTATGCAGTGCCAGTGATGCAGAGACCACAGCTGAAGAAATGGTGCTCCAGCCCTTTCCCCCATTACCATCCCAGATAATTCCTGAGAATATTTTGAGTGTTTACATAGCTGCATTCAATCTCTTCTACGTCCTGTCCTCGCAAGCAAACTACAAGAGGACAAATGTGCAAGAGGAAAATTGCAATAACCCTGTCAAAATGGCTTTGTATTATAAAGCATTGCATTCAGCAGCGAGTTTGGATGCTTTATTGTTTTAATTTTAGTTAGCAGGGCCACCTATTTGGGAAGCAGATTGGGTCCTGTAACACTTAAAACTCCATGCAATATGCTTCTTTCAAGATAGCAAACCTTATTTTTGAAGGGGCAATAAAAGCCACTGGGGGAGTGGACATTAGCAACATCGTAACACCCTTTTTTTTGTGTGCAAATATTTAGCTGGTTTAATATAAGATATCATTTTTACCCAAAGAGTTTTGTCTGCCTAATAACACAAAGCAAGCTTCTTCAGGGCTTTGGAGGACTTCAACCTTCCCACTGAGTTAGCGCCATGGATGCAGCGAGCAACGGTAATACCAGCACACAGAAAAAGAGTTAAAATAGTCTTGGTGCCTGCACAGTACAAACAGGAGCCTTCATGAGCTGGAACTTTCTGTGCGGGTCTGTTGTTTTCAGAAAATGCTCTGAAATAGGAGCAGAACAGGAGCCATTCAGTTAATTGTGAAAATTGTCTGCCTGCACCTGGGTTATATCAAATGTAAAAAGAACACAGCTGGTAATGCCTGGTATTCAGGTGCCCCATGTTAACCCACCCTCACTTGCAGTAGCGAGCAGGCTGGGGCTAGTACCTTCACATTTCTTTGTCTTAGCCACCCAGCCTCAGCTCCTGCCCTTTTGTGCTGACAGCTGCCTGTGAAGGGGCATTTGTTTGAACAATAGGCAGGAGAGAAGAAAGTGGCTCTGAGGAGAGCAGGTGGGGATGGATATTGATTTTAGTAGATCTTATATTTCATTGATCCTTTCTTCTTTTGAGGCTTGCACTTAACGTTTTTCACGATAAATATTTTCCTTGCTGCTCTTAGGCCAGCCTATACTCCAGGATCTCAAAACACATGAATAGCATTAACAACACCATCTTTATAGTTGCATGATGGAGGCAGCCTCTGTCTTATCCCCAGCAGTCCCTGCCATATCACAGTCAGGGAACCTGAGGTTCAAGTAAAGTGGCTTACCCAAGGCCACAGAGTAAGGACTGAGGTTGCCTGATTCTCAATGAGATGCTCTAGTCAAAGGCTAAAGCTCTTTCCGTCTCAAACAACCAACAGTTACCCGACACTCTAGGAGTACGGCTAATTTGGACCTGTATTCAAATACTCCCATCTGTTTTTTTTAAATACTAGGATTGAAACTCTGCTAAAATTAACTCAAGTTGCTTGCATATCATCTTCCCTCCCTATCTTTATTTTTGGCCTGGTGGCTAGAGTACTAGAAGACCTCGGTTGTACTCTTGGTGCTGCCACTGAACTAAGAAAGGACCTTGAGCATATCACTTTCTCCCCTCTGCTTCAGCTTCACCATCTGCAAAACAAGGATAATGATAGTGACTTCTTTGGCTTAGAAATCTACTGAAGAAACAGAAAAACTGGATGCTGTTTTTATATTGGGAATAGGTGGAGGTTAAGGAAAAATAATTGAAAAATAAGCCCAAGATATTTGGAAATGCATTCAAATCTGTTGCTGCCAAAGTCTTTTACAGTAACAGGCCATCGCTCTTCACAGTTCAAGTGAAACTTGTCTTCCTTACCCTCCCAGCCCCTGCCACCACAGCCTTTGGCTTCTGTTAACCCACCCATGCAAAGATTTGTGAATGGTGAAAAATAAGCCATCTTCCTGAAGAGGTGATATGGAATGAGCAGAGCTGGTCTTAGCCTGTTCCTGGTGGATGAGATTTCTGATGCTGAAGGTCAATTTGCTATGTGTCACTGTGCATCAAACTCTTGGAGGGATAAAGGACAGCACGTGGAGACAGGACTTCCCCAAGCCCAGGAAGGAACAGACCAAAAATATTATAAATAGCCACACTGTTTGAGACAAAAAGCTGACAAGAACAGCTCATGAACAGCTCATGTGAGACTGTCAGATCTGAACCTCACTGACTCAACCTCAAAACAGGAAGCCAAGCCCGCTTAAACCAAATGTGGATCTGAACAGCTTTGTTGCAATCTGTCACTTCACAACATGCAAGAGTCACTGCTGCCATAGTTTGATCTTGCTAAACCTAGCAGTAGTGAGGGTCCTAGAGGACTCCTTTAGATTTCTATCATGAGAGGGGCCAGGCAGGGAGATGCACAATAATTCACTTGCAACTCACCTGCATATACAGACTTTTACCTCCATATACTTTGAGATGAAAGAGCAATCTATTTAGCAGTAAAGAAACCCACGTATCAATCATACCCTGACTCTGAAAGGAGACAAGTGATGCCTTGGGAGCATTTCCACTATACAATAAGACTAAGCAATTATATATGAATTATTTGGTGTGAATTTCTTCTTTCCCTTTTAGTGTTGAATTGACAAGCGTTAGCTTGTTTTCTCTTGTTAAAACAGTTGAATCCCATATGTGCTGGGTGATGCATCTGGTTCCCACTGATTCAGGATGATCATCATGTGTTGGATGGACAGAGATACCCAATTTGCATTAAAAACAAGACACCGTAAAGTACAACCTCTTTGATCAACACAGATTCTATGGTCAGAGATGATGGTATAAGACAGGGGTGGGCGATTATTTCGGGCGGAGGGCTGCTTACTGAGTTTTGGCAAGCCATCGAGGGAAGCCCAGGGTAGATAAATATTAATTTTCTACATTTTTTAGGATAGAATGGCCTGGCAGGCCACATCCGGCCCCCGGGCCGCATTTTGCCCACCCCTGATATAAGAAATCTAGTGAGCTGGACACTTCCAGCACTTGGGCAGACCAGTTGGAGGCAAACAAACTTTATTTTATTAAAAAAATATTTTTCGATACTAGATCAAGAAACTAGTTCATGCTCCTTTTCCTAGGGAAAGAAATCAAAGCTGTTTCAAAGTCTTTCAAGTAGACTTAGAAAAAATAAATTATTAAACTAATTAAAACTAGAAGTAATTTTTAAAAATCCATTGCAGTGTGGTTTGCCTTGTTACCAGCTACTTCAAGATGTTTTAAATCAATACCTCCCTCTGTGGTTTGCTTTCCTATGAGACTGACTCTCTTAAGCCTGACTACATGTACTGAAGGTCTCTAGGAGTCTGATTTTTCAGGGTTCTTCTGTTCCCTGGATGTTCTGGCAAAGCTAATGGGCCAACACTTAGAACTATGCAAGAAATTAATTTCTTCAAATTAAGGGCACCCAACTCAGACCTTTTAGGGTACCAGCTACAAAATTCTCTGATTTACTCTAGAGTTACGTGCAAACTAAAAAAAAAGTGTGACATCCTCAACACAATATGCTTTGTTCAGCCATCTCTAAAAGACACATGTTTGAGACTGACCACCTGGCCACTGCTTTAGTGACAGAAAACTGAAATGGGGAGAGATTCATAGATTGTTAGGAGCTGGAAAGGACCTTGTAGAGCTTTGGGTCCAGTCCCCTTGCACTAGGCAGGCAAAGACAACTGGGGACAAGTGACCCCAGCGAGGTGACTGTCCAGTCTCCTTTTGAAGATGCCGGAGGGTAGCCACAGGGGCTGCAGTTATGGTTCCTCCTCCAGTACTGCTGAGAAGTAGGAAGTGAAGTGGAAAAGATCTGGTGGTGAGCACTGGGGTTGACCTTCCTGCAACTCTATGAGGGGCCCTGCCAAAGCTCCCCTTCTGCTCCCCCTAAAACTTGGGAGAAGTTCAGATACATCTGGTGCCTGACACCCTTAACTAACAAAGATATTTTCCTTCCTCTGTTAAGTACTTTCATGTGCAGAAGCAAAGACTTCATTACTTCTTTGTACCCAGGGAAAGGGGGCTAGGGTGGTGGGGTGGCTAAGGTGCATGATTGACAGTGCAGGTGTTGCAAGGTCAAGGCCACAGCAGAAGTGCTCACAGTGCGGCCTAGTCTGATTCCAGCAAATCTGCAAATTCTGCTAAATACCTTGGCACGCAAGGACATGAAAACTGCGCACTTTGGCAAAAACAAAGCCCCAAACTCTTCACTGGTGCAGTTGACTGTAATAACAGCAAGACTGTAATAAGAGTAAGAGAACTGGCGTGGCCACAATGTACGACCGCTGCATCACCTATCCCTACTCAGATAGCCGTTAAGTTGCCCAAGCCCTGTCTATATGGCAGCTTCTACGAGTGATTAATAGCAGGGCCTATTCTGCCAACGTAGTTGCAAACCTAGAGATTAAGTGATTTGCCTATAAGCCCGCCAAAGTCAGCAACAGAGCCGGGGAACGGAGCCCTGATCTCTGACACCCGGGCCAGAACCTCTTCTTTCCACGAATTACTTTGACATGTCTTCTTCCCACCTGCAGTATAATCCTGGTCCGTTTGCCAAGCTCGGCTCTGAAATGCTGATGTGCGGGATCTCGTCTGTGAGCCCTGCATCACCCTGCCTATCGCCTCTCTCCATATTCCTCTAGAGTTTGAAGTCAGGCTCAAAGAGCATGCTTCTCCCTGAGTCGCTGACAAATCCCGGACAATAAAGGCAGAGATCCTGTCATCTACAAACTAAAATACCACTGAAGCGTAAAGTCAGCACTTAAAAGCCGGCAAGAGGAGGAGATCAAAGATGTTTACATCCTCTATTCTACGATGAACTGTGCTTACTAAATCCTTCAGAGCTGCCTGTTGTTATGTTTCCATCTTAATTCCCTTACTGTTAAGCAAAAACATTTGCAATTGGTCTGAGCCAGTCCGGCACTCAGCCCTTCTTCTCTGAGAAGTATCTGGAACTTGAAAGATTGTGGAGAGAATGAAGCAATTATCTTTTTTTCCCCTGCACATTATAAATGGGTCTGTTCTTCTCATATACATTTCCATGAACGTGAAGGGAGAAGCACAGGGTGCTGGATCAATATTCAAATTGAGAGGTTATTCAAACTCTGTCATCCCTGAAATGAAGGAAGAAGCAAGGAGGGGGCTAAGGGGTGTGCAGTGAGCTAGGCTAATTTCTACACCAGCATGCTGCCTTCAGTATATAAAAGGGTGCAGGGGTGATGCTTGCTCCATGTGGTGAATGTAAACGTTATCATTTAAAGAGGATCCCCAACTAAGGAGACTGAGTTGGTTATTGGGAGATGGTGCCTCAGTTAAGTAACTAGCTCTGTGGTTCTCAACTTTTTTGGACTCAAGGCACCCATGGGAAAATGCCAGCTTTTAGTTTACACTCCTTTTTTTTTGTCTACAGAAAAATAATAGCAATTTTTCTGCTGCAAAGAATGCAGGAAGACCACAATAGGGCAGGATGTATTTAGTATTACAGATTCCTATTTGAAGTCTCTGAGTTTATCTTGTGAAACCTATTTGCACACCTTACAGTGCTAGAGCATGGTGTGGCACCCCGCAGCATCCTTGAAAGGATCTCAAGGCACTCCAAGGTGCCCTGGCACCCTGGTTGAGAATCACTAGGTTAGCCAGCCGGAGCCAGAGAGGCTCTCCAGAGGTTGTGTACTGCTCCACAAATTAAAGTTGGTGGTTGTTCTCGTTCTTGTATACCTGTGGTTATTGCACCTGGTGAGCACTAGAGTGAACAATGGGTTAACTTCAGCTCAGCTGATCCTCTTCTGGGAGGAAGGGCTCCTGAAGTTGCTTGGAAGCTGGAGGGAAAGGACTGCTGTTGGAAAGCCTGACTCCAGCCCCTTGGGGTTAGAGGAATGATCTGAACCACATGCTGGGGATTTTTCCAGTTTACTTGATGATCATTAACTTACTAACAAACCGCAAGCCTCTGCCTGGACAGCAGGTGTTTAGCTGTCGGGTCGCTGTGAGGTTGAACTTGGTGTCTGAAAGTGGTTAGGTCATGTGTGAAGTGTGTTTGCTGACCCCATGCTGGAGGCTGGGTGAGTGTGACTGACTCTCTGGGCTGAATACGGAGCTGGGGTTGCTGTACTCACGTGCACCGGCAGTTCTGCAGTGGCCCCGAAGGGGAGTGAGAGAAGGGTGTTGTAAGGCCTCCGGTGCCTTGGCAGAGCTGGGAGGCAAGAGGAACGAATGTCACCAGGTGTTCTTCAATACAAGAGAGGTGATGTGCTAGTCTCCATCTCCTGTCCAGTGTTAACATTCATAGAGTCATAGAATCAATGAGTGGGGAGGGACCTAGACAGGTCATCGAGTCCGACCCCCTGCCATGGGCAGGAAGGAGCACTGGGGGTGGCAGGGGTCATAAGATCCTAGCCAGGTGCCTGTCCAGTCTCGTCTTGAAGATCCCCGGGGAAGGGGAGAGCACCCCCTCTCTGGGGGCCTGTTCCAGGCTCTGGCCACCCTCACCGTGAAGTAGTTCTTCCTAATAGCTAACCTAAACCTATCCTCCCTCAGCTTGTGGCCATTGTTCCTGGTGACTCCAAGGGGGGCCCTGGTGAACGGACTTTCCCCGAGTCCCTGCTGTTGGCCCCTGATAAGGTTGTAGGCAGCCACAAGATCCCCCCTCAGTCTCCTCTTGCAGAGACTGAAGACATTCAGGTCCCTCAGCCTCTCCTTGTAGGGCTGGCCACGGAGGCTCCCAACCATACGAGTGGCCTCCTCTGGACCCTCTCCAGGTTCTCCATGTCCTTCTTGAAGTCCGGTGCCCAGAACTGGACACAGGACTCCAGCTGCGGCCTGACCAGCACCGCACAAAGGGGGAGCAAGACCTCTCTGGACCTGTTAGCGATGCCCCTGTTGATGCAGGACAGGGTGCAGTTGGCTCTGCCTATTGCTTCATCGCATTGGCAACTCATACTCATCCTGGAGTCAATCCTGTCTCCAAGATCCCTCTCTGTCTCTGTGCTGCCGAGAGGGGCAGCCCCTAACCTATAACCATAATGCTGGTTCCCTCTCCCCAGGTGCAGCACCCTGCACTTGTTCTTGCTGAACCGCATCCTGTTCAGATCCGCCCACTTCTCCAACCTATCCAGGTCTGCCTGGATGCGGTTCCTGCCTGCCGGTGTATTCATTTTACCCCACAGCTCGGTGTCATCAGTGAACTTGAACAGGGTGCTCTCCACACCCTTGTCCAGGTCGCTAATGAAGATGTTCAACAGCACTGGCCCAAGGACTGAGCCCTGGGGGACTCCACTGCCCACACCCCCCCAGGTTGACATCGCCCTGTCCACCACCCCCCTCTGGTTTCGTCCCTGGAGCCAGTTTGCCACCCATGTGACTGTGCATTCATCAATGCCGCAGCCCCACAGCTTGCCCTCCAGAATTGGGTGGGACACTGTGTCGAAGGCCGTCTGGAAGTCCAAGAAGATGACATCAACTAACTCCTTCCCATCTAAGCTCTTTGTTACTTGGTCATAGAAAGAGACCAGGTTAGTCAGGCAGGATCGGCCTGGCATGAACCCATGCTGGTTACTTGTCAACATCACTTCCCCTGCAGGGCTCTCACAAATGTGGCCCTTGATAATTTTTTCAAAGACCTTCCCCAGGAGATTGTGACCAAGTTGTCTACTCCAAAATTAATGTCTGTACAAATACTGCCATTGATTTGAACAAACTCTGGAGCAAGCCCTCAAAGACGTGATGGTATCTGCAATTACAACACTCTTCCCGCAGGGCAGGATCAGCCAGAGAAACAAGCAGCAAGAGAGCTGGTCTGGGTAAAGCCTATGCTATATTCCCAATAGCATGGGCCTCTAGCAAGAAATGAGTAATGGAGCAAGTGTGTTCATGAGTAATTGTCAGGGTTTGCTGGTCCAGAAAGCCAGTCATACTTGATCCTGTTCCAACACGACAGGCTGTGAAACTGTGGAGCGGATACTACACATGATAAGGGCTGAATCTATTGAAGCCTTGACAAGTATATGCTCTCTCTCTTAAAGCCTTGGGCACTCACTGCAGTTAGTTCCCTGTTGGATGCTCAGGGTTTGCTAAGGTTTCTCTCACATAATAAGATGCTGAGGTTAAATGGTAATGTTTTTCAGCACAACTTTCCCTTCCTCTGGCTTATTATTGATGCTTCTCTAGTTCCTTGCTGCTTCTCAAGCTTTACAGGCAGGATGTTAGCTGTAGGCAGATTAAGAGAGTGCTTCTGTTGCAAAACAAACCCTACATAGAAAGATGTCTTGTTTTTTTTAAAAACTGCTGTTTTTTGTTAAGAGCTCTGTGAGCCCAAGTTCTGTCTGTATTTTGTGCATTTCAGAGTGCGTGAAGCATTAGCAGTGGTGAAGCAAGAGTAGGTCAATAGACTTCTCATTTCAAAGGTGATGAAATCCTGAAACTTGAAATAACTTGAAAAGCTTTCACAAAGTTTTCCCTGAGTTTTTTTTTATTTGGTAATTTATTTTACTAGCTTTAAAAAAACCCCCTCAAAACCTTTGTACCAGACATCTACTGTTAAATATATTATGGTACAATATCGCTTCAAAACAAATCAAGTACAGTTTCTCATTTTTTAAAGTGGCCTCTTGACAGCTGTGCCTATGCCTCTGTCTGCTTTCTGCAGCCATGTGGGTGAATAAGTTGTTTTTTGTGGAGAATGGTTACAGAGAGCCCATTTAAAGTTGTATGCATAAGTATTTGGCCTGGGCTACATGCAAAGTTGTGCCAACCTAATGAAAGGTATAAACCCCTCCATTTTACCATAGCTCTTATACCTATCACAGCTATAGGTGTGGACTCTCGCAGTGGCTTATGGCAGTTGAGCAAGCTACAGACACAAGATAAGTCAGGCTCCCATAGCAAACAGCCCAGCCTTTCAGCCAAAAGATTTAGAAGCCAAATTACATGGGAAAATTCAGTGGTGTCGAAAAAGGTGAAATGAAACAAACCTCACGGGTCTTAATTTCATATGCATTGGCGCCCGTACACCCCCTGAGATTGGCGGTACACCCCCTGCAAAAAGCACCGCTTGTGGGCAGTTGCCACTCGCCATCCCCAGCCCCCTTTGCTGCCACCAACCTGTGCCCAATTACAGCTCTGTTTCAGGAAGGGAATAAGCCTCCCTTCAATATGCTGATCGGGCTTGTAGGAAAAAGCTGCTGTTATTCTTACCTCGGAGTAACTAATACATGCGAGCGATCCCTGGGGGCTGACCTCAGCTCCGGCACCTTGGGGCAAAACTGAGGTGCTTTGTCTTCCCTGTGCTTTTACCTCCAGGATTTCATGTGGGTTAATTGCCCCAAGGTAAAAACAGAAGGTTTTTTCCCTTCTTTAGCAGGGATGACAAGCCCAAACAAGTTAGAGGGAAGTTGCAGGTGTGATGGTCCAGGGATGGTGGATTTCTGAGGGTGATGTCTTTTATTAGACTAATTGCATAGCTGGGGTACAGTTAGACAAGTTTTCAAATGCAAGTAAGCTTAGAGACTTGCATTACATGGTGAGCACTGTCCTGGGTGTTTCTGTAACCGCACTTACCCACTGTGCTTTGGGCACTAGCGCAAAGAAAATCAATTCACTGTGACTAAGTCTGCAACTTATACAGCAACTCCCACAGGATCAAAACCCCTCCAGCAGCAAAGATGAAACTGCTTACAATCCAATAATGGATCTAATGCCCTTTGCCCTTATTTTCCCAGTCCTTCTCTAAAGCTCACCTGGTCCATGATGCATATTGCAACTTGGGAAAGGCTGATTCTTTGTACCATGCATGATTGTACAGTGCCCAGCAAACTGGGACTCCAACCAACTTGGCCTCTAAACAGTGACATCATCTGGCTAATCCCTCTTGTAACACCACTGGAATTGGGCCCTCAAATCATACAGGCATTACTCCCTTCACCCCTGAAATGCAGCTGTCTGTGATGGGAAAGGCAGGAGGAGCAGAACCAGAACAAACAGAGACTTCAGTACCAGTACCTATTTCTCAGCGTGCCTCCCAATGCCCTTCTAGACCAGATGTCCAACGCAAGCTTGTCTTACCTAGCCATATAAAGAGCTAGTTTCTGTTAAGTCTGCTGCTTTGGGTTCCGTAGATCAGTGTTTCTTAACCTGTGGGTTGCAACCCAAAAGTGGGTCACAAGAATATACGAAAGGGTTGTGGACACACTTAAAAACTGGATGAACAACCTTTAAAAATGGATTCTCCTTTAAAGGAGAAAAATGTAGGAAATCATGGGTTTTCCCTTGCAGGCTGGCAGACTTCCAGTGGGGCTGCTTGGGCCCCCCCCATACCCTCCCACCCCACATACTGAGGGGTTGGGATCTGGGGGATGGGGGCAGTGGGTTAGGAGTGAGGGGCATAGACAGGGCCAGGGGCTGCTTTCTACTTAAACTATTTACTGGGTTGGGAGTAGCCACTGATGTTTGCAAATAGGTACTGGTACAAAAAAGGTTGAGAACGGCTGCCTTAGAAGTACTGCAGAGTGCCTCGGCAAGGGACTGTAGGACAAACTACAAGTTTCCATACGAGAGTGACCTCTTCTGGTATTTTCGCTGTCCAAGAACCACACATGCTGAGGCATCCTAAGAAGTAGCAATTATCAGAGAAAATGGAAAAAAAAAGATTAGAAATGCATGAAATGTGCTAGACATCCCCTATAGCCTGGTTCCCGGGATATTCAGTATCTGTTTGTGCTTAAATCAATATCCAACTTGGCTTTGCAGATCGACTCAGCATGGCTTAAAACAGGAGGAGACTGACAGAGATAGTTTACCCAGGGAAAACTAACCATCATAGCTTTCTGGAATTACTCCTTGTGCAGGCACTTATTCTAGATTAAGAGTTTTCATGTGGAAAATTAATCCGAAATAACTAACACATGAAATTCACACCTATTTTTATTCTAGACTAAACTCCCTCTAGAGACAAACCTGTACTCAGCTGCAGTGCAAGATGGAACTAACCGAAATCTCAGGCCTGAAGGCATGTCATATCCAAAAATGTGCCAGATAAAATACATTCCTCCTCCTCCCCCATGAGCCTGAGAATAACAGAAATCGAGCCTGAGGGGGCTGGCAAAGTGTAAATGCTATTGGTATTTCCCTTCTCTAAGAAAATGATAATTGGTTGGGGAACTAATTAGTTTTGTGAATTCAGATGATGGGGAGGCTTTAATCAACGTGCAGTTACACAGAGCAAGAAATCCACACGTGCTTTTGACTAGAAGGGCTATTTTAACAGATTTTATAGATTCTAGCACTTACTCCTGCCAGTGTCTTATTCCATGTGGAGTCTGCCCTGTCTGCAAAGCTAATATTCAGAGCTCCAGACTCTGAAATACAGGACCTGAGCTTTGGCTCAGGTGCAGTGACTGGTAATAGCTCTCATCCTTTATCTTCAAAGACCACTGGCAATCAGTCATTCATCCTGAGTCATCCCTGGATTACAGATGGGAAAACTGAGGTACAGAGAAATCAAGTAACTTGATTTCTAATGCCAGTCTCATCAACAGAGCTTGTGTGTAAAGTTCGTTCTTGCTGCCCGGATTTGTCCTCTGACCACTTGACAGTCATGAATCGCAAAGCTGCTTGCTCATCTCATCCACTGAGAGCCAATCCTTGCATATTTTAGCCATTCAAGAAAGATTTTATTGTCATGCTAAAAGGCTTGCTTGGTGCTTTTCCATAGCTCCCAAGTGTGGAGGATGTAGGGCATCTCCCTCATGCATTTCCTCAGAGTTACAGGGGACAAAAGGTATTTTAGTGCAGCCAATGTACTTAAACAAGAAGCTGAAATGGAGCTTCCAGGCCAACTCACTGTGCCCTTTTCCCCAACATGAGATACTGCAAGGAGACGGGAAGAGGCTAATATCCACCAATAAGCAAAACAGGGAGAGGAGTATATCACGTACAGCTAATAGATTTTTTTCATGAATTTAGCGTCTCAGTTGTCTGACTAATTTGTAGTGGTCTCAGGGATCTTCATTAGGGATTAGTTAGCCCAGGACTATGCCACTGTAGTCTGCTTGAGTAGTTAGATTACAAAGAGGTGGATTTTTGTTTACTGCCCTTGAACCAACAGAGTTGTCTTGTTCAGCTCAAGTCTTGTTCAGCCCATGCTGTAGCTGCTTGTGCTTTGGGATGTTAAAGATATGAGTTTGATCCTCTCCTCGCCTCAGCCAGGGGAACTGCCTTACAAGGTGTAGGCTCCCCTATTCAAGTGCCACAGGGAGAAAACACGAGATAAACCGGGGTAATGACACTGGGATGCAAGGAGTTGCACCGAAAAGCCAAATCTGAGTTACTGTGACCTTGTGAATCCCACGTTCTACCCTGCCGAGATGGGGACGGTCTAAGATTGTTTCCCTGTGCCCTGCGGGAAAATATCGGTGCTTCTCTTCCCATGAAGAGAACTGTGGGAAGGCACAGGAGGAGATCAAAATTAAGACACTTCGTCTGTTTAAGCTGAGAGCCCAACACAAACCAGGTAAACCAGGTTAAAGCACCACTTGGAAAAACATAGAATCATAGAAAATGGGGGCTGGAAGGGACCTCAGGAGGTCACATCTAGTCCACCCCCCCGCTCAAAGCAGGACCAGCCCCAACTAGATCATCCCAGCTAGGGCTTTGTCTACCCCAGTCTTAAACACCTCTAAAGAGGGAGCAAAATGGGGAGCAACACATAGCATGCAAGTAACAGACCCAACTATACTGAAAAGGCCTGTTTGGAGCTCAAGATGCAAAGAGCCCTGGTGTTTCTTTGCATTTCAACCTATTCAATTTGCTGAGTAATTTCTCCCTCCTACATGGTTCAAGAGCAGTTTTACAAATACCTCAGACTCGAGCTCTGCTGGTTTTCACTGGTCACATGATATGAATCCTGTTCCCTGCTTGAATATGGGTAACTCTGATTTCCAGGACAAGTACCTGGCTTTTACATTTCAGACCTATTTTCCTGTACAATGTCCAGCTTTCACTCACAGCTTGCTGCTTGCACATGGTCCTGCCTGTCAATTGAATCACTAGAATATTAAAGCGAAAACCCCCCGAAGTGTGGATTAGAATGAATATCTGAGGATGATTTATTAAAGTAGACCAATGTATTAAGGAAGATTTATTATGCCCAAAAACTAGTGATACTTTAGAAGCATAGCTATTTAGAGAGGCAAGGTTCTTTGGGTAGATGGGATATCTTTTATTAAACCAGCTGAGTAGTTGGAACAAAGTTCTTTGCAAGCTTTTGGGCACAAGTACCCTTTTTCAGGCATAGGGAGATACTGTTGTTGTGAGATCTCCAAGGAAGATACTTTGGAAGATATTTAGATGCTTTGGAAGTAGCAACTTCCATCAGAAAACCTCACAATTCTGAGCCTTGCGGCAGTCCTGAAGAGACTGATGGTTTTCATTTTAAGGATGAAGAAACCAGACTGAATGACTTCAGTCTAATGGGAGAACTATTAACTAGCTCTCCTTGCATGAAGTCACAAGTCTCTGGTGCAGTTCTATGGGCATAAGTATGTCAGGAGAACTCCCACGTGGCACCAGAGGGCATTGCAAACAGTTTTCCAGCCAGCGTAACTACTCTAGGTCACTTTGCATAAGTGCATAAATTGACAAAAGCAGACACGGTTCTTTGGGTAAATCTGATATCTTTTATTAGACCTACTCCACTGATAAAAGCACTCATCTGAAGGCACAACTGGGTATGCTGGAGGCCCTGCTGGCACAGCTGTACAGTTGGGGGAGTGGTATCACACACAGTTCTGCTAGTAAAACTTTAGTTTGGACCTGGCTCAAGTCAATGATAGGGCTGGAACAAGTAGCCCTGAGTGTCACAAGCCAACTACTGGACCACCCTCAAGTCTGCCTGGTTATGACCAGGCACAACACAGCCATCTTCTCCATTCTTTGTCTGTAGTATGCTGCCCTGCTTCTGGCTTTCAGAGATGTAAAGTCCAGTGCCCATTTTGCACTGAATTAAGCTTCTCTTCCACAACTGTTGCTGTAAGGCAACTTGGTGTTTCTATTTCCAAGCTGTTTTATTAGTTTGGGGGAATGCTCACACACTCCAGGCCAGGGAACCAGCTGGATCTGAAGCTGCAAAGTCCAGTTGTGGATGCATGAATACTTATGCTTCATGAGGGCATAAGCAGTGGGACATCTGTCATGTTGGACTGCAAAGTCCAGTTGTGGATGCATGAATACTTATGCTTCATGAGGGCATAAGCAGTGGGACATCTGTCATGTTGGATTGAAGAAGGGCTAAGATGCAAAGAGATCTGCGTCCTATATTGCAGACCTGTGGGAGCTCCATTTAAGGGCAGACAGGACGTGGAACAGGGTAGTCAAGGTCCTAGCAGATGAATTCGTGAGTGTGTGGATCCACAGTATGTAAGAGGGAAGAAATGTACCTGTTGTAGAGAATACTCCATACCTGAGCTTGTAAATTAGAAGGATTCCACCCTTCCAACAATCACAGCCCCCTCCTGCTTCCAAACTTTGCTGGGGCCTTGCATGCGGCACAGCAGGTGGGTCAGAGTTAGAGAAGATCTATCCAGCCTGCAAACTTAATTTGACTTGCATTTTTCTGATATGCAGTACAGAAGGAAGGGGGATATTCCTTTTTGCCCCTGCCAGGAACAAGGCGGTAGCCTTGTTTTAGCAGCCTGCCTTCTGTTAGCCCAGACAGAAAGTGGGGGGGAGCAGTGAATCTCAAAGTGAACAAATGATTTTAATAGCCTGAATTTTATTTGCAAACAGAAAAAAGAATTTCCATTTATTCCCAGGATGGCACTGCAATTTTCTCACTAGGCTCCTGAAGGATGTGAGCAGATGAGTGGAGAAAAAAAAAAGGATTAATGAATTAATGTGACTGGTGCTTCCAGCTGCAGGAAGGGGAAAAAAATAAAAGCTGCAATGTGAGAGAGGGAGGCTGACAGAGCGAGATAACACATGCAGCAAGTGTTTGGAATTACAGTCCTATAGGGCTCCTGGGACCACTGTTCAAATGGAGATGAATCAGCAGGCACCCCTGAAAGGATTCACTTAAGGGAAGACCAAACATGAGAGAAGGAGGCCAGTACGATTCTTTTGCCTAGTTAAAAATAACAGAGAAAGGACTTGTTTTGCAGTGGCATTGAAGATGATTCCCCCCTTCTGCCAAAACTGCATAATTCATTGATTTCTAATAGGTGCTATGGTGCTCATCTCCTCTAGGAATCAGGCCCATTTTATAGTATTTTTTTTCTAAGCCCTTCTTAAAATCTACAGAGTCCATCAAGGCATGTGGCATTTATGAAGTATTTTGTTATCCCTAGCTTTGATCATATAAAAGCTGATCCAGTGAAGCTGGAGTTGATGGAAGGGTCAACTAGGTTGTACGTGAGCAAGAACGGGATTTGGCTCTTCCCATGTATTTGTAAACTGTTATTTCTTGACCTTTCAAGTGAAGCGTAGCTTCAGCGAGTCAGTCAATGGTGAAGTTTCCAGTGACTGTAGTGGGGCCAAGATTTAGTCCTGTATCCCTCCTTTGCAGTGATTTAGAAAGTCATTTCCATGCCTGTGGATTAGGATCACACACACAGCTGAAAGCATTAGTTCTGCTGGCCTGTTCCTAATTAACCAGCTGTTCCTCTAATGCAAGTAGGAATACACAGAGGCTCCTCTACTTGTTGGTCATTGAATGTCTCTTTTTCCACTCCCTACAGCACACCCCAACTAAGGTGCTCTCCAGGATTGGCTCTTTCTTACCATTATCTATGTCATTTGTGAAGTCAGACAGGCCGTATAACTTCCAACTGTTCAAGACAGCCAAGTGATATATGTATCATGTATGGGTCATTTTCCTGAACAGCCTCAGCCCAAACTCAGCCCAAACTCCCCAAGGCTGTTATCTTCATTTATGAGTCTAATCTCCTCCTCACTTCAAGTAGTTAAACGTTTCATGAGACCCTGCAAAGGGATTTAGGATTAACCAAACACGACAAAATTGGGCTCAGTTCTCTTCAAAGAAACATTTCTTGGGAAGACATGAGCTCAACCTAACAACAGGAAACTTCACAAGCAAGAACCTTCCACTACGAGTCGGATGCACTTGTATGCTCCCTTCAAATCGCCAGTTCCTTGGAGCACTGAGGAAAAGCTTGTGCTGGACCACAAGTGCCTGGAGGGATTATGCTTTTAAAAAATTAAACAGGGATGCGAGCTTAACCAACGTTAAAATTCCATTGCTGCACCTTTGTTTCCTCTGTAGTTTACTTTAGGGTTCACCTTGTACTCTTTGCTGTTGTCATGTGTGGCTGAATGTGAGAGCTGATTATGTAGGTCTAATTTGTTAGTAATTATTATAATATCTCAGTGAATGGGCTTGTAATGAATCACCTGGGCGTAAAATTGCATGGAAATTGTATGGTTTGCACAGAGAAGGTGTTTAATGGAGGCATAGTGGTACCAACTCGTGAGAAGCAGGGCCAGGAAACCATAGAATGAGACAGCAACCAGTCGGATAAAATCACAAAGGTGTGCGCGTGTGCAGGGGGAGTTATAATGGAGATGAAAACAAAGAGAACAAAGATCAAAGTCTTTAGTATCATTCAAGTCAGTTTGTAGGCCTGACTTCAATTGCTAATAGCACAACCAGACTGCAGATTTTTCTGATACCCACATAAATAATTTCAGGGAGACCAGATCTTCTTTGCAGACAATATGGTCCTGGGACCAGCCTTCTGAGATAACACACAAAGTAGATTTACAAGAGATTACCTGCTGATTACAGCCAGCCCTGCCCGGTGGCTAACTGCATCAGAGATGCACAAGGGTAGATTAACCTTGACTCTGTACAATCCTGCAGTGAGAGCGTGGTTTCCAGGTGCAATGTAGGTGGATTTCAGAGGTATTAGACATCGGCCTCCAGCAGTCTGGTCCTGGTATGGCTGTTTCAGAGACAGAGAGAGGGTAATTTCACAATGGAGGAAAAAGGCTGCTGGTCTGCAAGGAAAGGATTTGAGTATGACGTGTTCTCCTTTCATTCACTCCTCTGGAATCAACTGTGCCTTTAGCTACCTAGTGGGCGCATCTACATGTTCATTAATGTGCTATAGTTATGGTGCATTAAGTTTAGTACTTGGTTAACCAAGTACTAAATCAATGTGCAGTAACTTGCACTACTGCGCAGTAGCACTGGTGCATGGCTTTTTAGTAATGCTTACTGCACAGTAGCCTAATATTACTGCACAGGACTGTATTAGCATGGTTTTTGCACAGCTTGCTACTGCACAGCTAACATCTCATGTAGATGTGCTCAGTGTCTACCTAAAGTAGTCTCTGAGCCTACTGTCTATATCAGGGGCGGGCAATTATTTTGGGTGGAGGGCCACTTACTGAGTTTTGGCAAGCCATCGAGGGCCGCATGACAGGCAGCCCAGGGCAGATTAATGTTAATTTTCTAAATTTTTTAGGGGCCCCGCGGGCTGCATAGAATGGCTTGGTGGGCTGTATCCATCCCGTCGGCCACATTTTGCCCACCCCTGGTCTACATAGTAGAAAGCAGGAGTCTCTCTACTTCACCCACCTTCGAAGGACTGAAGGCAACACCTCCTCTACCTTCCCAGTTTTGTGTTCCGGATGGACAATAATCCTGGGTTAATGTAAGGGGACAACCCTTTTACCCTCAGTGAGCGTGCTTTGGAACAGCTACCTTCCTTTCCAGCTGGTGTCTGAGGATAGCCTCTGCTTTTGATGAGCAGGGTGTGTGGGGCCAGCGCTAGGGTACTCGGTGCAATTCATTAGGATTTTCACCCAATAGAAAAATTTACTTTTACTTTCCTGCTTTTATATGGCATCAGCCTCCACTGGCCAATGATACCAGAGCATGAGGATCACTTTCACCAGGCATGTCAGGTCTTTTTTAGGGGGTCAGTCTGGCAGAGGCATAGCAGGCCAGCTCTGTACCTGGGACAGCCACGCTTTACAGGGCGCCAACTACTGCAATGCTGATGGGAGTGGTGATTATTTTTGCCTCCCACCAAAGGCAGGGCCCAGCGCTGCTACCACAATCGCACCCCTCAGTTGACACTTTTGGAAACTGTACAACCCTTTTAGTACCCGATTCTGAGAGCACTGCAGCAAATGGGAGCTGCCTGATTGCGCTCAGTGTCTCAAGAAGATCAGGCCTAAACTGTCTCAAATTGGCCCTCTCTTGTGATCAGAGAGAACTTTTGAAAATTTTGGCCTATTTTCTTTTTCCTTCTTCTCCCATTGGCTAAGTTCTTATCTGCAATGAAGGCCCAGAGATATGCTATTTGTGGTAGGGGACTTTACCTAATCATAAGTGGTGGCTCTTGTGATCAGCAAGATGCACAAGGTAGGGGCAGTTGATGCAGGTGCTTGCATAAATGTATGTCAGAGGCACCTGTAGGAAAACCTCCTTAGAGCACTCTAGGAAGAGCTCTTCCATTTTGCTACAGCTCAGAAGACTTTCCCTGCAGGTCACATCTCTCTGGCTAACTCGGTGCTCACATTGCTAGTGGGGAAACAGCTTGCTGGGTCCAGGAATCCAAGAGACAAGGGAAGAGCTCACCATCTGGGAGGTAATCTTGAAATGGGCAAGTTTAATTACTGGAGCAGGTTAAGGGATGCAGCAACTGGCTTCAGGGAAATATGTGGAGCTGTTGAGGGGAGTGAGCAGATGGAGGAAAGATGTAGGTCTCTTTAGAGCACGCAGAATAAGGTACTTTGCTGAGAGAAGTTGAATTTGTTCGAACGAGCTTGGATTTATAGCTGTCTGATCAAAGTGAGTCAAGCAGAGACAGAGATTGCTTCTTTGAAGGTAGGAGACAACTCTGACTTAAAACTGTCAAAAGCCAGATATGCATTTAAGGCGAACCAAGCCCGCCAGATGCCTGGGACACGGGTCTTTAGTGGGTCAGACTGTAAACATCATGGCATTGATTAACAGGCTGCTCAATTCAACAGGCTGGGGCTCCCAGGGGCTTCTTTAATGTATGACAACCCTCACCACCCAGATGCCATTGTGTTGCTCTGCAACACAAGGTTTGTTAAAGGTCAAGCATTATGTAGGCTGTCCTTGCACCACGCAGGGCTAGGAAGACATGTCCCTTCACTGCTCTTGTAGCGGATAATTTTCTGCACTCTCTCCCCCCGCCGGCACTTGCTGCCCTGTGACTGAGCCTCTGTTCCAGCTCAGAAACATACAGGGGCCAGAAGGCAGAATCTGCTCCTCAGACTTTCAAATTGCTCAGCCTCCATCACGGGAGCCGTAGTTTTAAAAGAGCTCGGCTCCCCCTTGGGCATCGGCTTGAAGCAGCCAGCTTGTTAGAAGCTCTCTGCAACCCCTATTGCTTGGCAGGGAAGGGAAGGGGCAGCTTTCCACCTGGGAGACCCGTTGGGTAAGTCGTATTGTGAGTCAAAACCAAGACCCAGAGCTGAGGGATTTGAACACACAAAGCTCTGCAGCAGACGCACCTAGTTTATGTCTATGATGACATTAGAGTGCCACATTGCTTAGCATCATGCTCGGAAGGCCCTGCCTCCCCACAGAGTCAGATGGCTGGAGCTGAGCAGCTTGGGTGCATCCCAGAGCTGCCAGTGCCATCTGGATTTTGGGAAGAGGGCACAGGGATGGCACCGTCTTCTTCGAGGCTTCACATTCCAGCAGCTTCTGTTGTTTCATGTCCGTTGGACCAAGGCAGCCACCCACGCCTCGTGGGGAGGACCCTGAACCAGCGCGGAGCATAGGAAAATGCACAGGGATGACCTGATGCAGGAACTACTGGCTTCAGGAGCAAGTCAGACAGACACATGGAGCACAACAGACACAAAGCGGGGTCAGTACAGTCATGCAAGCATAACCTCAAGCATAACTGAAGGAGGAGGGAGCAGAATTATGTCTGAACAGCTCCTCAGCCCAGTGGCCACTAGGCTGTGATCCTGCTCTCCTATGGCCAGCGCAGTCACTGGACAGTTCAGAGGTGGGAAGAAGACAAGGTGTGAGCCACCCTGCCCCGTAGGACAGAGCTTTACCTGCGTGTTCCCAGGGAATGTGACACCCAATGCCACTGACGGACGGGCTGTATTGCTTGCACTGTGCCTAATGGCACAGTTGTGCTCTCATCTGCACATTTTCTTTGGGAAGTTGCTGTCTGTTTATAGGCTGCTGTGATGCCTGCCCTGCTTTTCCAAAAATCTGCTTTGTTTTAATGCTCAGTGTTCACGGCATAAAATTAAAATATTGGTGTACAACAGTGGTCTCCAACATTTTTAAGTAGGAGACCACCTTTGGCATTTAAAAGCAACTCAAGGTCTACTGTGTGCCACCGCCACTCCCTCCTCCCTCCTCCCAGCAGGTGAGTCTGTAGGGAGGGAGGTGGGGGAGCAGATGGAGGCAGAGGGAGAAAAAGTTATTTGGGGGTGCACCTCCACAGCAGGTAAGTCCCACCCAGCTGGGGTCCTACTCAACTTATGCCTGTCCCTCACCACAGGGACCTTGATCTAGCCTTCCCTCCCCCATGGACTGACCTGCTGGGCTGGGGCGTGTGGGCACTCAGCCCCCCACCCCAGCCTCAGATTGACTCCAGGAGGCTCCAAGATCTATCGGTGGATTGAGATCCACTGGTTGGTGACCACTGGGGTACACATAAATGCCGTGTGCCCCTGGGCAGGGGGGCACAGCAAGCTCCTTCAGGCGGCGGCAGCGCTGTTGGTGGCAGGAGCATGCTGGCAGCAAGTGGTGAGCTCCCACAGGTGGCTGCAGCGCTGTTGGCAGTGCGGTGGGGCGAGTGGCCAGTGGCAATCGGGGGTTGTCCACAGACCAGCGGCGAGGTGTGAGGAGGGGTGGCGAGCAGCGACCACCTGCAGGCGCTGACCGTCGTGCGGACAACACTTTTTGCAGGGGGGGTACGTGCACCCACGTGTACCTGCTATGCGTCGCCAATGGGTATACAAGATGGAAAAGTAGCCTGGGAGTCCAGACTTTCCAGTTCCCCTGTCACAGCTTAGACCCTTTCCTATATTTCCTACGGTACATACAAGAACCTCAGTAACAGCAGGGAATGAAACCGAGGAGACTGGGGTGGGGTGGGTTGTTGGCCATAGCGGGTGGGCAGAGGGGGTTTTATGAAAGAAAGTCACAGAGAGCCCTTACTGACCTCCCTGCACATAAAACAGGAGATTTAACAAGCTGGAGAGATTAATATTCACCCATTTCTAGCAATCTGCATAAAATTAAAATATTGCCCAGAGCGAGCAGAGTGTCATCTTTCCTGGTTGGGTAGTAAAAGGTCCTTAAAAAAGGCCAGTGTGTGAACAAGCTTGTAACAGACAGTGAGATGCTACTTTGCCAAAAGAGAACTACGTGAGCCCTTTACACCCCAGCCTGCAGCCGTCAGAGCATTTGAAAATGTAAGAACTGGAGGTGGAGACATTTTCTGTACAGGAAAGTTTCATTAGCAATGAAAAAAGCAGCTTTATTGTTTCAAAGGCCCAGGGAAATGGGGTCAGTTATGAAACCTGCCTGGGATTTATCTGACAGCTGCTAAGGAATCTGTCAGGATTTCAAGGTAGAAAGAGAAAATTGGTTTGAAAATGATCAGTGTCAGGATGACAAGGACCTCCTGTGTTCTCTAGCTGGAGGCAATAGGAACTTTTGTAGCATGTGCTTCCTACAGAAATCCCTCTGGTGCAACGTAGCAAAGGGAGGTCCCCGTTCTGCTCTCCTACCCATATCTGTCTGCCTCACCTCTCAGATCTGAGAGTAGAGATTATGATGATGGGCACAAGTAATGGCAGCCCCAGGCCTGGAATCGGATTCAGACGGGTACCCCTTGCACCTGTTTAGAGCACCCCACAAAACTTACTTTCCTGGGGTTCAGGCATAGAACGTCATGCACAAATATAAAGGCAGAATTAGGGCTGCGTGGTGCTTCAGGGGCCTTTCAAAGGGACAGCTGCTTCCTGCGATCTCACTTAGTTTGGTAGTGATAAGCACATTCCCACCTGAGCGCCGTTCAGGAAACTACAGGCAATGAGAAGTGATCACAGCCCAGTTCCTATGAGATGTGCTCATGTCAGGGTCCACCTGTGGAAGTCTTTTATGAAGACCCAACTGGTTTTGCTGAAGTTAATGACAAGACACTCAGCAGGTGTAAACCAGCATAGGTGCTCTTAGTTCAGTTCTCTACGTCTTTACCGTGGTTGAGGATGGAACCGTATGAAATTAGTTCCAGGCACGCTACACTAGACACGATTTTTTTCTTTTGCTCCTATTACGGAAATTAAGGAAATAAAGACATGCCATATAGGAGCTAAATGTGTTCCTGGCATAAGGCACCTCGGAAGTTAACCAAGTTCAAGTATAGTGTGAGTATATGCCATATACTATCAGGACTGAGTTAACTACAGAGCCTATTCTCCATTGCCCTGCAACCTTTGCAGTCACTGCTACCTGTGGGAGGTGGGTGTGAACACACTGCCCATCTAGCACAGTCGTATTCCCTGGTCACAGTTCAATTATTGTGCACTTCTACCAAATGACTGCACAAGATGCAAGTCAGTGGTCTGGCTCCTGTATCTCAGTCTTCCAAAATGCCCAATACATCTTTGGGCACTTAAAATAGGCACAGGATTGAATCTGTTGTTCTGTAGCTTGTGCAGCTATTTACACCACTACAAATGGAGAGTCATGTGAATTTAAAAGTTTCCAGGCCTGTTGTATGTAGATACTGTCGAAAGCTGCATAACATGCAGGATAATGCAGAGTTAGGCCACATGCCAGGGAAAGGCACGATCTTAGAAATCCCTTGAGCTCCATTCTTTGCTGGAAGCTAAAGTCTGCGAATCTCAGATTTGAAATGATACAAAGCTTTCTTATAATGGCCAAGGATGTGTTTTGCATCCCAGATCTGTCTTCCCTTACAAAGCACCTCCTCTTCTTGCTGAGGCCCCATTCACCCGCACATATCTAGCTCCCGGGCAAATGTTAACACTTCTACTTCCTAATTTTCTTCAGATGAAAAGCAAACATGATCCCTGGCCTCCCCCAGGAGAGAAATGACTCTGGCACATTTATCTGGAGAATGATGGAGACCCACAGCAATTCCAGCCCTGCTGCCACAAAGGAAGACTGATTTTATTCAGAAAGAGGCATATCATTCCCCAAGCAGGAGGCAGCCTTTACCATGGGAAACCATTCAAACTCGCCTCCCCTTCAGCTTAATTAAACCAGGATTTTTCCTTACAGGCACGATCAGAATTCAGAAGCAATCCCATAGCTGAGAGGCACGGAGGGATTCGTCAGGAGGGGTTACAGGCAGCTTGTTGCATTTACTTAGGATCTGAGGGCCAAGGCAACAGACCTGAAATGCGGATGCCAGGAAAGCACTCCGCATTCCTCTAAAGTGACCTGCCATGAGAACTGGGACCTGCATCCATTCCTCATCCTCAAGCGATGCTCAGCAGGGATGGACACAGAGAATATCTTTTGCATTTTAGCTGTGTTTACATTTGACGGGTTTACTGGCAGGGTTACAGCGGGACCGCTGAGCCGACCAAAGGAACACCAGACCCTTCTCTACCCCCCTTCACTTTGTATCTGCACCTGCATATGATGCAGCAGCTTTCTGACTGGGTACCTCTTACACCTGCTTTGCCCAGATGTAAGCAATGTCAGAGGTGTGGAGATGTAGGCCCCATGTGCTCTTTGGGTTCCATAAGCTGCTATGGAAGTCTTGCCTGCCCTCAGTTCTCAATATGTTATTTTACAAGCTCTCAACCTCCAGACCATGAATAACATCCTGGAATTTGGACTTATTTGGACTTATCTCAATGTCATTGTTATACTGATAAAGCTTCCTTGCCCCGAAGGAGCACTGTGAGGTTGTTAGACTTTGTCTTCGCTGCCAGGGGAGGTATATCTTTACCAGGGGTAACTAATGCATGTTAGCTAGCCTGCTGCAAAACCTTAGGGGAGGTTTACTTTAGTTTTACTGTACGTTAGAAGAGCTATGGCTACTTGTGCCATAGGTTGGCCAACCCTGAGCTACAGTATGAATGTTTAGCTCATTGGCTACTCTACACTTCCTATGCAGGCATTCATAACCTAGCTACTGAACATCACCTTCCCCATGTAGGCAAGCATCTATGGCGTGGGTGGGCAAAATGTGGCCCGGGGGCCAGATGCGGCCTGCCAAGCCATTCTATCTAGCTCGCAGGGCCCCTAAAAATTTAGAAAGTTAATATTAATCTTCCCTGGGCTGCCTGTCATGCGGCCGTTGACGGCTTGCTGAAACTCAGTAAGCAGCCCTCTGCCCAAAATAATTGCCCACTCCTGATTTGTGGGGAAGCTGAGATCCCTTGAAAACTTAACTGGAAGTGTTTGAATTTTTATTTGGTTTGTGTCTGCTAGATACCCAGGCATCAGGCTCATGCTCAGGCCTGGCCTTCCCCTAACAAGAGAATAAATCAGGAGAAAGATTGAGCATGGAAGGAGGTAACTTGTCCTCTCTACCATCTCCCTACTCTGGAGACCCAGCTTCTCTGTCAGGCTTGCAAAAAGACATCTGCTTGAGCCATATCCCTTTCATCTAGATCTCATAAAAGGGAATAGAAGAGCTTGTTAATTATGGCAAGTCGCTGAGGGCCCCTGCTAAACCTCCCTTTACTCCACCAGGCATACTCACTAACAGTTTCTTCATCTTCAGACAATTATCATTTAAATAGGATTATGCCAGTTTCAGAGGATCATGCCATCCTCATTCTGTAGTTGTCTTTTAAGAAGGGCCTGGATAATGCATGCTGGTTATGGATGCCAGAGGATTTAAGACCAGATTCTGACCTCATTTATACCTACCTGTGGAGCACCACTGGTTTTAATGGAATTACAGGAGCCTTACTGAAGGCAGAATCTGGCCTCTGTATTCTGGGGTTGTTAGTACAGCATGAATAATTCAGGCATAATGGCTCCTTTGCTTCAGAAGATAACGGGAGAAGCATAAAATCATTGAAAGCCTACAAAAAGATGTTTTTCTGTGTACCTATTATGTGCATCTCACTGTTTGCTAAGAGCTGCTAATTCAGTGCTGGAAAGAGCCACTCATTCTCCATTTCAGTGCTGGAAAGATCCATTGACTCACCCCCGGCGGTGTGGTTCATTCTTTGTCTTGTAGAGTTTAAAACCCAAAGGGACCACCAGAGTTTCTATTGATCTTCTATCACAAGCTATTAAATGTCACTCGGATATCCTGCGGCTGAACCCAGTAACTTGTCCAAACAACATGAGTTTGGCTAAAGTGGGTGTTCTAGGACAACATCCAGTTTTGACATGAAGACATCACAAGATGAAGAGTCTCATCATTTAACCCAATGGCAACTGGTTAAAGAAAAAAGTGTGCGGAAGTTAGATGTGGCAGAGTCAGCACTGACTGCTGCTTACTCTGTCATGACTGAATTGAAGCAGGGATGCATTCTTGGATAAACCTTCCTTGCACTGTTCTACACAGCTGTATGAGATGGGATGATCTGCAATCCCCAAGTGCAAGCACGTGCTGAGAGTTTCAGTGTTTTTAGTGAAAGTATTTCACACCCCGGTCATTGCTAAGTTTTCTTTTTGATAAGGAAAGCAGATCAGTCTCCTTAGGTCTGTCTCTGCTTAGGTCATTTTCTCTGATTTGCAAATCAGGTGCTTGGCTCATTGGTGCCCTCTCTAATTTTTCAATATTCTTTTTAAAAATCGACATCAAAACTGTCTGTACAAGTATTCTAATATCAGTCTCACCAGTGTCTCCCTCCTTTTACCAAATTATTCCCCTCTTTATACCTCTAAGGATTTACATGAGTCATTTGGAATAGCATCACACTGCAAACTCAAGCTGTGTTGCTTGTTCACTACCACCTCTGAATCCTTTACAGTCACTGCTTTCCAGGATGCAGCCCCCCATTCTGTGAGCACAGTTTACATTCTTTGTTGTTAGATACAGAGCTTTGCCTTTGGTTGTATTAAAAACATTTTCTCCAGTGGGCCCAGTTTATCAAATGATTCAGATTGCTCTGTCCTCATTTTTATCCAGTCTGCCAATTGTCACTAGCAAGTTGATCAGCTATTATTTTATCCTCGCTTCCAAATCATGGATAGAAATATGGATTAGTGTTAGGCCTTTTACCAATCCTTACAGAGCCCTGCTGGAAATACTCTATGACAACTACTTTTTAAGATCCATCAGCCAATTGGTTCTTATTTCATGTACTGTGTGCTGTACTGATATTGTGCAGCGCTAACTGACAGCTTGAACTAGAATCCTTATATTTCACTGGACAGTCGGCAGTTTGGTCTGGCATCTTTTGTTTGACTTTTTCCATATTGTGCCACCCATGTCACAACAAAGGGCGTTTTTGGAACTCTGATATCAGCCATGAAAAGTGTGGTACAAGTCCTCTGGACATGTTCACAATCCCAAAGTGAGAGCCCATAATTTGTCATAAGTGTTGAAAAATCCCTTCTGAAACTCTCCAGAGAATGAACTAGTTAAGGAGCTCCTGTCATAGGTCATTGCCAAGTAGGGTGGCCATCATAGAGGACATTTCAGTTTTCTGCTACTCTGTCCTCTATTGGTATGGACCCCGATGCCTTTATTTCTTCTATTTCTCTCTTCAAGAGAAAAATAGAGGACATAAAGGTGCCTGGTTTTGTATCAGTAGAGGACAGAAGACAACCAGACTGTCCTTTATGATGGCCACCCTATGCTAAGCCTCGCTTTCATTCTAAATTTAAAACTTTTGAGGCAAGGACCATCTTTTTGCTGCAAGCAAATAATGACTAGCCACGTGGGGGCCTAACCCTTAACCGGTGACTTCTCAATGTTACCATAGTGCAAATAACACAAGAATAACCATCTAGTCTGGTGTCCTCTCTAGCACTGGCCAATATCAGGAATCCTCAGTAGGCTGATGTGGGATAATCTGTCTCCCATGTAGGTCCTACCTTGACCCTAATAAAGATGATGTTAAGTCCCAAACAAGAGGTTCTCACTGCCTTCCAATACTCTTTTTAGCATTAAGTGAAACAACTCTGGGTATTCAAGTTATGCCTGCAGATGTCCAATCCGCCTCTATACCTTGCCAAATTCTTTGCCTCTGTATCATCTTGTGCCAATGGCATTCTACGATCTAACTGTGCAGGGTGTTAATAAATTGTAATGTGTTAAGCAATATACTGGAATCTGTCACCACCACTGGTACTCACACACTGCCAAACTGAAAATATAGCAGTTGAAATTGTGAGAAGCAGCAGTGCGCAACAGTTTAGTTCAAGGAGTAAAGAGTGTTATATTCAAGGACACTGGAGGGTGCATTTAAGTTGGCAGAACGAAGTTATCCAGAGCGCTTTGCCAGAACACTGGGGTTAACACCCTGCCTCCCACAGAAGGTCACTATATCCTTGAATACCACAGCTAGTTGGGATTTCTGTTTTACATCCCCTCCGGCAGCTTGGCTCCCCTAATCATCACCCCGCAGGTTTGGTTTGATGTGGATGGGGGAATGCCAACTATTGAAGAAACCTACTCAAGTGCTGCAGCATCCTGGTGGTTCCTTGGAAGTCTCCCATCCAAGCTGTCATCTTAAGTTTTCAGGATCGGGGCAGAATGGGGTAGTAGGGCTTCAGCACTCTGTGCCAGGTCAGAAGAACTGGGCTTAGAAATGCCAGCTGCTGCTTTCAGAATCAAACTTCTTTTACTCTGACCCAACTGATGGATCTGGATTGGAGCAAAGGAAGAAAAACGGACCCATTCCCAAGTCCTTTTCACTTGTATCCAGTTTCTACGCAGCATCCCTTGGATAACGTTTATCGCACAACACAATGGTCAGGAAGTGCCTGCATGGCTTTTCCAGCAGTCACCTACAGAGCAACGGGGCAAGCATACCTCCCTGATAGGCCAGTCTCTACAAATCAGTCAACCAGTTTCCCATAGCCGCCGGGGTCACAGAACCTATCATAAAAGCTCACTTCTGACCAGAAGTCCTACTCCCGATATTTCACCTGTTTTTAGTAATCTCATATATTTGGCACTGTCTCCAGGCACCTAGATAACATGGGAGATCATGCTGCTGAGGAAGGGGTTGGACAGAACAATGCAGATAAAGTCCATGCAGATGTCAGCTGGAGGCCTTATCTCTGATCTTTCCACCTCAGTAAGCCTAACCCTAGCGAGTGGAGCAATAGTAGCTGGCATATGCTTTACATCTAGAGCAATAATTTCATGAAGCCTCCAACAGAGCTAGTTACCATTCCTATCTCTTTCCTCTGGAAATGGGTGCCACTAGGCTTATTTCAAGGTCATGATTTGTGAAGGATAGGTGTCTGCTCTCATTTGAAATCCACTGGGAAATGTCTTCTTTCCTGAGCCTGATGAGGTTCAGACTTGGTTTAAGCCAGGGGCGGGCAATTATTTTGGGCGGAGGGCCGCTTACTGAGTTTTGGCAAGCCATCGAGGGCTGCATGACAGGCAGCCAGAGACAGATAAATGTTAATTTTCTAAATTTTTAGGGACCCTGCAGGCCAGATAGAATGGCCTGGTGGACTGCATCCGTATTTGGCCCACCCCGTTTTGAGTTTATACAGTGCAACTAAATTTGATGGTGTAGGCAGGAAAACAGCTATACCTATTGATGTCTACAGGAGAGAAAAGTGGCAGCCAGAACTCCTCTTGGAAACGAATTCAGGCCAGGGGAAACCCCGTCCACTTCAATGGAGGTGCCCCTTATGACAGCAGCTCTGAATTTTGCCCCTTGGGGTTTCTGTTCAAAACATCATTGCCAACCAAAGCCGCTCTTCCAATCTGATGACCAGTGGTTTCCCTGGCGTTTTGATTGCTTACGCACACGAGTAGAGCCAAGGGGCAGAAGTCCTGAATCTCGCTGCAGGTCGGTGAGACAGGCAAAACAATTGGCGGTCATTTAGCAGCATGTTTTGTGATGCGGACTAGTTGGAAATGTAGAAGGGAACGCAGGTGTCTGGAGATGACCAGCTAGTGAAAGAACCCCTCTGCTGAATACAGGCACACCTCAGCTAGGAGCTTTGATCCTAGCACCAAGTGCTTCTGTGAAGGAGAGCGATGCATGCAGCGTGGGAGCAGCTGGCAGAGAAGCCAAACAAACCGCTCTTCCAAAGAAGAAATGAGACTGCACAGTGGATCCTTTTCTTCTATGTCCTTAGTGCCCCTGCCTTCGGCGATGCACACTGAGCTTCCTTCACTCAGAAAATGAAAACTCTCCACTCTCTATCCCCTTCATGGCTACGTTTTGCATGACGAAGTGGTCTGCTGTTGAAGGGAGGCAGCAGGAACTTCAGCCTGTGGTGAGTAACAGCTCCTGTTGGGGTTGGGTAGATGGCACCGGACATTTGGGAACAGGCAGGTTTTTGTTGCCTTTAATGTGATTTAGTCTCATTCCTAATTCATTGAAAAGCTCGTCTCCCGTTATTGTCATTGCTAATGCTACAAAGGAAATACAGAGTGACCAACAGATGTTGCAATATGCAAAGTGTCCGGGGGGCAGCCCTGGAAGTTCAGCAGCCTTCTCCTCTGTGGTAGGTTGGTGATGGACACTCGTGAGGGCTGGTTATGGGGAATAAGAGACAGGGGCCTGGACTGGTGGGACAGCCATGGACTGTGCCACCAGTCCCAAGGGACAGAGAAATGACAGCAATTTGCAGCTGACTGGTTGTCCCCTTAATCATCCTTTCTGTGCAAAATGTGCCATTTTTCAAGATCTGCTCCTGGATTCTAAATCCATTTGTACTGTGCTGATAAAAACTGTAGTTTTCAATGTCTTTGTGTGGTTTTGTGTTTTGTTAAAGAAAAAAAAAAAGCTTCAGGAAGATAAATGTCATAAAAAGGGCCCCAAGTGAAGCTGTGAAAAATTTCGTGCAGCTCTGGACACAGGCCATTTCCATTTGTGTTTAATTCCCATTTGAAAGTAGCTCGCCCTGAGAAGGCCAGAGTTGATCAGAGTTACACAGAAAGGCACAACAACTAGCACAAAATCCTTGGGAGCAGGTGTTGTGGTGGACGTAGTCTCTCTGGACTTTAGGATGGCCTTCGACACTGTCTCTCACCCCATTCTCATTAAAAAATTAGATGACTGTGGCATTGATGCCTACACAGTCAGATGGGTGGCAAGTTGGCTGGAGGGCTGCACCCAGAGAGAGTGGTGGTGGATGGGTCATTTTC
>NW_017728928.1:12151794-12154534 GCF_001723895.1 Crocodylus porosus
CTGTACAAGGGGAAGTCAAATAGAAAGGCTGTTAAGTCAAGAGGTGGCCTGAGATGGGGTAGAAGGCTAGCTGGAGATGGTAGGATTCATCCAAAAGCATTATGGAAATCTGTGAGAAGATAGGTATGTTGGGACCTCAGGTTAACTTCTAACTCAGAATGCATTTGGGATGGGATGATCTGGTAGGTGGATGGGTCAAGAGCACCCATCCTTTGCATGAAGAGCACACAGGAGGAGAGAGGCAGTTTGTTCTTGGAGGAGTGGTAGGAGTGTTTCAACAAGTGGAGCAGTGTTAGGCTTCCCACATCAGCATTTCAAAAATGAGGCAATAGAGCAGGGGTGAGCAAAATGGCAGAGCTGGCTGGTGGCTGGACTCCATTTCCCAGCAGCCCCTGCCTGTGTTGCTGCAGCCAGTTCCATGGAGACTCCAGTAGTGACGAGCCATGACTGCGTGGGGCCAGGGTTTCCATACAGACTGGACCCAGCAGTGCTGGCAGGGCACATGGCTAGGCAGGGAGCTTGCAGTGGTGACAGTGTGGTCCAAATCCAGGGCAGAGCCTCAATCCACTGCCTGCATGCCCCTGCCTGGGTCATGCAAGCAATGGATTGCAGCTGCAAGATCCCAGTCCCGGAGCAGCTCCCCACCCAGTTGCCAGCCCCGCTGGGGCTGGTCTCCATGGAAACTCTAGCCCCATGCTGCCATGGTGGCTCCATGGAAACCGGCCACAGTGACATGGGCAGGGGCTACTGGGAAATGGAGTCCACCGTGGGCCTGACTTTGCCCCTGAAATAGAGGACGAAAACAGTGGCAGTACACAGAAAGGCATGAACGACTGGTGCCTCCTGAGACTGGGGGGCACCATTTGAAGACACCAGCGGGGACTGCCAACAGACGCCGGCAAGCAGGGACCACCCACAAATGCTGGTGAGCAGTGGCGCTGGCAGCCAAACTCAGGGGGGGCATGAGCCCCCTCCCTGTGAACCCCTTACACATTGCCTATGCAGAAAGGAATTAAAGGGGGTGCTGACAAAATGCCCGCCCTCCTCAAAAAAACCCTCACACAACAGAACTCAAGACCATGTGCTACCATAAATACTGATTATGCCTAAGTCTGGCCCGGGAGGAGAGGGAAAATGGAGGTGAGATAAGTCAGTAACAATGGAGAATTGTCAAGTGAGATCTTGACAGTTTGGAGCAAGAGAGAAATAGATCAAACAGAATAGCAGATCATGCTGATACAAGGGAAGGGCAGTGAGGATCACCTAGGTCCTAGGAGGGCTGCAATAGGATGAGACTTCATAGTTACTTTACCTCCCAGGAGTACGGGGACAGGAGCTGTGCTTCCTTGGATTCATTCAGCAGCACCCTGATTGTTTCCTAGCTGAAAATGAACCCAGAAAATCCAATCTGCAGTAGCCCAAGACATAACCCCCTGGCTACATCCAATCCTCATCTCTTATCTTTATCCTCGTGCAGCCTCCATCTCAAATTCATCACCAGCTGGGGGTGTCTGCTATTGCCTCTGCCATCCCACGTGCACACCATCTATTGTCTGCACATCGATTCCCACCTACAAAGAAAAAAGGGAACTATATCTTTTCTGTGCCAAGTAAACAGAGTGGACTAATCATTGTATTGTTGTGGCAAAATTGAGGTTGTCTTCTCTGGTCTCCTTTGCTGCATTTTAACAGAGTCTCTCTAGACATGTCCTATGTATTCACAGGACTGATTTGTTTGTTGGAGCTGTAGCAGGGCCTTCATTATTCTAACCTCTTTCTGCAGGAGTTTAATAAAACATAAGGGCTCTAAGGAACGTAGTTTGTTAGTGCTACAACTAATCAGCTCAAAGACCCACTTTGAAATTTAGCCAAGGACACAAAAGAGAGTTTAGTAGTCTCAGAGAGTTTTTAGTTCACACATACATAACAATGGTTCCCTGCTCTTCTGTAGCATGATAGAACCACAAAGGGTCCCAGAGCATTTTGTAGACATTAATGAACAGAGTCTTACAAACCACCTAGTGCATATTGCAACTTGCCCAAGATCACTGAGCAAATTAATGACAGCATGAAGAATAGAAGCTAGGTCTCCAAGGCCCACTGCACCACCACCTTAAACTTTCACATCACAGTCTTCCCAACAAGTTCACTTGCCCAGAGTTCATACCAATCAGTGAAAAGAGCTAGAAACTGAACCTGGGAATCAAGATTCCCAGGCTAGAGACAGACATTCAAAAAGCCTGAGCCTGAATTGATTCAATTTTTGTTGTTTAGTCTAACCTGCCTAAGCTGAACTGGTTTGTAACTGCACAGACATCCCCTTTGGACGGAGGAAATTCAGGCACATGCCTGCAGTGGCTCAGGCTAGAAGCCAGGGGACACTACAGCAGCCTTCCCTTCCCTTCCATAGTGCTGAGCTGAGGTGGGGTGTGACTAGACCCCAGCAGGATGCTGATTAGAGAGGGGTCCCCCCCCCTTGATAACAGATTATTTATCAGCTATGTTATCAGCATTTAGCACCCCATCAGAAAACAAAGCTTCTCTCATTAGTTCAAGCTCTTTTTAAACAACTTTTTCCAGGAAAGGAATGGAGGGACATTACCAGCTGAGCTGTTGATTAGCTCCAAAAACCCCTAAGCAGACACTGTCCTGTCTGCCTTACACAGACACCTCTCAGTATTAGTCCGTGCTATGGGAGGGAGGGATCCCTGCTTAAGCAGTGAGGGGAAGTGGGGCAGGG
>NW_017728928.1:12155194-12185134 GCF_001723895.1 Crocodylus porosus
TGGTGAAGGCACCTCAAGCCAAAGTGTTAGTTTATCAGCACTGCATAGAACAGTAAGCCACGAGTTTAGAAATGAAAGGCTTGAGCTCTTGATCATATGTATGGATAAAAACTGAATTCTATCTTTGGCAAGTTTGAAGCCAATTAGCAGGCATCCGTGAAGGTGAAAGAAGCATTCCTGACTACTGTTTTACGCTCTCTGGACATGTTGCAGAGCATCTTGCTAAATTGGGTCCCTCGTGGCTGGTCTCCAGCTTCCTACAGATGACTCCAGATTAACAATTTGCACATTGTAGTGAAGAACGTCAAATACTTATCACAACCTAACAAACTCACGCAGAGATGGCATCAACCCAAATTCAAGATGAAGATTTAGGTCTTACCTACCTGCCACTCATACCCCAAATGTAACCAACTCGTGGTAGACAGCAAGTCAGCATGGAGATGTGGCATACTATATAGCTCCTGGGCTGCAGAAAAGGGAGCCGGCTGGTTGTGCCGGAGTCTGTATCTGATCAGTGATTACACAGTTTTAGGAGATTTTAACAGGGGTCGTTTAGGCATTTACAGTCCTCAAGACCTTCACCCACTGGAGGGCAGGGGAGAGGCTTGCATCCTCCCTGCAACACAGGGCTCTGATACCAAGCAAAGCGGGGCACAGCAGATGGGGAAGCTGGGTGCGGAAGTCCTCACTTAAACAGGGCGGCTAATCTTGAACTGTGGTGAATGCAAAGGAAGCCAAGGAGAAGAAGGTAGATAAGGTGGTAACATCAGTTCTCCCCCCACCCCCGAAAAAACACTGGGGGGACAGCTGCTTCAGATGCATTCCTGGGTGCCAGCTCAGGTGCCCACAAGACTGTGAGGGTACCCTCTGGGTGCAGGGTTAGCTGTTCCCCTGCTCATCAAAGCACAGCTGAGAGGAGCTAAGAGCAAGCACAGATGCCCCCCAAGCACATAAAGCACTGATCTGGACAAGGCAGGGGCCGGGGAGACCCCTCAAGGTACAGGCAGCTGTGCATGCCTGAAAGGGGTCCTCCTCTTCAGCCTGGCAAAGCTTCCCAGAATGCCTTGCAACGGCCTAAAAATGCTTCCCAGAATCCCTCTGTTTTGGACCAAACCAGGACTGAGGCATGTTTGCCTCGTAGCCAGCCTTAAAAGGGCAGAGCTTGGGACAACCGTGCGCCAGCCTCTCTTCAAAGCAACAGAGCAATCCGTGATGGATACAAACGTACTCTTTACAAGTTAACATAAACCGAGATCAGCTTTGACATTTCTAGGTCTTGCAGTCGGGTTCAGTGACAAAAGCCAGCTCTGGATCTGGAGTCTTTCCTGAAGCTATTTATTTATTTTAAGAAAAGATTGAGTTAGTTGAGGAGGACGGCAGCCTGTAGGCAAAGAACAGCATTTAAGTGGGATCCTTAAAATCAGCGGATCCTACATGGGCTCAGAAAAATTTCCCTCAAACAAACTTCCTGTTAAAATAAGAGGGCTGGGGGGGGAGGGGGCTTGGAAAAGTCTCCTACTCCATCAGTGATTTAAATGTGGCAGTGACCATCCTGCTCTTGAAATGCCAAAGCTGAGTTTCCTGATGGAAGATCATGGGGAAACGGCTAGTAATCCTAAAGGATGGGTGATGTGAGTGGTATCTTCTCATGGATTTTGCTTTGACTGTGAGCCTGCCTCACTTTGTAACTCTGTAGGTGCCTGACAAATCCCTGTGCTGGCTGTTACACCCTCTTTTCCTGAATCAAAACTCGCGGCAGAGGTGATATCTTTTATTAGACCAACTAGATATTTGCAATAAATACATAAATGCAAATCTTTATTTTCAAGCTGCCAAGCAAATAAAGAACTCTGGCAAATAATATTTTTTGTTGTGCAAATATCTAGTTGGTCTAATAAAAGATACCACCTCTGCCACAAGTTTTGATTCTTTTTCCCTCTAGACCAATAGGGCTACAACCAGGACACCCGTTTACTGAGGAACCCCAAGTATTCTTTTACCTGTCCCATTCTACTTTGGATATCCCCCGAAAGACAGAGACACCTCCCTTCTTTCACAGGAGAGTCCTCAGGCTCTCTGCAAACACCTCATTATAAACAATGACCAAAATCACTGACCATCCTGAATAAGAATCACTCAGACACAGGACTAAGCAACAACAGTTTAAAATCATTTGGAAACAAGGGGAGGATTTTTGCATGAAAATACACTGGTTGTTTGTCAGGGCAGCCAGGTTAACATAGTAGCTATTGGAAAAAAGTGCCGTGTGAATGGGAATTTCACCCAAATAGCTGCTGTTTTTCTGGGGGGGGTTTGCCTTGGGGTAATTTATACAAGTGAGCCTATTCCAAATCAAAAGCACATTGGAGACACCTTGTAGTAAAATTAAGTGCATTGTACTTTTATTTCAGGATGGCTCTCACACAGTTATCCCATAGTCGAAACAGCTTTTTAGCTGTGAAGACAATCCTGGGGAGTGAGGAAGGCTTCAGTTTTATGTTCAGTTGTATCATAGCATTCCCAGCATAGCTGCGCTACATACGGTAGCACGGACGAAGCTTGGTTTTATGGCTGACTTCAAAGAAACATTGCCATCTAGCGATTGACTAAATGTGCTTCATCTAGTACTAGGGTGATTCTTGGAGATTACCCATCCAAATAGTGACCAGATGAGACCCAGGTTTGGGGGAGATGTCATGCAACCATAGATAAGAGGTGGTCAAACTTCCTTCTAGCTGCAGACATAAATCTTGACATGACCAAGGGATACAGGAGACAATACTTTCAATCAATACATATTTCTGAGTCCTGATCCACACACAGGTCTCCAGTTCGAAAATAATTTGTTGTTAAATGCCTTTATTCAGGAGCTGCATCTTAACTTCCTGGTCTCTGCATGTGGTCTCTAGCCACCCTTTGTCCACCCCTGTTAGATGGTTAACTAATAGCCCTGAATTGTTTGGTGAAATGGAAGAGCTCATCAGATTAACAGTCTGCAGATTTAAGTACATTTAAGGAAATGGGACCAGTTATTCCCTGTCTGTCCCTTGGCTGCAGGTTCAGTTTATCTGCCTTTCACAGCTTTGTTTAATATTTCATTAAATAGTACGCAATGAACCATCTGTTTGGCAAGTTGGTAAATTATTGCCAGTTTATGAGTGGAGTTAAGAGATTACTTCCAAATTAGCACCATCTCCTAAAAGGATTGTCAAAAGTCCTTGGAAATCAGGTTTGCCAAGAGCTGGCCTGGCACCATAGAGCTGTCCATTAAAAAAAAGAAAATCACATTTCCAGTGTGGCCAGAACACCTGACTGCATCCCTTGCTTTCAACATGAGGGGAATAAATTCAAGGTGAAAAAAAAATCCTCCTCTCACTTGATGGGCAAATGTACAATTGATTATCTCAGGAGCGTGATCAAGTCCTTTTTTTAGGGGATTTATCATAGCAGCTACATGAAGGCCCTAATCCTATAAACCTTACTTTTTTTAGGGCTTGATTCTCCACTGCCTTGCTGCTGCAGAGTTATCTGTGCTGGTGTGATGTCTGTGTAAGGCATAACCGTCCGCAGTGACTGAAAATTGTGATTTGGGCACATTCTATGCCTGCTATACAGCGGCATCAGTGACTGTAGGACAGACTGGATCGTGACCATTGCGACCACCAAAGACAATCAGGATCTTTGGTGGTTCCCTTCTCTGTAAAATGAGGATGGTGATGTAGTGGCCAGGCAGGACGTGGCAAGAGCTCGCAATGGTTCTGACCAGACAAAGGTGGCCAGGCAGGAGCGTGCCACGAGAATCACAGCTTTGGCACGGGTGCGAAGGGGGCGCATCCATCCCCCCCGCTGTGAAGAACGCAGTCCTATGAGTCCTGGTGCGTTGCAAGGGGAGTTTGTACCCGCAAGCTTGCCAAGAAGAATGTTTCCAACTATTCGAATTGGTCTAATAAAAGCCATCGGATTCACCCGAAGAACCTCATCCGCCTAGGTCCTTAGACTGACACGGCTACAACCAACACCCCTGAAATTGTGCATTGAAGGAAAGCGACATGCAGCAGCCCAGGGTGCATGACAGTGCGTGCGCACACGTGTGAGCCAGCGTGCTCCGTCTGGCAGGGTGGGGCCAGTGCCCTGATGATCACTCCCTCTCCTGTTGTTCCCCAGTTCGGTGCAGGGGACCCTGAGAGCCCAGCACGGACAAGGGCGGGCCCTGCCTGCAGGCTTGCCTCCCTAGAGGGCGGCCCTGGGTTGTTTGCCGAGGGAGCCCTGTGCAGCCCTGCAGCATGGAACCCGCGGCGCATTAGGACCCAGTGCGAAGGGGCCCTCCCCCAGTACCCGACGGGCACTAGGACCGCGCGGAACGCCGCGCGGCGGAGCGGAAGTCTTGCCCGCGCCGATGGAGGCCGAGCCGCCGCCGCGCGCCAGCCGCCTGCTCAGGTTGGGGGGGTGGGCGCCGGGCTCCGGCGGTCTTAAAGGGGCCGCGTCCTCTGTCCCTGCAGCCCTTCCCTCCCACGTGCTCGGCCGGGGGGATCCACGGGCTGCTTGGAGCTGGGCGGGGGGATCCCCGCCTGGTGCGTCCTGCACCATCGTGGTGCAAACGGGGCACCATTGCAGCCCGAGCTGTGCGCTGCTGGGGGGAGCAGTGCCCGGGGCACTGTGCTGGTGCCCCCATCACATGGGTGTGCGTGGCACATGCTGCCTGCCTTGTGAGCACGAGGCGGCTGTGTGGGGGTGCCCTGCGGTGCTGCCGGGTGCCAGCGTCGCGCCCCGCCTGCGTCGTGGGCATGGGGCGTTGTAGCCCGAGCCGCGCACGCCCAGCCCTGGGGTAGTGCCTTGCGCCATGTGCTGTGGTGCCTGCGGGGTACTAGTGTTGCACACCTGCCCGTGTTGTGGGCGTGGGGCGTTGGTGCAACCTGAGCCGTGCCCTTCTAGCTGCATGGTAGTGCCTCACGTCCTGCCCTGTGGTGCTGCCGGGTACCAGTGTCGCACACCTGCCTGCGTCCTGGGCCAAGCCCCGTGGTAGTACCCTGCTGAGCACACTAGGCTGCCATGTGCCAGGCGCTCCCCACTGGTGCGTGTGACCAGGGCAGCCTTGTAACAGGCCACATCACCTGCTGCTACCAGGGCACCGAAGTCACGCACATGTGCAGGATGCAGGGGGGAGTCTGGTTTGTTTGTCAAGCAAAGGCACGGTGCTGCTTCCCAGCGCAGGGTCTCCTCCGTATTCAGAGAACAGGCAGTTTTCCCCACCAGTCTTGCCTGGAGGAAGCGCTTCTGTGGGCTGCAGCGAAGATCAGTCTGACCAGCCGGTCAGCCCTTGGCCAGTGCCGACCAGGCCAGGCGGGGAGCCAGCTGCTAGGGGTTGGTGCAATGCTAATGCTTCGTTGTCTTCAGCCCAGCAGAGTTGCTGGCAGCACGAACCCGTGACCGCAAGGTTCCTCAGCGCTCGCACGGCCAGAAGGATTTCATTCCCGACGGCTCGGAAGGGCAGGCAGAGCGGCTGCGCCGATGCCGGGAGGAGCACTGGCAGCTCCTGGCTGAGGAGCATGTGGAGCGGCTGTAAGTTTCTCTTGCTGGTTTTAGTAGCTCCGTGCTCCCGCTGACCCTCTTGGTGATGAGAAGGGCAGAGCACGTCTGGGGACACCTGGGTTGGAGACTGGCAGCCCTGCGGGGTTCATCATGGTGTGAATCCCCCTCCCCAGATCTCTTATAGGTGTTAATGTGGAGACACGTGGACTTTACCACCTTGGAGTTATGACTGTCGTCATGTTTTACAGATGGGGAAACTGAGGCACAGGGGGTGGCAGCTTGCGTGTCCCCAGAGCAAACCCATGGCAGAATCTATGAGTCCTGCCTCCAAGGCTTTGTCTATACTTAGCTTTCTCTGCTGCTGCAAATTCAGACACTGACTGCCACTGCAAAGCTGCTGGCATGCATGCCTACCCATGCACTTCTGGCAGCTCCCTGTGGACTAGCTGCGTTGTTGCCAGAGGTCAGAGTTCACCCTGGGGCACTGATGAAGGGGTGACGGTAGGTAGCACAGGGCACAGAAATGTCTGCACAGACCTTCTGCCAGCAGCTGGGTGGCAGCAGAAGTCTTCTTTACAACCCGCCGTGGTGCAGCAGCTTTAAGCCCGGTTCATGGAAATGGGAGTTTCCTCCCTTGCCTGTTCCAAGGGCCTTATGGCTAAGGGCAAGCAAAACTCGGGGGCATCCGAATCCCAAGCCCCTGGGCTTGGGCCTGCAGCTAGGATGCCAACCAACGGGTTTGAAAACATCTGAAACCCCAGATGTGAGTGGAGGATGTTTGCCGGTAGTAGGGCCACACGTGGTTCTGGACTCTTGGATTTGGAAGTAGTTTTGGCTAATTTGGCCTCAGATACTAATTTAAAAAAAAAAAAAAAAAGTCTTTCCTCAGCAGACATGACTAAGTCTGGCAGTGAAAGGGAGCATTCTGCTGCAGCGAAGTTTTGGGTGTGGATGCACTCCCCATTTATCCAACAGAACTTTTTCATGTACCCTAGGCTCCATGTCATTTGTCTCAACCAGTAACAGGCATTTCCATCTGGGTCTGCCCTCTGGCTAAGTTGTCCGCTGTTCTCTTTGCACAATTCACAGCACAGTTGCAAAGTGCCCCTGATAAATGCATGTGCTTTATTTTGTACGTTACAGACAGCACTGGGGGGGATAGCAACAAGAGCTGCAGGACATTTCTATATGTTATACTAGTGGGGGGCAGTCCTTTTGGCAGGTGTGCCACAAATTAGCCCCACACCCTCTCCATGTGCTACCTTGATCCCTTTCCCTACCCAATCTGCTGCTCTGCTTTCTGCTCCCAGCCCTCTGCTCCCTGCTTCACCTGTGCTTTCTGCTTCTTTCCCTGTGCTCTCGGCCCAATTTGTTGCTCTGCTTTCTGCTCCCTTCCCTATCTGCTGCTGTGCTGCCTGTTGCTCCCCCAGTCCGCCACGTGATGCTTATAGAAGCTGCCTGTGCCATTTGCGGTACCCAGGCAGCAGGTTGGCCACCCTTGTGTTACACCATGAGTCCAATTGGGTATCTTTTCTTCAGCAGGCTCTCTTGCAATCCGAGAGCAGTATGGGGAGTTTGCAGCCTCCTACACAGCTGCCTTCCCATCCCTTGCTAGGGAGCAGGGTGTTCCAAACCGTTACATTAGGAATGATGTCTGTTGTGCTATTATGTCTTAACCTTCTCAGGGGAAGTTTGGTAAAAGCTGAATGGAAGCCAAATGAAGGCCTTGTGGAACTGAAATCCCCGGCAGTAAGTAATGTCATTGCAGTTGGTTGATGCTGTTTTCTTCTACTGACAACAGCAGCCTGTTTTTCTCTCTCTCTCTTCTTTTAAATTTCCTTCTCAATATGGGAAGGAGCCTGGGTGGGGAAAAGAGGTAGCTAAAACACATCATGGATTTGTCTTTCTGTTCTCAGGGGAAGTTCTGGCACACGATGGGGTTCACAGAGCATGGCAAACAGTGCCTGCTACCAGAGGAAGCCCTCTATCTACTGGAGTGTGTGAGTAGGATGCCCAGGCATGGGACCAGTGAGCTCTTTCTGAATAACACTGTTGCAGGAGTGATAGTAGCTGGGCAGTGAAATGGATCCTTTATCTTTCCCACTGGCTCCAAAGCCTCCGCTCATCTAGCAGACTGTGTGAGCCAGTTCCTATTCTGCCTGTTACACATCTAAGTGTTATGTAAGTATTTAAGTACACTACTATTCCACCATGCTTGAGTCACTTAACAAATATTATTTTAATTCATCTTAACTTTAATTATGCCAAGACACCAAAGTGAATAAAGAGAAGGATGAGGTCTCTTTCACCCTTTGTGCTAACCTTTCTTCAGAGGCTCAAGTAGGGTAGAATAGGATTCTGTTCAAATACCATTTGCATGGCTGCTTGGTGGAATAAGATCAGGCCCTGTGCACTTTGGGACCTCATCTAAAACCCTCTGTGCGTCTGCTGGTCATTTCCACTCTCTTATCAACCAATCTTTTGAGAGAGGTTCAGTTCGAGAGACACCATCTCTGTGTGTGGAGAAAGGTAATAGTGTTAGTGTGAAAGCAGGCAGAAGGCAGGGCATGGTGGCACCTTAGAAACTAACTAGTTGTATGTCAGTGGTGAGACAGAGCACATTGGCTTTAGATCAATGGTTCAAAGAAGGGCTGCAGTCCTAGTGCTTTCCAGCTGTTCCCTTTCAGTGCCCAATGAAACATGTCTGTCATCACTACGGGTCTCACTCTTGCTTCAGGCAAGTACAGCATAACTGCATGGTGATCCCAGTTAAGGCAGGGTTGGCTTTCTGTGATTTATGACTGTAGGTCTTGCCACTGAAAAGTGATTTCAGCTCAATAGTGATCCAAGTCTAAAGGCCAACTTGTTTTGTCTTGGCAAACTTTGCTGGATTCGAGGTAGGAGACAGTGTCATTTGAACCTTGAGTCCAGGGGCTTTTCTCTGCCAATGGAGGTTTGCCAGGCTTCAGGTCATAAGTGGCTTGACTTGAAAACAGATTTGGGCACAGAATCACAAGGGTAGGAGAATGAAAGCCTGGAAGAAAAGATTAGAAGCTAGGCTCGAAACCAGCCGCTGAGCAGGCCCCAGCATTGGAGAGGGGCTGAACATGAGGGAAGCTGAGTGCCCATCACTAGCCCGGAAGTTGACGGGGAGGAGGGGATTGTTATAGGTGCTCAGCATTGAAGAGGCAGGTGGGAAAGCCGAGCCCGGTCAGTTTTGCTGCCATTCTGAGCGCTTCTGTCACACGCAAGGCAGGGAGGTGGCATTGCCACACTCTGTGAAACAAACAGATATAAAAAATGTGAAGCACAGAAGTTACGTTCCCTTATTGTGAGAGGCCCCAGGATGAGGTTTCTGAGTCATACACCAGCAGGGTGCTAGGATCAGCTGTTGAGACCAGAAGGAGAGACTAGGTGTGACTCTGTAGAACTGGTTTCCTGCAGTTCCTAATCCCCAGGCTTTTGTTTTCCAGGGCTCTATTCAGCTCTTCTACAGAGACCTCCCCTTGTCCATTCAGGAAGCCTATGAGACCCTGCTGTCCCAGAGTACTGTGAGCCTGCTGCAGTATCAGGTGTGCTGCATGGATTTGACTCCCCCTGAGACTGGTGTGAGGGGAAGGGTGGGGGGGGAAGAGCACAGCCAACACCTGCACACAGCTCCCATACACTCGCTTTCAAATGCAGGGGCTCCTATCTTCCCTTTTATTGTCCCCTTGCTCTCATTCTTTCCCTTAGTTCTTTCCTGTGATCATACAGTGCTTTACTCTGTGGACAGAGAAGCAGAAGCTAGACTTCATTAACAGGATCATGGTTGCTTCTGTGCTGTGCTTCTCCTGCCGAAGAGGCGTGAGATGGAGATACAGTCACTGGGGCACGGTATGCTACAGGCACAAAAGGCAAGGCAAGGCAAAAGGCAGCAGCAGAAGCAAAGAAGGAACCGTGCAGCTCCCCAGAGAGCAGCAGAATGGAAGTGACAAGACTGGCATCTGTTTTTGCTTCTGCTGCTGGTTCCTTCCTATTGCTGGGTCCAGTAGGTGCAGTGGCAACAGAAGTTCTCGTCATTTTTGAAACATGGGGTGTCAAAGGCAAACCCATGACTTCCATGCTTCCCCACTAGCTTTTTCCTTCCTGAGCACTAAAGTTTGCAGTAGAGACAACCTGTATAAATCCCCTTCCCTTCCCTTTGCAGGCTCAGGTGTGGTGAACTTTCCACCACCCTGTCACCAGGGGGCAAGAAGCATTTCATGGGCATTTGTGCCAGTCTGTTTCTGTATGGGGATGAGCACTTAGTGAGACCTACAGGCTCGGCATTAGTTAGGCCACGCAGTTCAACACAGGCTTTTTAAAATGGTCTTTTTCAAACCAAGCAGTGTTGCAGCCATATTCTTTGTTCCTTAATGCAGTGGGGACTGGCAAACCATGGACCAGAAGTGACTGTGGACTGGTAAACTGCAGACCAGCATACTGCGGACCAGCAGCCAACCTTTTTTTATACTGCGGACTGGTTGGTTACCAGTCTGCAGTATGCTGGTCACTTCCGGACTTGTGGTCTGGCAGCCAACCCTCCTATGGGCTGGCAGCCAACCCTTCACGGCCCAGTACCGAACCGTGGCCTGCGGGTTGGGAACCTCTGCCTTAATGAACTGGCTGTTGTTTTAACATTCCTGCTCTCTTTTGAAGGTGTTCAGCCACTTGAAGAGACTGGGTTATATTGTGCTGCGATTCCACCCCAGGTAACCAGTTTGTTTTTCCATTATGCTGTTCCCCTGCTTTCTTTCAGCAGATCCCTATTTTGGCCTTTGTTACTCATTTGCTCCATGACCTTGGACAAGTCACTTCATCTCTCTGGGATCCTTGATCTTTGTCTTGTCTGGTAGGACATTACTGGTTGGGGGGCATGGGCTCTCTCTTAACTTTGTGCATGCAATGGCTAGCCAAGGGGGCCCTGATCTCAGTTGGGATCTCTAAGCACAAGTAATCATGGCAGCAATGATATTATGAGACAGCATTTACTAGGACCCCCAGTACTTGGATCATGAGGTCCTTGGGGACTTGTTTTGTTGTGTTCATGCAGCATGGGGCACAGCGGGGTCCTGGTCCATGACCAGGGCTCTAGTCTTACTGCAGTACAAACAACAGTAGTAATGAAGATCTGCCTGCACTCTCCCCTGCCAGGCTCAATCAAGGTCCTTCAACTTCAACTCTTTCCCCCTTAGCCCTAAATCCTTCTAAGCTTTTCCCTGTTTGAGCCTCCAGACCCTCTGGGCCAGCAGGATAGAGGGATGTGCAAGTAAAGTGGCCTCTAAAGGTACCTTGCATTTCTAGCCCTGGGAGGGTTACTAGCCAGAAAATGACACTGCAGACTCTTTTACTGTTCAACTCCTATCATGACTGATGTGAAGTGGGTGCATGAATTAAAGGCAAGCAACTGCAAGCAAAAGGCTGCTGATTTTGCCCTGCTCTTGCGTACTGTTTCCAGGCCCAGAAAGAGGTTTTGATTGCTTAGTTTTGCTGTGTGGCTGAGCTGGAAGGATTTTCTAACGCCCCCCACCCCCCTCTGTTTCTCTGCCTGTCTCATTGCAGCGTGGTCCCATCCTGGTATGAGAGGCAGCTGAACCTTGACAGTCACTGCAAGAGATCTGGGAAACACCATCGCAAGAGGAGGAGAAGCTCTAGCCCTCGGTAAGGGAGATGGCCCCCAGTGGCTTGCCTTACAGACAGACCATTTTTCACACTTTGGTCCATGCTAAACATGTTTGTAGCCCATTGCCTCTAAGGGTCGGAAACAGGCATAGCCCCTAGTCCCTGCAAGGTGCTGAATATTGGTCATCAAGCCAGCCATCATGCATGGGGGAACAGTTGTCAGGTGTCCAGAGGGCCAGTCAGTTATCTGGAACAAAACTGAGTTCTGGATCGGTTCACAACCCATCATGTACAGTATAGTAACATTCATTCATCCTTTTTGCATTGCATGCTCTTTCTGTCTCTCACTCCCTTCCCCCTCACCATCCTATCTCTTCCTCCAGTGTATCCCAGGCCCTGACTCATCTGGCTCCTACATAGCTGTATTGGGACAACATTCCCTGGTCCTTCCTCCCCAGGTGAAGCAGCAATGTGTCAGTTCTGCCCAAGCATTGCTGGGTTCTTAGCTGACCCTTTGCAAAAATTGTTCCTCACCACCTTGCACTCTTCACGGGGGTAGATTATCCCTGAGCCCTGTGTGCTGACACTAACATAAAGGAAGATTTCTGCAATCCTTGAATGGAAAGAATCACTATATGAGAAGGAACTTAGTGCTGTGTCAGATGTGGTTAAGCTGTTCATGACAAAGACCAGGTTTTCTGTTTTGTGCTTGTACAACTCCTAGCACAATAAGCCCTGGCCCATCTGTGAGGTCCCTGGGTGCTACCTGAGCACAAATAATAAAATGCATTGTTATTAACAGAGCTTCTAGCAGGTGGCAGCACTGTCTCAGAAATGGACAACGACAGACAGGTCAGCCCAGGGCGCTAGGCCTGTGCGAAGTGGCTAGTATTCACTTTGGATTCGGATTTGGCCGATTCGGGGGACAGTGATTCAGTTTGTTTATTTGAATCACTGTCCCGAATCGATTCGGCCCAATCTGAATCAGCCAGGCCAGGCCTATCTCCCACAGCCCAGCAATGGCTGCTCTGCCCACCCCAAATCCCAGCACTTGTTAAAAAAAAAAAAAAAAAGCCCCAGTTGAGCAGGTGCTGCTGGGTGCTGCCTCTGCTGTCCCAGCCCCTTTCATGGCTGCCCTGCCCACCACGGCTCTGGCCCTTTAAGACCCCCCCCTCCCTACTCAGATTTCATAGACATCAGGGCTGGAAGGGACCTCGGGAGATCATCGATTCCAGCCCCCTGCCCAAAGAGCAGGAAGTCAGCTGGGGTTAAAGGATCCCAGGAAGATAAACATCCAAATTTCTCTTGAAGGTGTTCAATGTGGGTGCTTGAACCACCTCCGATGGCAGGCTGTTCCAGACCTTGGGGGCTTGGACAGTAAAGAAATTCTTCCTTATGTCCAGCCTGAAACGGTCTTGCAGGAGTTTATGACCGTTCGACCTCGTCATCCCATGGGGCGCTCTGGTGAACAGACGTTCCCCCAGATCCTGGTGGTCACCCCTGATAAACTTATAGGTGGCCATCAGATCACCCCTGAGCCTGCGCTTTTCCAGGCTAAAGAGCCCCATGGCTCTCAGCCTGTCATCATAAGGTCTGTTTTCCTGACCTCTGATCATGCGCGTGGCTCTTCTCTGGACTCCCTCAAGCTTCTCCACATCCTTTTTGAATTGTGGGGCCCAAAACTGGACGCAGTACTCCAGCTGCGGCCTCGCCAAGGCTGAGTACAAGGGGAGAATGACATCCCTGGATTTGCTTGAGAAGCATCTATGGATGCAAGCCAGCGTTTTGCTCACTTTACTAGTTGCAGCATCGCATTGAAGGCTCATGTTGATCTTGTGGTCAATCGTGACCCCCCAAGTCTCTTTCCTCTGTGGTGCTAGCCAGCGTAGCACTGCCGAGCCTATAAGGGTGCTGCAGGTTTTTCCCCCCAGGGTGGTGAACCTTGCATTTTTCAGTGTTAACACCATCAGGTTCTCATCCGCCCATTTGCTGAGCCTGTCAGGGTCAGTCTGGATCTCCCTCCCGCCTTCAAGTGTGGATGCTTTGCCCCCAAGTTTGGTGTCATCGATGAACTCGGAGAGTCCGTTTCTGACTCCAGTGCGCACATCATTAATGAAGATGTTGAACAATATGGGTCCAAGGACAGAGCCTTGGTGGCCCCCAGTGGTCACAGGGCACCAAGATGGTTGGCTTTCATCAACCACCACCCTCTGGGTCCAACCACGGAGCCAGTTTCCCAGCTAGTGGATCATGGTGGACCTGAGGCCGCAGTTGACCAGTTTTTCCAAGAGGTGATCATGGGATACCAGATCGAAGACTTTTTCGAAGTCAGGATATATGACATCAATCTCATTCTCCCTTGTCCAGGTGATAGGTCACCTGGTCGTAGAAGAAAATGAGATTGGCCAAGCAAGACCTACCCACAACAAACCCATGCTGGCTATCCTTCAGGATGTTGGCGTTGGCTAGTCCATTAAGATGGCCTTTTTGATAACCTTTTCTAAGACCTTCCTTGGGATAGAGGTCAGGCTGATGGGCCTGTAGTTTGCTGGATCCACTTTCGTACCTTTCTTGAAGATAGGCACCACATTGGCCTTCTTCCAGTCTTCGGGCACTTCACCAGAGCGCCAGGAGTTCCCAAAGATCTGTGCCAGGGGCTGGGCTATGATGCTTGCCAGCTCCTTGAGTACCCTGGGCTGTAGATTGTCAGGGCCGGCTGACTTGAAGGTATCCGGCCTCTCAGGGTGTTCCTTCAGTGAGGTCAGCATTGATGGAGGGCAGAGAATCTCCCTCACCTGGACCTCCCTGTCCCATAGTAGGCACAGGCGTCCCATGGGACTGATGAAAGACCAATGCAAAGTACCCATTTAATAGGTTGGCTTTTTCCTGGGCGTCAGTTGTCAGACTCACTGTTCCTGCTGGGCAGGGAATGATCCCCGCTGTCCCACACCATGTGGAGGGGCTCTGCACAAGCCCCCCAAAGCCTCAAGGCCACTGCAGGAGCAGTGAGTCCCGGGGCTTTTCTTGGGTTTTTTTTTCTTAAAGGGCTGGAGCTGGCCCATATGGAGCACTCATGGAGGGGCTGGTTAAGTGGGGGGGTGTCAGGGGTCACCCCCTTACCTGGCAGCACCCAGTGAGCACTGGGGCTGTTTTTTTAAACACTGGGAGCTGGGGTGGGTGGGGGCAGCCGTGGGGATGGGGCTGGGGTAGTGGGTGGGAGTCAGGGGGGCTGGCAGGGGTCCCCCCATGGTCCCCTCCCCCATCCCCCCCCGCCCCTAGTACCTAGCAGCCTGGACTGCCGGAATCATCAGAGCTTTCCAAAACTTTTCCAAAGATTCGGAGAGCTTTGAATTGATTCAGACCTTTTAATTGGTCCCCTGATTTGATTCGGAGATTTGTCCACCGAATCGGGCCAAATCTCCTTCAAATTGAATCGCCACCCAAACCTTTGCATAGCCGTACAGGGCACTCCTATCAGAGAAGTTTCTTCCCAAACATGTCAATGCCATGTGGATTATGGTGAAGTTTAAGAAAGATGCAGGAAGCAAAATGCAGGTTTTTGTAGTAGATTCACACTTCTAGGCACCTGAGATCAGATCATTTGGAAATGACAGATGAGACCAGTTTGGTACTTTCAGTTTTATTCCCATTGGATTTTCTATCTGTATGTAAACCTACTCTGTCCCACTGTTTCATTTGTTAGCATCTGTCCAGGGGAGCCCAGGCCTGGAGGTGTGGAGGTGTGGGTGGGTCCTACAGGACAGGACAGAAGGACAATGAAAATTTTGGTTGGGAACCAAAACTGGAATAGGTTTGGGGCTTCAGCGGAGCATTTACAAAGCTGTGTGGCATGTTTAGCACTGTGTTTGCTACTCGTGTTTGGCTTTGGCCAGCATTTTGGAAGTGCCAAAGTGGAACAGAGTACTTCAGAACAGGAAATACCTTACTATAGCGCAGAGGATACACAACTGTTTGCGTGGGCTACTGATACATAGGGTATTTATACACATATCTTTTCACGCTCTGACGTGCTGGAGAGCTGACGCGGAGCTGACTCGATTGCTTGAGTCTGCTCCGCGTGAGAGCTGATCTGCGCTGTGCTGCACTGTGTCCAGTTGTGTAAGAGGCAAAATGCACATCAACGTGCAGAAAATGGCAGTGGTGCACTTTGAAATAAAACAACTTTGATGTGTTTTAGTTAAAAAGTGTGCTGCCACTCTTTTCTCAGTGCTGATGCATATTTTGCCATTTATACAAATGCATGTGCTGCAGTGCCAGGCACCTTTAAAAGTGCCCAGTGCTGCAACACAAGCATGTGTACTAATTGCCCATTGTTTTTTTTTCCTCTTGCTTAGCAGACCCAACTTGGTTTCCGTTATCTGTAGAGGGGGCAAGATTTGAGTAAAGGGCTTTGCGGAAGCAAAATTCTGACTATGAACGGTCCCTTCCACACTACCCCACTCCTGGTCTTGTTTATAGGGTACTAGACAAGAAGCAAAAGGCATCAGGAGACCCTCTGGAAGCTGAAGAGGCCCTGGAAAAGGCCAGTGAGGGCCAGAGAGAGCCCATCCACCAAGCCTCCGATGGGAGCTGTTTGTCAGGGAAGTCCAAAGAGTCAGATACTGGCATTGAAGCGGGGCTTTCAGCCCAAGTCCCTGCTGAAACCACACAACGCAGTGCGTCTCCCAGCCAGTGCCAGGGTAAGGCTGGAGACTCAAGTGAGGCTGCTGAGGAGAGCTATGATGGTGCCCTCTCATCCCGCTGGGACTTCTCCAGAATCATCTTCCCCAACATGGCATCTGACCATCCATGCACCTTCCTGCCCCAGCCTGACAAGAGGCTTCTCCCAGAGAATGTGGCAATCCAGGAAGTGGATGCCACCCGTTGGCGTCGGCTGATCAATCAGAAGCGTGAGAAGCTGTCGCAGAAAGAGCGGGAGCAGCGGGAAAGGGAGAGCCGGTTCAAAAATAGCATCAATGCAGACAAGGAGGTGAGGCGTTGCTCCAACTGGCAGGAATACAAGTTGCTCCTGAAGCAGAGGAGGCAGCAGAGGGTGAGGAGACGGCCATCACACCTGTGGGATCAGGCAGTCACCCCGCTGGTGAAGCCGGATGAAGTTGCCTCATCAGGTACCTGATTTAAGAGAAAGCAACTAAATGTAGGATGGCAGGGCCCCAGTGGGACCACATGACTAATGTAGACAGACAGTGTGGGGAAGGTTCAGCACTGGCCAGGAGGTGGCAGTGATGGGATGGAGCGGAGAGAAGGGTAAGCTCTCCTGAACACCTGGCTTATCTGTGAACAGGAGCAGTTTCCTGAGTGGTGAAAGCCCGGTCGTGTGGATCTGGATGAACTAAGCACCAAAGTAGCCCACACAAGCCAGGGGAGATGGTGGATGGGCTTGCCATCTCTTCTTCTGTGACCCGTGAAGCTGCTCTTTTCTCTAGCAGTGAGGGGGAAAGAGTTGGGCTATCCTTGCCAGTGCTGAAACAGCAGCAAGTTAAGGGGAATAAATGTGGGAGTAAAAGCCTCTGAAGTATCAAGAAGAGGTCTTGGAGATGCCGACGGGGTGCTGGAGGGAGGTGGTTCCGGGCTTGGGCTGAGCTAGGAGGAAGCATAGAGAAGTCCTCGCAGACAGAACGGAACAGTCTGATCTTTTCCTGTTCGTTCTCCCACAGCTGCTGTCCTCCAACAGATCAGTGTGCTACAGCCCTCCCACATCCTGGATGGAGCCTCCTGGTTAGTATCAATCCTGACAGCTAGGAGATTCTAGCGCGCGCAGGTCTGACTGAACGTAATGTCTTGTCTCTCCTTGTGGGGTCTGAAAGATGTTCTCCACAGCGGCTTGGGAGCTGTGTAGTGTACCAGATGCCTCATGAAGGGCTGGTATTTAGCTGAAACTGTGCATGTCTGCAGCAGAGTACAGCAACAGAGCACATATGCTCCAGGCTGATTATCACTTGGCTTGTTAGCTCTTATTACAATGCTTGGGCAAAGTCCAGTGTGCTGTAGCAAACCCTTCACATCTTGAATTCCACTCTGCATTGACTCCTGTGAGCCTTGTCCAGAGGTCTAGTTGCCTATATTTACCTAAAGCTGAGCACTTCGTTAGGGTGTGTTGTGTCCCTGCAACGATGCTTCCCACCCAGCTGCAGCAGTTGATTAAGATTTAAAAATCTAATCCCAGGACTTCCAGCTGCATTTCTGTCTGGGAGAGGCTTTCTGGGGCTTGTGCATGGGGCCATAGGGCAAAGCAGGGTTTTTCACCAACATCTCTCCCCAGTGGGGTGATGCAGACAGGTGTCCCAGCAGCATAATCAGTATATAAGTCTCTGCTGCTTTGGATGCCTACAGCAAAGGCAACAGAAAGAGCAAGGTATGAGCTGGCCCATTGCAGACCAGCTCTGGCATCAAAAGGATAGGAAGCTTTGCAGACCCCACAGGTGGCTGTTTTGCAGAAGGAAGATTCTGAATGCCTCTGGAGGACTAAGGGAGTGTTAAGGGGCTGAAGCTAGACAGACCTGGGGCCTTTTTCTCTTTGCTTCTATGCATGGTGCAGACTCCTGCAGTGTATCATTTGGTTCCTGCTTATTCAATCATCTACAGGCTGCAGGAGGACACCAAGGATATGAAGATAGACTTTGATGTGTATCAGGCAGATGCTGTTGCCACCTTTAAGAAGAATGACCCTGGGAAGCCTTATGCCAGGATGTGCGTTCGGAGGTATGGGCTCTTGTGAAGAAACACAACTACGTGCCTGAATTTAAAATGCAAGAAAGAACTGGCTGATGCTGTGGCAGGCTCAGGATACTATCCTAGGCCCTGGGTCAGCCATGAGCTCAGTGCAGCGGATCCCTCAGTCTGTATAGAGCCTGTTGGACTTTTGTGGGGCTCCATATGGGGCTAGGGGTGTCTTGGCCAGAGTTCATTGCAGGTTTGGGGCTACAGTGTTATGTTCTGATTCTACTGTGCTAGCTGCTGATTTGCTTCAGGAGGGTAGTTGCCAGCACTGTCTCTAGAACTAGAATATGACACTCAGTTGCTTAGCTGGTGCATAGTTCAGTTCCTATGGGCTCTGATATGTGCTACAATTCAAGATGTGGTAATAGGTTAATCACACCTTAAATAGTAACCCAACCACACGCAAATCAGTTTTAAGGCGTGATAACAGAGTAAATGAACTTCAAAGTTATTCTGTATACAATGTGGAATAACTTTGTCTTGTTTGTATCCTGCCTTAAATTGAATGTTGCTACCCATGCCGAGGACCTGTCAAAATACCATGTACCACCCAGCTGAATGGCATACATGGTTTTATAGCTCCTGGCATACAGGAACCCTGGCCTTGGGCTGCCTGCTCACCAGGATCTGTCAAAATCCTGTGGGTCATCTAGCTGGATGGCATGCATGATTTTACAGCTTCTAGCACATGGGGACCCTGGTACCAGGCTCCCTCTGCACTGGGAGCTATAAAACTGCACATGCTGCCCAGCTGAGCAGGACATGTGTTTCTACTCATCCCTGGCACACAGGGACCCCTGGGTTGGGCTTTAGCAGCCTGATTCTGGAGTCCCTGTGCCCCCCAGCTGGGGTTTTGACAATCAACTGATTGTTGGCTGGGGCTGGGGACCAGTTTGATTCCCAGTCCCCGGTCAGCTTATTGTAGATATCTCAGTTTCATTTTGCTGGTGCAAGGGGAGCCCAGTGTCATTATCCTGGACTCCCCCTCCACCAGCAAGTAAGATGCAATTGAAAGCTAATCCCCAATCCAAAAATTGCGCATCCTGCCAGGCATGTGTATGACACGGCAGGAGGTGTGATTGTTAGGATCATGGATTAGATTTCATCGCTTAAAGTGAATACCTGTCAGGGACCCATATCTCTTAACACTGACACTTTTAACCTGTTGCTTCTCTACTGTGTGCAGTCACAGCAGAAATACATCACAGGTGCAGGCAAGGAACCAGTGCAGCTGGTCCAGTACTCAAGCGCTTATGAGTTAGCATTGCAGTCCCTGCTGTGAGAACATGAACGCTGCTATTGGAGAACAGATAGACTCTGCAGACAATCACAAGGGGGAAAAATGCTAGCCAGATTTTGAGCCTGCTGGCCTGGATATCTGCCCCACACAATGGCAGTCAAATTTTATTTATCTGGTCATTTGTCAAGAGCCTGTGAGCTGCAATTAATTGGCAGAGCATGGAGCAACCTGCAGCTACACTTATCTTCAGCACAGGGGAGTAGTTCTTCTTGTATGCCCTGGTGGCCTGCTTACTTAGATTCAGAGAGGTTCAGTGTTAGACTTTAAAAATCTTAAAAAGACTTTATGACCATCTTCTCTTGAGGATGCCCTGGTAGATGTGAGGGCCACCTTAGTGCTAGGATTGATGTGCCTTTGCTGATCTGTGGTTCTCAGAAGTTCCCCGTGGAGTCTTCCATTTCTATGCTTTGAAAAAGACAGTGTTTCTTCCCTTCCCTTTCCAGGTTTGACGAGCAGATCCCATCCTTACGAGCGGTGAAGCAGCTGGCCTACCAGAGCCAAGATGTCCCTGTGGTCTTTGCTTTGGTGGACAATGGAGATGTTACTTTTTACTCATTCAAGGAATTCAAGCTCCCAGTTGATATTTATCACTGAAGCTGCAATCTCTTGGAGAAGTGGCTTTTGGCAAAAGGAGGAACTTTACTCAGGACCTCATCTCTTGATTCATGGCATGTTATAGCAGTGAATGACGTGGGGCAGGGTGTGGTGAGTGACGACCACCCTCAGGTGCCGCCAGCAGCATCAGCGGTGCTTCTGTCAGGGGTGCACTGCTAATCTCAGTGGGTGCACGTGCACCCGTGTGCACCCCCTACATGTAGCCATAGTTATACTACACACAACCTCTGATAACAAATTAACTTGCAGAATGAGGAGATGCTTCACCCATTGCTCCAGACTTCAGCCACCCAGGGGCTGACTCATTCATAAAAGCCAAATACAATTCAAACAGCCAAGTGGCGTCTCTGTACAGCTTACCCGGGTGTTTCCTGATGGGAGTACGCACTGCTTTGTTCTTTAAGCCACTGGTCCTCCTGCTCTGCCCATGCCATGGACCACTTCCTCTTATGTCCCCCAGATGTTTTGCTGTTCCCGTGGACCATTAGAACAAGCTTCACTAATGACCCATATCATGACCCACATCATACTTTGAGAGCCACTGACTTAGGCCAGTGTGTGAAAGCAACCAGGCTGAATGGTTTGAGAATCACTCTTGGCTGTCAGTCAGATTCGGCATAAGTTAATGAGGTCAGTACTGGAATAGCAAGGCTCCATCACTCACCTGTGTAAATGCCTGTCAGATAAAATCCTTAGCTGTCATTTGGTGTAAAAAGAACTAAGTCACTTCAATAAACTTCTGCCACAGGGCTAATGGATCCAGCTTTGCCATGGCATATATATGATGGCAGAAGACTGCAGTCCTGTGGCAGTCAGTATTAGGGATCTCAATCCTGCAGAGACAAGGGAAGCACTTTGTGAACCAAAGGTATCACAAAAAGCCTTAAGGCATTTTGGAGGGATGTCCTAATGTTGTACTGTAATGTTTGCATTAAGATGGGTCATTGCAACACAGCATCATCCCAGGTCAAAGCTACAGCATGAACATCAGCACCTGATGTCAACACATCTAACAACCTTGGTAGTGTGGCCCTCTGTTTCCATTTGATGTTATCTTTCCTAAATGCAGGTGCATGTTTCTCAAGCAAGATGAGCTCATGTAAGACTTCCAGATCCTTCATAAGCCATGTAGTTCTCTGGCTCTTGCATTCCAGGCTGAGAACCACTCTTCCATATCTTTGAACTAATCCCAGGCCTCATCATGGGGATCGAGACTCTCCACCTGAATATTTGGGTGCCAAACATGCTTTAACCTCTGCAGAAATGCCAGCGTGACTAGTGCCAGAAAATCCTGCTTTGTGGATAAAAGGATTCAGCGCTGTTGAGCTCAGGGTGCAGCTTTCTTCAGAAGTGTTACAGAAAATATTTTAGATGCATTTTATTTGATAACCTCTATTTGGATGATTTGTTGTTACTTTTGCTGGAGGAGATTTAAAGGCTAAAGTATTAAAAGAGCCTTGTCCAACTATGCAAGCTTCTGAGTGTGGTTATTTCTTTGTCCTTTGAAGGAAAATTGTCAGCAGTGCCTCATCGTCTGAGACAGCCGCATGAGGAACTGCATTGCTATTGAACATAGGCAGAGAGTTGCTATGGTCTGTGTCTGGTGATTGGCCTGCTGATGGTATCTATGGCTGGGATGTTGTCAGCATGGCACATCTTTCTTGTATGGTCTCTCGGATGCCACACCAAAAGGTCGGGGTGTCTTGCCCTCGTTGGTTTATGTGGCCCTGTGCTTGTTAGATCATCTGCCAAGGGTCTGGGCTGCTATATGGATACCTTAATGTACCCCTTCGTAACTGCTGGAAAGGAATATGTTGTATTCTCTGCCTTCTGCCTGCCAGACTACTTAAAGGGCTGACTTGGTGGTGGCTCCATTCTGTTAACTCAGCGCTTTTCTTGTACACCTGAGGCAGTGTGGGGAGAGCTGAGAACAGGCAGAGCAAGAAGAGCTACAGTCAGATCCACAGGGCTTGAGTTTATCCATGAGTTAGGTGGACATAATTCTCGGTGACTTCAGTCAGCACTGTGTATGCCTACACAATAGTAGGATTGTATCAGTGCAGTCTACAGGAGCTTACTGGATGAGTTTTGCTGGGGGGAAGAGACTCCCTGATTCAGCACAAATCGATTGCAGTTTAATAACCACTGTGGGGAGGATTGAGAAACAGCAGGACTGTGGCTCAGCAGTGCTAACTTCTGCTGCCTGTCCCAAAGGGGAGCGTGATGCTGACTGATGTCCAGCTTCCCATTCAGCCTGTGTCCTGGAACAACTGGATTTTGCAACAGGATGGCAGCAGGGAGCTGGCAAGAGATGTCTTAATTAAAATTTCTGTTTTGACCTGTACTGCTGAAAAGTTGCCTCTGGCAGAAGACTGTGCAAGGGGCTGTTGCAGGGTTGTAAACTTTTCTTACGCTGCCAAGGAGTGACAGGGCATCAAATAGCATTTTGCAGCCCAATGACCCACTGGCACATTCTTTCCAGACATGTAGGTGTCCTCTGGCCCTGGAGCACATGCTGACTCCCCAGCACCATTGAGAGGCAGCCAGGCAAACCAGGAATGGTTGCAATCCTGCTCCTAGCTGTAGGAGTTCCAGTTGTGCTAGACCATAGTTGTGGTAAGCTATAGAAAGCTATGGTGCCAAAAAGCGATATTGGAAAAAGGGGCCTCCTGACCACTGGAGAAAGAAAAAAATAAATGTGCACTAATGAACAAATGACATTGAAGGGAGTATGAAAACAGCTACAAATATAGAAGTTGGAACTTACTAATGAGAAGTGTGTGAACTTGGCAAACAAAACAAAAATGAACATCTTGACAGTGAGGTGAGTGGGCATGAGATGGCAGGTGGAGATGGGGGTGGTACACATGTAAATACAGGAGTTGTGAGACCAGTTCCTTGCAGAGACTTTGGGGAGCGGGAATACCGTGGTGTCTCTACTGGTCAAGGATAAGCTTCTCCAGGTTGGGCTGACTGTTAATCAGACCAACTGGTCTGCTGTCCAACGACCATAAATGTTTCTGAACTTTTGTCACCAGACACATTTCCGAGTTGCATTTTCTGCAGGATCTGGAAGGCGGCTGCTAGCGTTGGCTGGTTTTGTTCAATATCTTCATCAATGATCTGGAAGATGGGATGGAGCGCACCCTCGGCAAGTTTGCGGATGATGCCAGGCTGGGTGGAGTAGCAGGTACGCTGGAGGGTAGGGCTAGGATTTGGAGTGACATTGACCAAGTGGAAGATTGGACCAAGAAAAACTTCATGTGGTTCAATAAGCACAATGCGGAGTCCTGCACTTAGGACAGAAGAATCCCGTGCACCAGGAGCAGGGTGCCCAGGTGTGGGACCAGCGAGCTGTTTCTGAATCGCACTGTTGCAGGAGCGATAGGAGCTGGGCAGCTTGGGCAGCTTCTGAAACAGATCCTTTATTTTTCCCACTGGCTCCAAAGCCTCGGCTCATCTTGCAGACTGCACGGGCCAGCTCCTATCCCACCTATTACACGTCTAAGTGGCAGACAGGCATTTAAGTAGACTGCTATTCCACTTTGCTCGAGTCACTTAAGATGAAGGTAGGTTACAAAAGTAATATGAAGACTAAGACACCGAAAGGAGTGAGAAGGAGGCCTCCACCCTTTGCGTGCATGTTCATTTAAAAGGCTGGAGAAGGGTGGAGCGGGATTCTGTTCAGATGCTTCAGCACCATGTAAATGGCTGCTCCCTGGAGTAAGATCAGGCCTGATGCACTTTGGCACCCTGTCCGAAACCAGCCGTGTGTCTGCTGGTCATTTCAACCCCCTGAACCACCCATCCTTTGAAAAAGGTTCAGTTCCAGAGATGCCATCTCCCTCTGCAGGGGGAAGAGGCAGGTGATTAGCAGCCCTGGGAGGGACTGGCTAAGCAGTGGCTGCAGAAAAGCCCCTGGGTACAGTGGAAAAGAAGTTAAATATGTGCCTATGAGTGGCAAGGAAGGCAAATGGCACCTGCCCCTTCCATCCTCCGAGGGGAGACAGGCTGGACAGGTGGGGATGCCCTGGAGGTGGGAGGCAGCCAAGCCCCTCAATCCCTTTCTCCTCTGGTGCCTGCATGGGGGTGCTGCCTCCCCCCTGCACCAGCAAACCTCTCACCCCAGGACGGGGACCCGCTCCTGCCCCTGCCCCCGCCCCCCGCGCTCAGGGGGTGCTGCGAGCGCCTCTGCCCCGCGCGGAGGGACACGGCCGACTCCGAAGGCGCGCTCTGTTGCAGGTGCGCTCAGGTCGTAGGGGGTGGGCGGGGCCGCCGCCTCATGAATAGTAATAATCCTATTAACATATCCGGGTTGAGTCCCGGCGGCCGCGTTACCGGGCGGAGAAACATCTCCCGGCGGGGTCTCACTGGAGGGTGGGAGTGATGCATTATTCATGAGCGGTCAGGGCTGCCCGCGGATTGGCCGGCCGGGGAGGGAGGGGCGCATCAATGAGTCCCAAGCGCGTGGAGAGGGCGTGGCCTCGCGCCCCGCCCCTCATTTGCATGTCCGGTGAGCCCCGCCTCGCCCGCCCCGCCCCGCCCCCGGAGGTGTCCAGGAAGGAGTGGCGGCGGCGGCGGCGGCAGGAGGGGTGCTGAAGGCGCTGCCACACGGACTTGCGGCGCCAGGCCTGTTCCGGCCCGGCGAGTGAGTGAGTGAAGGAGGGCGGGCGGCAGCAGCGGGGCCGCGGGCTCCAGCTGCCCCGCGCCAGGCGGGAGGGACCGTTGCCCCTGCGCGGGGTCCTTCCCCTCCCCCCCACCTCGGACCGGTACCTGCCTCACCCGGCTCCCCTCAGCTCGGGAGCTCCTCCCCCCATGAGCTTGGCGGTCCCCCCCTCCCCCTCCTATGGGCTCGAGGGGTGTCTTTTCCCCCTTCCCCCCCATGGGCTCGGGCCCCCTGGGCAATGCTGGCTCTTTACGGTTCCCTTTCCTCTGCGTCTGACTCCTGACTGGTCCCTGTGGCAGGAGCATAGCCTGGCAGGGCAGGTGGCTGTCACACTGCTGGCTCCTCTCTGAAACCTGGCCTGGCCCTGCCTGGTGCCCCTGAGAGGATCTCCAGGCCCCAGCTGTTAGCAGCGGGGCCAAGCCTCCCTGGGAGAAGCACATGTTTGCCCCGGGGTAGGAGAGCGGCTCGCACGGACTCCCGTTCACATTACCCACCTGAGACTCCCTGCCCAGCGGTCGTCGCTCCATGACAAACAAAGCCAGGAGTGTTGCCTGCCCGCCTTGCACCCAGCGAGCTTCTCCCTGGTACTCGTGTGCAAGCTCCTGTAGCTGCTTCTCGCCAGCGTCCTGATTTCACCCTTGACCAGAGTCGTGGGTATTAACTGCTTGTATCCCCTGCTGCGTTCATCTGTTGAGCTGTGGGAAGAGATCAGGTGTGGTCATCATGGCCCAGGGATACTGTTTTGTCCCAGGGCTGCCTACTTGTGGGGGAGCATTTAGTGTTTCTGAGAGAGCCTCTCCAAAATCTGCCCTGCGTTTCCACATCGGGAACGCAGGTTCCTGACATGTTGCCTTTTGCGGGATGAGGATTAATTCTTGCAAAACAGACTGAAGGCTGCAAAAGGCAGTCTCGGTATTCCTAGAGCAGGGCCGTTGACTGGTGATGACACTCGGTTTCAGAAAGTGATAGCCATGTGAGAAGGGTTATGCCTCTGATGTAGATGGCAAGGGGGTGGATTTGACTGAACTGTCAAGGCCACTTATTATTGCTTGTAACCAGCTATCTTACTGGCTACGAGGTACCTTTCTTTGGGAGTGCTCCAGGTGACCAGACCACTCTGACTTGCAGAGCGCAGGTTGAAACGCCCAGAAGCAGGATGTTTGGTGAAATCCCCTTGGCTAAGGAACTTCCTGCTTCTGGACAAAAAGATGAGCCTGTATCGCCTGTGAAACTACAGTGCAAAACTAAAGGCCTTGAAGGCCGTCTTCCTGGCATGTTTCATAAAAATGCTGTCTTGATAAAGGAGAGACTTGGAATGGCCCATAGGTGCAGTGATTCACTGTCGTGTTGTGCTTAATGCCCAGATGCTGTGGTGATAAACGGCCTCACAGGAACTCTGCAATGTGATCCCTAGAACGGTTAGACAGTAACTTCAGCGGCTTTGTGCAGCATGGTTACGAGAGCTGAAAACAGATAGGAAGGAAGAGAGATTGCCTCCTTTCTTGTACCAGAGGTCTTAATAGAAGGATTGCCTTGAGACCCATCTTTCCCGGTTCAGGACTGCCCAGGTAACTCCCTGTACTGCTGATTGCCAAAGTCATTGTGTCAGTTCAGCCAGTGCTTTATTTAGAAAAGCCTATAACCAATTTCTAACTGCTTTTGAATCAGGTTGACTACATTTTAGGACCTCTTCCATCTGGGTAGGGGTTGGAGGGAGATTATACTATTTCACCATGCAGAGGTGCTGTCAAAGTGAAACTAGCAGGATTAAACCTCCTTGTGTATACAGTTAACATGCTGTATTTACTTTTGTGGCCGCTCCTCAAACATAATATTACAAGTGCAGGGCAGGTCTCTAATTAAAGGCCTTGGGTTGAGAGATTGGCAACAGCGAAAGTTGAATTTCTGCATCAGAAAGAAAAGGTGAGCATTGCAAGCAGTTCTTCCCACTTCCTTCTTTCTCCTTATTTGCTGTGGAATTAAGGAGTCTTTATGATGGTCTGCTGTAGACCTTCCAGATTTCTGGCCTTAAATGTTTTTACCAAATGCTGGAAGCTTGACTTAACTTCTGATGTCAGGTTGTCTTTTTATTGGGAGAATGTAGCAGGCTTTGCCCCGCAACAGGTAAATTTCTTTTTATAGAGGGGTGTTGCTGTCCTGTGGCACTTTGAAACCTTGTGTGCTTGTATCCCTTATGTTGGGGCAATAAAGGAATCTTATTGACATATGAGGTTTGCACAACTGCTGGATCTGTAGTAATTAGACAACTTACAGTGGCTGTTAGCACTGTGCTGTGATAATGCATTGAACTTGCATGACTGACCTGAACAGCATCCAGTTACCATTCAAGTTTGCCCAGAATCTATCTTTCAAGCCTCACTTAGCAATGCATATGTTGGGAGGAGGGAGGGTGAGGCACTGTCTTGTGTTACTTGTAATGTGCAAACCACCTACTCAATCATTTGACTCGATAGCCTTCCCATATTTGCACACAAAGTAAAAATGGAGAAGAGAACCTCCCATCCTTTTTTCAGTCTGTTTGGGACTGTTCTCTTCAAGATGCATCTTAATATGTTATCAAGTTTCTTTAAAAATTACAAGTGATGGAACTTCACTACTTGCTACACTTTTTCTTTCAGGCTTTCCTGGTATTTAGTCTTCCTTGACTTCATGCAGCCATTCCGAGTCTAAATCTTACTCTGGAAGGGTAGTCTGTTAGAAATACTTGCCTTGAATCAGAGCTTCATAAATTAGTGGGGCATCTTGATTTTTCCAGGCTTTTCTGTTCTGCAACTCTTCCAAGATTTTTCTTCTGCTTTGTAATACATTTTCACTTCAATATCATGCTTGACCACCAATTTTTTTTTTTTTAATTTTTTTTTTTTAGTGTAGCAGCTGAGCTAGGTTTAGAGACAGTAAAGTGACCAGCTAGAGTTTACTAGGCATACAGACTGCCTAATTAAAAAAAAAAAAAAAAAATTCTGTCAATTGCCTTTTATTGTTGTACTTTTCAAGCTAAAAAGGGGCAGATAGAAAGTGACCTTTAACATACTGTGTCCTCCTTGGCTATGTCTGGCAGATCTTATCTGTGCTTGGAGTCATTAGCTCACCTCTGCACAGTACCCTTGAAAACACAGAGGCTGAATGAAGTATTGCTTACTCTTCCTTAACTCTTTTTAGAATCAAGGGACAGCACCAAATTATGCCTGGTGCCATTCTGGTACAAATGTTGTTGCTAACATTTGCATACATTTTGGGTCTCTCTGAGTATTAGAAGTAATTTAGACAGCATCTCCAAGTAGGCCTTGGCATTTATAATGTCCCATGTCCAAGCACTGTAAAAGCAGCACTAATTTCTTAACTCTCCAATGAAGCAACTTGTATTTGTGCAATTTGAGATGGGAGGAAAAAATGAAGTGATTGCCCAAGGTGACACTAAATCAGTGGCAGTGAGGGTATTAAACTTTGATTTCTTCCAGTCTTGCCCTCTTTCCACTGGGACTTGACCTCTCTGAGAATGCTGTACAGAATGGCATGTCTTCTCTTCAGCATTTCACCAGACACATTTGGGGAGTGAAACAACTGTGCTTGATACCCTATGAAGGGCACTGCACCCATCTAATCATTCTCTGGGATTCCAGGAAGCACACATCTGTCATTGGATAGCTAGCTGCAGGGTATCACCTTTGTGACCATCCCCTCTGGATTTGGTAGGTGGCTTCGATGTTAAAGCAGTGTTTGTCTTGTGGGCTTTGCGCATGCTGAAAATGTGACAGCTATTCTGCAGTGCTGAATAATGGTGCAGTTATAGACGGGGCTCAGATATGTTTTTACTAAAATCTAGGCCAGGTTTTCTGGACAATTCCCTATCTATTCTACTTCTTACACTGTTGATAGCAAGAGCATTAGGGTAGACTGTTATCATTGGAGAGGGGGCCTATTCTACTATTTCCCATGGTTGCTACTCCTGGTGAAACTGCACTGGAAGTGGGAAAAATAGGAGAGCTCCTGGTATATAAGAATACTTCCTGGCAGTTCCTCTAATGGAGCACTGGATCTTTTGTAATTTAAACAAAGCTTTGGTGGCGATCTGGGCTTGCTGCTGCCCTGTCTTTAACAGCTATTGTCTGATGCTCAGATGAAAATCTCACCTGAGAGTGTTCCCTGGTGCCAGAGATCTGAGGGAAGCTGAGGAGGGGGAGGAGAACAACCGCAACAGGCCAGAAACCTAGAAATGTTCTTGACGATGCCCTGCAGCACTGGAGAAAAAGCTGTTAAATCTTGGCCTATCGATGGGAAAGTCAACAAGGATTGGTTAGGAAGTGTAAATTGAGTGCGTTTATACCCACTGTGTGTATTTGTAAATGAATACTTCTGTAAGCTGTCTGTGGGTATCTTTGCTTCAGGTGTAGGAGGGATATTCCTCAAAGCCCTGCCATCCACATCGAAACCATCACATGAATTTGGGAGCAATGTAAGCTCAGGCTACTTACCTGGCTAAGGATGTGGGTTGGTGTCTGGAATCTGCTTTAGCTGTCTGGAAATTTCTCCGCTTTGCCTGTGTTCTCATTGCAATAATCACCATTGCTTTCTTCTTCAAAGGACAGAACCCCCCTGCAAATAGCTGACTACTAATAAATAAATGCTTTCTCAACCCAAAGAAATGGGGCTGTGCACCTAGACATACACTAAAAGTGCGGAAACAAGGCCACAGTAAGGTGGACCGGGCCCTGCCATGGAAATGTTGCCACCCAGCCTGGGCTAATCCAGGTGTTCAAACCTGGATTTAATTATTGGAGTAGAGATTCTTCCATCCACTAAAATGACCACCTTTTCAAAATGGAAAGGTGGAGCACATGCCCACCTTCCACCCCTCTTCTCTGCCCCCAGCACAGCCAGAGCTGAGCTGAGCCTGGGGGGGGGGGTGGCGGCGCAGATGCAGGCTGCACACTGTGGGCTGGGGCTCCCTGCCCTGCTGCCCTCCCCCTAGGAGCCTTGTGCTGCCATGACCCCAGGTTCCATGTATGCCCTGGCTGGGTAGTGCCCCCAGGCCCTGCCCCACTCCCTCTTTCACTGTGGGAGCCTAAATCTGCGCTCCCCTCCATAGACTTACCTGCAGGTAGCTGGGGGAACTGCTCTCTGCTGCTACCTGGGGCTGTATTCCTGGCCGTGTGTGTGTACGCACACATGCACGTGGCACCCTCTGTGTCCTGCTCTTCGCAGCCCCTTGTAGGCTGGAACTCTGCCAGCCTGCAAGGAGAAATCTACCGCTTCCCACATTTTTCCATGGCAAACAGAAAACCCGGATCCCTGCACGATACTGGGAATCCAGGGCAAATGCTGCCCCAGAGTAGTGATGCAGCCTGGGATCCGGGATTTGATGTTCTCATTTTGGGGCTGTCCCATCCAGTTAGGGATGGGGCAGTCACCCTGACACCCATTT
>NW_017728928.1:12185234-12198298 GCF_001723895.1 Crocodylus porosus
CCCCCGAAGAATATTCCAGCTGCTTCAGCTTGGTCTTGAAAGGTGGCTTAGGCCTGCTATAAACTTCAGCAGATAACAAGCAAGCTAAGATTAAATTTGTTCTTGATGTTAAAAGGATCTGCTCCCAACTTAGCAGTGCCTTGCCTTGCCTTGCCCTGCACACGGTGAACAGCAGCTGGCAAATGGCTGGATCACACTGAATTTTTTTTGTTTTAATTATCAAAACGTAATATCTCACAACTCTTCTACTTTATACACCCCCTACGCTTGGTTTTCATTGAAAGTTCAGCTTTACATACAACTCAAACGCAAAACTTACAAATCTGAATTACAAACAAATCGCTGATACACAAACATATATACATCATACACTTCTTGTTCATACCACACAGTGCACTATGTTATTGCCAGACCACCTTGGTGTGTTACAGCTGGGTGAATTACCCTTAGTTTCTGCTACCTTTAGATAGATATCTGTACCAGTTCCTTATCTTGTCTTCACCCTTTAGGCTTTGCCTCCCATTTACCCCATCCCACTTGGGTCAAACAATGCTTTCCAGTTGATCTGTGCTCATATACTCGACCCCTCACCTTTTGTAGAAGTGCAATTCCAAGTAGGCTAGTTGTAAGTATTCCCTCACCGTGAAGTATAACCCCTTCTTCACTAACAGGACTTTCTGGATTGCTAATTTGATTCATAATGAAACCACTCAGAATTTCCCATTCCCTCCCCTCTTTCCCTACTAATCCGTACAGGACACTGTCAAGATCAGTACATTAACTTTGTCTGTCCCACTCTGAAGAAACGCTGTGTTCTCCCCATACCCGTTGAGCAAAAGGGCATTCCCATAAGCTGTATCATTTCTGTCGTGCCAGGCCCCACCTTCTTTGTCTCTCTCTGACTACTAAGACCGTGTTTTCCTTTCCAACGTTTCCCTACTAGGTCCTTCCAGATCCACTTTACTTGTCCCTCTGGCAGTTTGCTGATATCTGTTACCGCATCCCTCTCCTGATCTGTTTCAGAACTTTTCGCATCACCCCCTCGACCCCCAGCCCCTGCAAGCTGTGGTGATTTGGAAAATTCCACCCCTGCTGTGGCATTGAAGGGTATTTGTGTAATATTTATGCGAACTGAGAGCCAGGAAAGCTTGAGAAGCCAGCTTTAGGGTTCCTTTATGAGCCTCAACGCAAGGCATTGTTGTTCTCTTCCTTCTTGTTCACACTCAGTATGGAAGGAAATTTGGGGTATTGTTACCTGTAGGTAGGCTGACATTCCCTTTTGCTGAAATGTGGACTTCACCTAGCAGAGATGTAAGGCTGAAGAGCGCAGAGGTTGTGCTAAGAGGCTGCGATTGCAGTTTCTTCTAGGCTTTGCTCCCCTGGAAAATAAGAGCATCAACTACTCAAATGAAGTGGCTTCCAAGACCAATAGCGGATTCCATTCTGGCTGCTAGTAGCCACAGCCATTGCAGATGCCGTCTGTGACCAATAGCATCTGTGTGCACAATCTATAATTGCACAGCGCACAGACCTGCAGTTTTATGTCCATCAGTAAGATGTATGGAGGAGAGATTGAGCTAGTAAAACACAGAGGTCATGGGATTTTTTTTGGCATCAGAAATCCTTTCTTGTACTGTATAACAAGCATGCATATGCTCAGGCCAAAACCCTGGTGTGGCTGCCTGAGGGTTAATTACTGTTATGACAGGTATGCCATGATCAAATCAATCTTTCCTTGGTGGCCTCTTGTTAAAGTTTGTGCATCCTTTGAATAGCTTATTCTTTTGTGTATTTTGTGTGTCTCTTCTTTGTTTTCGTTCTTCCTATTTTTCTTCTCTTTCAGGAATTCTCTGGTTGGATGTTAAACCCCAGTATAAATTACTGCTATGATTTTTTTTTTTTTTTTGCTTTGTGGCAAGTCATCTTTTCTGTCTGTAACAGAACCAGTGTATCAGCTTGCCAAGGTGCTACATCTTCGTGCCAGCTACTGCTGGGACTTCTTAGTCAGAAGCCGGTCATTGTGGTCTGAATTGTGAATGCTGTGTCTCTTGGCACTCGCATGTAAAAGCAGAGTGGTTTTAGATGCAATTAATAGTGTTCCTAAACCTTGTAGCGGGGCATGGGCAGCTGCACTGGGGTATTATATCAAAATAAAACCCACTCTTCCCTTTGCTTTGTCTCTTCTGTTCTTGTTTATTGGCACTCTAGGGATCTCCATTCCTCATGTTGGTAAAACCAGGAGTGCAGGTTTCTGAAGCTTCCCTGTGAGTTTGCCTTGTTAAACAAGTTTGGGGGATTGATTAAAAATGGGAAAGGGTGCGTCTGTCTTGGCACTTTCCCTCGCCTGGCTGGCTCAGGGCAAACATGGGCGGGATATTTTTTCCTTGCATAGCAGAGAGGCTTGTAATTGCTCTGCTAGCTTCTGTACACTTTCAAGTGGAGAGGGCTACGTGCTGGGAGCCTGCAGTCTTCCAGAGACACTGCCATGCGAACCTGCTGAACAGTTTTGTGTGCAGCCGCCTTAGCATCTTTTTGTGAATACAGCTTTCATCAGGTTCTCTCGTAGGGACTTGCTTCGAAACACCGTTCGTTCTCCACCTTTTGCCTGTTTTCCTCCTTTGGTGGTGTTTTCCTGTTCCCTGCAGTCTGGGTTTCAGGTAGCAGACAGCTGGGTTCTATCTTTTTTTTTTTTCCCCATACCTGCTTCTGCTAACAATAGTTTTCTGCCAGTTTTTCCCACCTTCGGTCATGCAAATGCAGCCTAGTGGCTCCCATTCATGCATCTCTTTCTCAGTGGCAAAGGGAGCAGGGACCAGTTGGGAAGCTGAGGTCTAAGTGACTGTTTGAAACTAAATACTGGAAAGGGAGGTCAGGCAGAGATAATTTTACTTTCCAGCCTTTTGTTAAGTACCTGCAGCAGTTTCACAGTCTTCAGAAGTGAGCATTCTGAGTCCACTGCAGTCAGTAAGAGATGCAAGCTGTTGGCACCTCTGATAGTCAGACCGTACATTACTCGGCAGTATTGAGTTTTGAGTTTATTCACGGGATGCTTGCTCCAAATTGTTGGGAGACTCTTACTTTACAATAGTTGCCTATCTTTTCCTAATCAGTCCTAACTTGCTAATAAATTTTGGAGTAGTCATATAACCTTTGGGGGACCCCCTTGACAATGTTGAGTGGTGAACCAGGACTCCATATTGGGGTTCTCCATGTTGAGATGCAGAAAAGACGGGGCTTCCTACAGCAGACTTTGCTGATTTTGTTAATTTTGTCCTTTGCTTTTGCTCTCCCTTCACACTGTGGTGGCCTTGCTGGGAGCTTGTAATAAAACCCTGCAAGAATGGCTGGCTGATTTATGGTCTTTGGTCAATGACCTCATTATTGGCTGGAATGCAGAGATACCCATTTGTTTGTATAGAAGCGCCAACAGGCAGCCAAAGCTTTCTCCTAGTTCTTGGGCTTGCAGTGGGAGGGCGGTGATCTCCATCACGTAGCACAAGTAATTGGGTTGGACAAGTGGTCCCCCTGTCTGCAGGGTCAGGTGGGAATTCAGCACTGTTGTTTCTAGATCACTTAGTATTACTGGCAAATTCAACCAAAGGTTACACATGTCCTTTTAAATCCATATCTGTGGTTTCAAATCTTCAGCTCTAACCATCTTTTCTTTTCCTTGGAGCAGTGGGAGATTCTGGCCATGCTACATCTATATTCTGATGTCACATAGTGCTGTTGCTAGTCTGCCAGGTCAAGGCAGTTCATTTCTGTATCGAGTGCCTCGCCTGGATCTTAAAAACCATAGTGCAATGATTAGAATTACAAGGTAGAGAGAACTGTACTGAAACTTGTTACCTTTTGGCTGTGCATTGGGCCACAGGTGCATGACTCTTCCCCCTCCCCTCCCTCCCCAGCAGAGAATTAAGCTCGATGTTTTACAAAAGCAGGTTAATAATTAACATAACTACTCTCCAGGCAACACCTGCACTTTGTTGTAGGAACAAAGTCAGCCTAAAATGTTTACTTCCCTTCCCCCTCTCTCCCCCCACAAGCCATAGGATTACCTGGGTGGAGCTGATACTAGTCAATACTGCTATAAAACATGGGCGTTGGATAGTCTGTACAGCTGGACCCATGTCTGATGGCTGTGCTGCTACTTGTTGTCTGTCTGAAATGAGGTCAGGGTGGGGGGGAAGCTCAACATTGCAAAGTGTAAATTTTACCGGATTAAAAATACCCCAAGGATTTTAGAATGGGTCTAACTGAGTGACAAGAAAATGGGATTATGTGAATTCTTTACTATTCCTTAAAAGTGAGTTTTAGCTACTTTATTACTGTGGTGTCTCCTCCTGTCCCAATTTTAAAGTGCATTAGCTGTTGAACCAAAATAAAAAGCCCAGTTCTAACTGTTTTCCCTTTTAAAACTCCACTTGTTTAATACAGCTTTGCTTTTCTTTCTTTTTCTGCTAGGTTTTGGTGCCAAGCTGTTGGAGGGGAAAATGAGAAGGTTTTTGAGATCCGGCCATGATCCTGTGAGAGAGAGGCTCAAGCGTGACCTTTTCCAGTTTAACAAGGTACGGTGGCTTCCTCTCTCAAGCTTTAAAGGAAACCAAGTATGAAGGGTAAAAGCCTCAAGAGCCCCTGAGGGCGAGGAGGAAAGTTCTCTAAGGTGTGTATGGGAAAGCAGGATTGGCTCATCCTTGATAAAGCAGAGTTGTTTCTTTTCAGTTCCCCCTCATATCTGATAAGTTCATATGGCCTGTTAATTGAAGACATTCAGGTCCTCCTGAATTTCACTAGCCTTTGGCAAACCATGTTCTGATCTTAAATCCTGCCAAGGGAAAGTTTCTTTCTTTGAGCATGGGGAGGTATTTCATTGTGATCGTATTCCTGTTGTGACTAGCTCTTGACACCAAAGTGCCATGGAAAAAGTGCATGTTCTCACAACACCTCCTTGAAGGAAGTAAAGTAGTATCTCCATTTTACCAAGCACAACTTGGGGGGCATCCGAACCTCAAGCCTCTGGGCTTGGGCCTGCAAGTAGGATGCCCGCCAAAGGATTTGGAAACATCTGAAGGTCCAGATCGGGGTGGAGGATGTTTGCTGGTATTAGGGCCGCTTATGGTTCTGGACTGACTCATGGATTTGGAATCTGATTTGGCAATTTGGCTTGGAATATGGAAAAATGTTATATTTAAATAAATGAAAATGGAGATTTTTTTTTATCAATGTCACAGCCTGGATGTGGATGAAAATGGAGGTTGTCCCTTGGCTAAAGCCACCAAGCGACTCTATTATGAGCCCTATTCTGAGACAGTTCCTTTATTAATGCAGAAGCAAGTCAGTGGTACTGAAATACAGGTAACTACGGCCCAGTTGATTGGTAAATGTTATTTAGCTGTCATCCCGCTGTTCTGCATGGGTTCATTCCAGACCCTGGAGAGGCTCTACTCTATAAACAGGGAACAGAAACACCTCAGCTTTGGTATCTCCATTCTAGACAGGCAGCATTTTGTTTGTTCTGTCTAGAATGCAAGCTATTCTGGCCCAGAACTTTGCATGTTCGACTCTGTGTAAAATGCCTAGCATACCTTTGCTCTGTAAATGAGCACTTACTGTGCTTGCAGTTTAGATTTCTTTTTAATTTGTGAATTCAGGACTTAAAATATTGGGCTCCAAAATATGTGGAATAGGTAACTGGAGTCAGGGTGGGAAACAGTCTTTTTGTGCAATGTGTGACACTATCTTGACAATGGTATTCATGTTCTTTTTCTGAAGTAAAATGCAAACAAAAGACATCTCTAAACCAGAATGTGTTTAAACACATGCTGAATTCCATGCACCCACAAAATTGATTGTAGCAACAGGTGTTTCCAATTCAGCGCCTCCTGTTACTGAGCAAGATGCTTCTGTCTCAGTGGGACCTACTGTCTTGACATTACCTTCTAGCAGGAGATAAAGGATTGGATGATGCAGCAGGACTGGAAAAAAAATTTAATTGAAAAGAAACTTGAAAGTTTGTAAAGTTGTTAGAGCTTATTTTACTGGAGACTTTCTGACTTCATTTGAATCAGTCCTACACACGCAGATATTACTGCATTTTTGAGATGATGATTTACTGGCTCTAACTAGTGATTTATTTTTAGTGGTGAGTCATAATGGTTAAACACCTCTTCATAATATACTAACATCTTCAAGCAAACCTAACCCCTCTAGTATGTTTTTTGCTGGAAGAGGACTGAGTAGAAGAGCTCTTGTTACTTAAAGCAGGTACAGCTTTTTAGCAGAATCCTGTATCTGACACTTTGCTGGAAAAAAAAATGGTTCTAAAATGTCCAGGTCCCATTCTTTTTATTTCTTGAGATAATAGAAGGCATTTGGAGGAGTGAACCTTGGATATAATGGACACCTCTATAAGATTAGTTAGTTTGAATGGATCTTAGTCCTACCTGTGCTTTATGATAAAAGCTATAGCTTTGGCAGGCAGTGAAGAACTTGAGGATGTTTTCTCCTGCTATTCAATTATTTTTGTGAGTAAAGGTAGGACTTTATTAACACTTATGTTTCTTTTTCTCTAGTATCTTCCTGATTACATGCTTTCAAAGTTGTTAAATGCAATATAAAACGAGAGCCTGTTTAGGAGGACATTAGCCTAGATTTTTTACCTGGTTTCAAATGGAAGTATACAGTTGTTAATCAGTACAGTTACAAGAAATACCTCCCATCCTCTAAACATCTGACTACTAATTTTGGTGCTTGACATGCTTGTGGGGATTAAGATGGGGTAACAGATTTGGTCAGGAGGCCTTCTGAGTTCCCACCTACTTTCTATTGCATGTAGTTTAAGAGTCCTTAATTTTATACACACGTTCAAAGTAATTAATGAGATTAGTAGTCATATGTAGCTACCATAGCAGTGCAAGCAACTGACCTTTAGCACACAAAAACTTCAGTGGACAATGAAAAGAGAGCTGTGTCCCTGAGCCATAGACCTACATTCCTTATCCAGGGGGAGGACACGTTGTTTGTTAACTTTGGCACTGGTTGTTCCTTGATTTCTCTTCTCTCCATTCTGGAGTCCACTTTTTGTACTTCACTGGCCACCAAATGGTATATGAAGGAAAATCAAACACCCTCATAATATGGGTGCTACCTGTTTTTACTACTCTGGTTTCCTACATGGCAAGAGGAAAATTCTCTCCCATTCAGCAAGGTCAACTGGTGGTGATAATGTATCCATTAGCAATCCTGAATTGCTGGGGGAAAAACACATATTTCTGGAATTTTCCCTGGACAGCACTTATTAAGCTGTTTCATTGTCCGAAAAAGTAGAGACTGGGCAAACACACTTGGTAGACAAATCTGTTAGTCTAAAAGGCTCCTAGAAAGCTAAGTATGCATACTTCCTTAATTGATTTCCGCCCCCCCCCCCCTTCTAGAGGGAAGATTTTCATGCATACAGGGCTGTGTGGTCCTCCAATTAAAACAGCCGCTCTAGGATGCTTACTCTTCAGTTAAGCTCAGTCTCCTGTCCTTCTAGTCATTTATTAATCCTCCCTGCTAGATTGCTACAAGAAAAAGCCCATTTTGCATGTTCAGTGATTGGACTGGGTTGCTCTGTGCACTGGTCAAAAGAACTTTATCTCATTTTCTTTCCTTTGTTTTCATCCAAACCAGCTGTATCTCCCTGTTGAGAGATGCTTTCTGTTTCTAGACCCAAATCTAGCTCTTTACGGAACTGGCATCCCATTGATCTTTCAGTATTGGCTCTGAAATTCAAGAGTTTCGATGTTGGGTAAACTTCTCTGACTGTTTAGCCAGTTTACCACTTGTATATTAGGGTATAGCTCTATTGGAACCAAATGTACCCGCTTATGCCAGCTGTGAATATGCCTCATTAAAGAAATGACTCTTGCCAAACTTCAGACTCCCTGGATTTGGGAATTCAAGTGTTGTAGAGCTCTGAGCAGGCTTCTCTCTGCTCTCCTTCCTCTTCCATCTGAACTCTGAAGAATGATCTTTTTGTTGGGTCTGAGGCCATCAAATTGTTCATAAAGGACTGAGCAGGTGTCAGACCAGCTCTCTGGAACAGTGTGTGCTCTTTAAAGAATACCTTCCTGAATTCTGTAATGATGACTTGGCTTTGCATACCTGTTTCTCTATGTGACTAATAACTACACTTACATGTGTGTACCTGTTGCAAGAATCTGTTTTTAGCTCAATATGTAGCACAAAGTGAAAGGTATGTATTCTTGGCAATCTCTTAAGTTCATCCTGCTTTTAGAGGTAATATCTGCTGCTTTTAGATCGGTCTCAAGTCCCACAGGGCAAACGTGTTCAGACTGGCATTGACAGATTAGGTGATGGGTAACACATAGGTGAACCAGCCTGTCTAACAGCTGAATGTTTCCAAGCTAAGAGCATTTTACTTGATTCATGGCTGAGATGTGTTGTGGATTGCTGTCTCTCCCCTCTCCACCCTTTCTGCTAATCGGTGTGATGAGTGCTTTATTTTAACTTACTGAATAAGTAGGTACATAAATCCTTCTTTTGGAAAAAAAAAATGAGGTTATTAGGTGCTAAAATGTTTTTTAATGCAAGTGCAGTTTCTCTTTTGCTTTGCCATACAATGATTAAGTGCAGAGAGCAGAAACAGTGAGCCTAACTTGCACAGCTTTCATTTGGGTTGCCAGGTGCTTTCATTTGGGTTGCCACCTCCTTTTGCAGTAAATGTGGGTAATGTGCAAAAGTGCTTCTAACACTGGGTTTCTTTCTGCTGTGAACCTGAAATTTCTGCTGTCTGAGGAAATGAAAATGAAAGCTCTCAGGTGATTTAAATGAAACAAAGGTCTCCTTTGAGAAGAGGGTGACTTTGCTGTCACTTTGGTCCTTGGGAGAGTTTCTGATTTCCTAGATCCCACTAAAAGGCTGTATTGTACTCTCACCTTCCCTTTCCCTACAGGGAGTTCACCTGCTGAACAGGTGCAGGTGTAGGCTGCTCATATCTGGCTGATGAAAGGAATTGGTGGTGGGGAGGGGTAGAAATGGCCAGCTCTCCAACTGTTGCCGTGCTTGTGACATGTGGGTTGTTTTTTGTACGTGCACTTATAAAATGCTTGTGCAAGGCAAAGCAGCGAGTGTGCAGTGTGCATGTGGTCACAGCAGTGCTGAAAACGAACCCGGCAGCAAACCTGCCACAGTGTTTCTGCCACTTGCCTACACCCAAAACAGGAAATGCACAAGATGTCATTCATCACTGTGCTTATTCAAACATTTTCACTGTACCCAGCTTCTTCTCCTTTGTCTTCAGTCTGTCATTTGAATAGCGGGTGCCTCTTGAATTTGGAAAGCAGCAGGTATACCTAAGGTGCTGTGGTTTTTTTTAAATCTCAAACCCTGCAGCCAACTGTTTTGCAGTTCATGGTCATGGGGTAGGATAAGCCAGAGCCTTGAAATGCTCTGAGGCTTTTGTATCCCTACCTGGGGATGGAGTTGGGGAGTTTCCCACTACATTTCTTTGCCCTTGGCCTTCGAGCTCCATTTAATCTGCATTTAGAAACTGCCCAAGGTGATATGCTGATGTATTTCCCAGGTTTTATTTGAACTCTGGACTCCTGGGAGCTAATATTAAGCATGAGAGATGATCCAATTGCTTGCTTTTTTTTTTTTTTTTTAAAACCACACTTATAGCATTCTTAAGCCTTTTCTACATGGGTAGAAATCAGGGGGAAAGTATAAAACTGATTTCTAGACCATGTGGAGCCAAGAACTGTGGCTTGGCTACAGGAGGACACTAATTGCTTTCATGCCTTTTATAACTAATGTGAGTGCCTTATTTTAATAGTTTGAATTGCTTATGTGCCTGGTGACAGCTTATACTGACCCTAAAGTGTCAGAAATCCAGAGGAAATGCATTGAATACTGGTCTCTAGTGTGCTACTAATAGGAGTAGATTCATTTCTGTAGTCATCTGTTTTTCTCTGCATGTGCTTATCTGCTGTAGCAGAAACTCGGCATGCTCTGAGTTGTGGCCAGATGATCCTGTACTTGGCTTCAAGTGAAGACTTTTTTTACAAGAGGTGGTAAAGAGGAAAAACTCCCTTGAATCATGTGCAAAACTGACTCCAAGGATCCCAGAGTGAACTAAATCATGTAGTGGAGTGTCTGGGATTTGGTATCTAGGTTTTTTGTTGTTGCAGGTTATGGATTTAAATGAGAATTTTAGAAAAGTCACAATCTTGAGAGACCACGTTTCAAGGAATCAAATCGGCTTAAGCTGAAAGAAGCATTGTCAAACGTTCAACACCCCTACAGATCGTAAAGGACTGAGTCAGCCTTCGTTAGAATGGAGCAGTACTTCTCTTTTTCCCCTGTGGCTGTTTAATTGAAGCAAGCAGTTCCGGGTTGGTAGAAAGCAATGTTAGGGACTCTCATTAGTATTCCAAATTTGATTTGATTTTTCCACTCCCACCCCCCAGCGGTTACTAAGCAAACTTGGTCCTGTAGTAGGCCCAGACTGCCCCCTTTGCTCTTACTCAGTTGCATACATTCTTTTCCTGGCAGCTCCAGCAAACTGCTTCTTTCCCTCCCCTCCAAAAAAATTCCTTTTTGGCTTGTGATGGTGATTGTTTTAAATTCTCCCCTCCTGTCAGGTAAATCCATACTCTTTTGTAGAGTCTCCTTTCTTTAAATAATCTAGGATGATAGTGGTACTAAAACTGATGAATGTGCGCGCGCACACACACACACACACACGCACACTTTCTTGTTTTTCCAAATCCTGCAGCTCTTCAGTTAGGATCCTAGGAAAGCAGGGCTGGGAAAGGACCTCAGGAGATCATCCAGTCCAGCCCCCTGCTCAAGGCAGGATCATCCCTGACTACGCTATCCCAGTCAAGTGTCTGTCTAGCTTGCTGTTGAAAACATGCAGGATGGAGATTGCACAACTTCTCTATTGACCACTCTTGGAGTCAGAAAGTTCTTAATCTCCAAACTACGCTTCTGCTGCAGTTTGGTGCCCTTGCTCCTGGTCCTGTCCTATTGCACTATTTATTTAAAATAGTTTCAGCTTAAATAGGTGAGACAGGTCAGAGTAGCACATTAAAATGAGCTCAAATTAGGTCAATTCAAAGGCCTGTCTTATCAGCATCCTGTTTTTATATGATGTGGTATTGAAGGGACTGTTTGCCTTTGCTAGCATTTAATGGCTGAGCCATGAAGTAATCTCGCAGACTGGAAAATCCTTCAGGGTTTTGTCTCAACTGCTGTTCAATTCAAAACAACTTCATTGGCACACAAGTGTCATCCAAATGTACAAAAATAATCCTTAAGCACCTGTCAGAGCTCCACGTTATCTCTGCATTATGGGGCCTTGTAGAGTATGACCTGGGGGTTTTATTATCCACGCTGGTGTCTTAAGGCAGGTAGCTCCATAGTGGAAATGACCTTTTTTTTCTACAGCTAATCTAATCTGTGGAAAATTCTTTCATGTTCTTTTATAGTAGGCTAGAAATATTATTGTACTGTATTTTCAACTTTTCTCTTGCTGGTGGTGCATTCCCAATCGTACAGTGCAGAGAAACTCTCTCACTTGGGTTAGTGTTGTGCCATGGAAAACTGCACAACTCCTCTGTTTTGAAGAGGGAACGTAGATTGGGAGTCAGTGTCTCAGTCTCTCACCTTTTTAGAAGTCTGAGGTTTTTATATCATTTCTCTGTTCATTTTCTGTTGAAGATGTTGAGCAAAGTCTGTCAGTTAGGGTCATGTCTTAACTACAGTTTGCTGAACTAGAGGTAATTAACCCACACATGCACCGGACATCCTACCCCACGACCTTACATGTGACATTAGCAACCTGTCTCTAGACTAAGTTGAATGTGTACAAACTAGACGTGTGTCATTCAGGGACCGTCTTGAACTGTTTTGTCTTTTCTCTTTGTAGTGCAGAAGATGCAGAATCTGAGTTGTCCCAAAGAGAATACAGGTCCACTCTTTAAGGGGTTACTATCTAGCAGATATGAAAAGGTTAACACTGGTTTTAGTTAACAGCACACCTTCCGAGTCTGCTAAGTCTGGGATTTTGACTATTGCCTTTTCCTGTCTCTTGTTTCAGTGACTTATTGTCCTCTGTGAGCTTCTCAAATAAGGAAAACTGATGACTTGCAGGATTGTCTATGTACAGTTTTTATGATTGTGGGTTGACTCAAGGGACCCAAGGCAGGCAGTGATTCAGCTGGTCATGTGGAGTGAGCTATACTCTGTGTTGTCATATGCTGAACAGGTAGCAGGGGGTAGATGTTAAACCTCAGTGGTTCCTATTTAAACAGGTGCTGCTTTTGGACCGTAGAATGACTGCATCATACATGAGATGGCCGGGGAATGGGGAGAGCTAAATCTCCAGACTGGAGAGCAGAGCTCAGGTTTTGAGACCCCTGCAGTGCGACCACACTGGGGTGCTGAGTGGGAGGCAGCTCAGGCAGATGAAAGAAACTTGAGCAAGGGCAAAGAAAGGAACATGCTTTTGTAGCAGAGGAACCCCTCAACACCAGAACCAGCCCAGGAAGAAGGAAAATCTCTGCAGAAGAGACACCCTGTCGTTGCTGTGGGAAGAGTGGGTGGTGGAGTAGGGTGAAATACTGGAACGCCCAAAATGTTCAAGTAGTGAGAAAACAGAGGCATGAAAGGCAGATGCGTGGTTTAGCTCCATGTATTAGCAGAAATAGAGTGGCTCGGTGTTTGGAACAGTTTGCCAACCTAGAACAAAATAAACCAGATCAGCAAAGGACTTTTGTCAGAATCAGGGCTATTTTAATGTGTTTGTCTTCATACAAGTGTCTTCCCTGCCCTTTTTCCCCACTCCTACCACTTGCAAATGCCTTGGCTTTGCTAGCAGACCTCTTTTTAAGGTACAGCCAGCCTCCAAAAATTTGCTTGACTGAATTTTAAGGTGCCCACTCTTTCGGACTTTCCCTCTCAGCCTGGCTAGAAATAACTTCCTGTTCTCTAGCTGCTCAGCATCACCCTGGTTGATCGTAGAGCCTTAATTTCCTGGCCAGTGCTCGTTTGCTTCT
>NW_017728928.1:12198398-12221564 GCF_001723895.1 Crocodylus porosus
CCAACCCCCCAAGTTGAAGACCAACAAGTGACTACAGGAACTTCAGAGTATTCTGAGCTGTTTTTTCAAACCACTCTGCTCATGCCCTGGTTGCAGACTGCACTATTAAGACTGGTTACCATGTAAACGCTCTTTATAGGTGAGATGCATTCAGTAACCTTACTGAAGATCATGTGGCTAGATAGTAAACATTAGCCACGCTAAATTTTTTGTTCTTGGCATGTATTTTATTACATGGGAGTCGAAAGCTAAATGAGCTGCTGTTTGTGCTGTTCTTCCTAGATATAATGGTTGACATCTGCTTGTGAGTCCTCTTGAGACAGGCTGATATGGCTTGATAGGCTCCTAAATAGCAATAAAATCTGCTGTGCCTGTGCCACATCTGGGAATTGGTAACCAAGTCTACTAGGTTTCCCTGCTGCCTGTGTAGCAAATCTGGTCATGTTCCTTCGACAGTACAGCTAGTCCACTATGGGCATTTCCCATAAGGTTGCTGTACAAGAGGATCTTAAGCAGGCTGGTTTATTCCAAGGCCAAATTCTTTGAAAATACAGTTGTCATTGCCACCCAGTTTTAAGCAGGAACTTCAGAGGGGTTCAGCATATGATTTGTGACGTTAGCAAATGCATCTCACAGGAAGTAGTGATGCTGAGAGGGTTGGCTGTGTGCAGTGTGGAGAGTCTAAGGACTCTGCATATAGGAAGTTTGTAAAGCTTGGAAAGTCCAATTAGGTCCTTGATTTGCAGTGTCGCTTTGCCCTTTTTTTGTTCAGCCTCTGCATATCTGTGCTGAATAGCAAGGGGATCTTGGTGAGCAGGTTTGATGGAGCAAAGCTGAGCTAAGAGAGTTTAGTCTGACCATCTTCTGGTTTAAAATACTGTTCTTTAAAAAAGGCTGCGTTTCATACTATCAAGTGAGATCTGATTTTTAGCATCTGGTCACATCTCGTATACATGACCGTGAAACATTCTTAATCATGTTTTCTTTTTCTAACAGACTGTAGAGCATGGATTTCCCCACCAGCCCAGTGCATTGGGGTACAGCTCTTCCCTCCATCTTATGGCCATTGGGACACGATCAGGAGCCATCAAACTGTATCCTTTTTAAAGATTTGAGCCAGACTTCCTTGCAGCATCAGGTTATGTTCTGTCTGAAGTAAAAAGTAGCATTTGCTTCAGAAATGGGTAAGGTATATGGAACAAGCTATGTTTTTAAAAGATGTTCTTATGTACATCTGTAGTCACATAAGACATTTGTATGGAAGTGCTAAAGAGCTGTAGCAACCAAATTTCTTTTAGCAAGAAATACCTTGGAGTTGAATGGAACTGAACCATGAGAGGTTTGCAAAACCAGCTTTTTCTCTCTTGCAAATACCCAATCGGTACTGTGCAAGGTGGAGTATTATTTCTGAACAGTATCTTGATAAAGCCAAGTTCTTGCCCTTTATACTACTGAGTCCAGAGCACCTGAACATTTGTTTTTCAAAAGGTGCTGAAAGATTAGAAAGCGTGACAGAAAATTTATCGTGCATCTCAGTTTGTCAGAAACCTGTTGGTTTACAACTGCCTAGAACACTGGAATGGCAGGGTTTCTTGAATAAAATTTGGTCCGGTGGCCTTTTAAAATACAGACGTTATCTGTCTACACAGTGAAGTAAGTATGTATTAGATGTTAGCATGGGGAGCTGGTGCAGATAGCTTGTTTTATAAGCACACTAATTTCCCCTTGCAGACAAGTCCTTAGCTATGCTCAATTCACCGTCTTGTCTACCCCTCTACTGAAGGCCAGAGTGCATTGTCATCCCACAAATAGAGAAACCAGTTGTCGACGCCAACCTCACGATGTGTATGCTTGCACCCAACCAGGAGCTGAAAAATTCCCTGGTTTCAGGGTCAACGTGGCTATCCTCTCATTTTTGCCAGCATCTGAGTCTTTGGTTACAAAACAGAAAGTGGGTTCTTGCCAGTTGTGAGGGGTACCATAACTGCTGTAGCCCATGATTCAGATTAGCCACGTATTTTGGTCATACGCACTTAACAGCACAGATTAGCTGGCTGAGTTTTTTTTTTCCTTTTGCTAGCAGATGAGCGAGCGCTGGAAACTGGAATTGGTGCAGCTTTGGAGGGAAGGGGTAAAATTTGGTCCTGGATTAACCCATTTCTTTTCTAGTGTATTTCATAATGATACTCTATGCTGTCTAAAATTATTGGTTTGCACTCCTTAGTTAAATCTTGGAAATCACGGAATGGAGGATCAGCTCGCTTATGCTCAGTCTCAGCCTTTGCAGTTATCCCCTTTTCCCCCACTCCCATGCCTTTGAACATGTGCCCCTATTGCAATGTGTAGCTGAGAGGGTACACCCAATCCTTGGATGTGTATAACTAAGAATAAAGAGGTGGTACTGCCAGTGCATGTACTAGTGAGAGCTAGTTAGTGAGAGCATTGCTGAGTCCTGGTGTCTGGTTCTGGTGTTAACACTTTGGAAAGACTGACAAATTTGAAAGGAGTCAGAACAGAGCTAAAACTAATTTGTGATCTGGAAACTACTTCATTGTGAGGCTGAAGTGTGATTTAAATAGTCCAAAATACCTCTGTCCCTCTCCTTACACAAGAAGGAATGGGTTCTAATTGTTAGAAGCTAAGACTGGACAAATGCAGACTAGAAATAAGGAGCAAAACTGTTAAGTGTGGGTAACTATGTGCCTCAGTAAATTGTTGCAACATGTGGTGACTCCAACTGAAGTCTGATCAGGACTGTATATACAGCAAAATGTTAAGCTGCAGTTCAAGCAGAAGTTGTGGGCTTAATGCAGAAATGATTAGGTGAGGCTCTTGACCCCGTTACGTGAGGTCAGACTGAATTTCAGTGGTCCTTTTGGCCTCAGTCTAATCCCTCCTATCATAAATTGCAAGGCTGTCTAAATAGCCTAGTGTGAGGAAAGGTGCCTCTTCAAAAGTACTGCATTAGAAGGTTGATGTTTAACCTATAAATGTGTTCAGTCTCCTGAGCTAACATTCAACCTGGACCCAACAGTCCTTATGTATAGGATCAGAAATAAAATGGCTTGGCAAGAGTTTCGTATATCCACCCTGGTAGCACATGCACGGACACAGAGGCTTTGAGAGGCGATTCCTATGGAACGAGGCCAACTGCGCATGTAGGGAAGGAGGAGTCTTGCTCCATCCCAGAAAGGAAAAGTTGGAGCTGTTCATGCTCACTTAATCATTTCCAGCACTATTTGTGTTCAGTGAGGCTGAGCTCTGCATGCAGGCGTTAGCCATCTGTCTCCTGGTTACAAATTAGTTAAGCGGGGATTGTAGTGTCTGGGAAACCACTAAACATGTTTGAGGAAAAAATGGGGTCGAAGCACCTTTTTTCTGCTTATGCCTGAAGTGCCAGTTAAGCCTCCTGCGCAGGCTTCCTGCAGCTGCCTGCACGTGCACGGATTCAAAAAGCCTGCATGAGCAGTGCTCCCGCTTGGTTTCTAACTCATGGTTTTTCCATCTCATTTGCTAGCAAACTGCTAATCAAATGATTCTGGTCATGGCTACTCTCAATCCTTAACCAGCTTCTCAGATATGGAGCCCCTGGAGTGGAATTCATGGGCTTACATGAAGAAAATAACACAGTTTTGCAGATGCACTTTATACCAGGCCAGGTGAGTGGAATTTGCATTTCTCCAAGAGGCAAGTAAGCTACTTTTGAAAACCTGTTCAGTTTGAAACATACTGGAGTAGCTGACCTCTCCACGAAACCTGGACAACTAGAAGCTGTAGCTCTATATAATGACTGCCCTAGTACTACCTGGTCTGTGACAGGCTTCTTCTTTCTAGTCCATCATGTTTTATAAATTATATCTGTTGTTGTGAAGACTTTAAAATTCACATCTGTCAGGTCTCTTGATCTTGGCCAGCTTCTGGCCATAGTGGCAGCAAGATTAAGATAATAGCTGTTGCTGCCAAAGACCATCTGAAGAGACTTTCCATATTGCAGTCTGCCTCCCTGAAGTGGGATCAATCAATTTTTAACTCTGCAGAACATGGAGCACCATCTTCAGCTGTTGTTCAGTAAGTTCCCTCCTTCCCCAGCTCAAAATGGCCTGGCTAATGTAGCCATTTCTAGGCTTCCTTCCTTTTCCTCTCTCACAGTACGGCTCTTCCACTAAATGTGGGAAAGTAAAATTTCTCCAGTGCTTGGTGACTTTAACCCAGAGGTTGGTGATGTTTTTTGGGTTAGAGTGCCAAAAACACCCACATCCTTGACTTGTAAGGTGTTGGTGCTGGTGCTGGTGTTGGTGTAGCTGCATGTGCCAAGCAAAATGCCTCCACAGGATAACCTGTCAGAGATTGCTGACCCCTGCTCTAATCGCTTCCTACCCTGACTGGCTGAGTGTATTGATCAGTCATTTTACAGCCTTCTATCCTGAATCTGCCAGTTTGGAGGCATCACTGTTGTATTAGAGGGAGTTAACTCTCTGGCTAGATTTGGATGGCAGTTAAAACTAAGTGGTGTTAGCTGGAATGGAATACCCATGGGGAGTGTTGTACCAGGTGTGGCTTTGGCAGACAAAATGCTTGGATTTGAATGGGCAGCTGGCAGGGTTGGGCTCATAAAGGGCTTCTGACACAGCCCTTCAGAATGAAGTTGGACATGAAGAATGCAAGATGAATGGGATAGTAGAATACTTCGGCAACTCCCAACGCAGGGGTGTGGAGAGGGGGTGTGTTCCAGCAAACTATGAGGAATGGAAATATAGTGTGCTTAGTCGCAGCATAGCTTTGAAACAGGTTGCATGACCTAGTCCTGCCTGCCTGAAAGTGCTATGGGTATAGCATCTTTTAGGGGTCTTAAGCCTTTCCACCCTGCATGCTGGCATATCAGATACAGAAGCCAGGCTGCTAGGGCTTTTAAGCCTGAAGGCCACTGTGCTGTAGTTCAAAGGTTCCAAACTGTTTAGAGTCAGTGGAGCTCTGCCCTAACTTGGCTGAATATCTCACTGCCATAAATAACTGGCTGGGCCCTGAATCTGCCTTGGCTGAAATTAGCTGCTGAGCAGCAGTGATTTATTGCTAGATGTATTGTGCTGTATTTAAATAGGATACTTTCTTTGTGATTGCCTGTCCTTAGTGCCAGCTGGTGACGCTCCTAGATGATAACAGTCTGCACCTCTGGAGCCTGAAGCAGCGCAGTGGGACATCTGAGCTGCAAGAGGAACAACGCTTCACACTGCGAGGGCCCCCTGGGTAACGTGCTAGCATTGGCTTTATAAGCTGGTTTTGGGGTGGGTAGGAAGGAGGGGCAAGAAATGACTTTGGCCACCTGGTCCATGTCCAGCATTTACCAGTTTAAAGGTTCAACTTTTTTTTTTTTAAAAATTTAATTGAGTTAAATCTCTGTACATTTTTATAAGCCAGGTTTAAATGGATCAATTTGTTTTGGCTTATTCCTGTTTAATGAACTTTGAGTTTTCTTGTAAGGATTTGAATTGTTGACTGCATCCTCTTAAAATATGCTAATGGTTCCAGGTTGGGCAACTTATTTCCAGCATTTTTGGGTAGCAAGGTCGGTTGTTTTGTCACTTATGCATCGAGCTTTCTGTTTATGTTTGCATATAGGAGCCTTTTGGCAACTTTTATATTGAAGCTGGGATTCTTCAAAAAATCCTGGCTTGAAGCTCCATTCTCCCAGCAAAGTACTTACCAAAGCTGTTGTAAATGATTAATGATGAAGCAGGTGCCAGCTCTCTCTCACTCAGGGCTCTTTGGAGTTGGCTCAACTCTGGCGGCTCGTCTTTGATAGTTTTTAATTGAATCTTCCTCCATCCATAGGTCTTCTCCAAGTGCTACCCAGATCACTGTTGTCCTTCCACATTCTTCTCGGGAAGTTTTGTACCTTGGTACAGAAAGTGGTAACATCTTTGTGGTGGAGCTCCCCTCCTTCAGAGTGTTGGAGGACAGGACCATCAGCTCTGAGGCAGTGCTGCAGCGGTAAGCAAATGGCTATACTGACCAATAGGATTTTTCCACCTACAATTGGGAGTCTAGCGTGGCGTATTTAAAAAAATTCCTATTTTAGCTTGTGCATTAGAGCCTACGTTGAAATTTGCAGCATGCTTCAGTTGGATGCTGCTGAAGAAAATCTTCCTGCTTGACTGTCATGAAAGTGAATTAGTCTTGTCTTTAATCGGCCTGCATCAGACAAACAGTTGATAGCTTCTGTTCAGGAATAGCCCAAGTCTGCCACAATATAGGTGGCATGGAAGTGTGGCGGCTTGTCTGTAAAAACTCTTGTCGTTCTGAAAGTGCTCGCTCTCATGATTGTGGATATTACTTAACAACAAATAAATTCATTTTCGAGACTGTACTAATTTAGCCCATGTGTATGTGTAGGCAGTGGGCAAAATTTGCTAGCCTTCTTTATCTACTGAAACTTTAAATCAGCAGGACTACTAAAATGAGATACTTTAGGAAAATTTTGTCTTGTCTTTTTTTCAGTCTCCATTATTAACTTCTGACCAGGGAGTCTCAGTAAAAAAAAAAAAAAAAAATCATTGGTTTTTATGGAATGTAGTGCTTCCAGAACTGGCCTCATACTTGGGCAGCTGGCCTACGGGCTTGTCAGGTTCAGCTCATGGATCTGTGCTGCTACTTCCTCTTCCTTACTCTGGCAGAGGGACTGGACATGATGCAGCTCTTTTCTCCTTGCTCTTGGGGGCCTGTAGGAGACTGTTATACACCTCAGACTTCTTTCTGATCACAGGACTAGGTGTCTTTAGGCTTGGCAGTCCTAAAATCACTCTGCTTGATACCCCAGAAGATTCTCTGCTGTCTGAAGGATGCTTGGAGAGTTGCAGTACTTGCTCTCATCATGTTTGAACATTTTTTCACTTTCCTTTGGCTCTTTCTCATACCTGTGCTGTGGGCTTGCAGTTTTGCTCAACTGCACTACAAATCAACTTTCTCTGCTTCCGCTAGGGTGCCAGAGGATTACTCTAACAGACGGCCGTGTGAATTGGTGGAAGCCATACAGGAGCATCCTAGAAACCCTAACCAGATTCTGATCGGGTACAGTCGGGGACTCATTATCCTCTGGGACCTGCAGAGTAACAAAGCAACACACCACTTCTTGGGCAGTCAGGTATGAATTCAGGCTGAAATCCATTGGAATAGGGGAGGGGAAATGGCCTCTCTCAAGAGGTCTCTCTAGGTGAGCAGATCCAGGGAGAGCCTGTCTACTTGTTTCATTAAGATATTGGTTCTGGAGGGGTTAACAGTTCTCTGGAGTTCAGTAGTTCTGTCTCTTCCTTCCTAGCAATTGGAGAACGTCTTTTGGCAAAGAGACGGTCGTCAATTCATTAGCTGCCATTATGATGGAAGTTACGCCCAGTGGCCAGTATCCAATGACAACAGGCAGCCTGAACCCCTGGAAAGTAAAGTGCCTTATGGTCAGTATGCAACTATGGAAGTATGTGCATGTGCTTCCCTTTACTGAGGCATGGGCTGGCTTTTGTTTTAACGATCTTAAGCTCATTTTGAGCCCTTGAAAGGTCTTCTGAATGCAGGTCTCCCTGGTAGGTACTTGCAGTGTTTCACTACAGAGTTTTTTCTCCTTGGTGGACCATAAACCCTTAAACTATTCAAATAGAGATGACACTGGATTTTGAAGGTTGTTGAAATAAATATCTACTTTTCAGTCTGTACTGAACACAGAGGAAAAAGTCTGGGCACCAAAAGCCTGTCTTCTTAAGAAAGATGTTAATGATTTTTAGCTTTAGTACTTGCTGTGATTCAGATGTCCACTTCTACGGCAGGTTTCCCTTGACTACTTCTTCTGTAACTGATGAATTCACTGAATTCCTTTCAAGATCTTTTGGTTTTGAGCACTGAAGAAGAAGTAGTACTTCCCATTAGCTGAAACTCTGAAGGGAATGTCCTCTTCCTTCTGCTGTTAGAAAAGGTATATTGGTCTAACCTTGGTTTGCAAAACTCAGTGTTGCTTTTTGATTAACGAGAATGTATTGATGGAAATGTGGAGGCATTTCTGGGGCTAAGATGACTCCTACTGCAGTTTTTGTAGCCTCTGGTAGCCAGATATGCTCAATGGTACTTTCATCAGCAATGAATTCAGAACTTCCATTTGAGCACCAGCCCCGTTTGCACTGAGTGGTATTCTTGGATTGCTGGAAATGGCACTTTCTAGGGGAAGTGCAGTGTTTGTCGCAACTCAGCTGAGTGAGGTGGAATTGCTTCACATGCTGTAACTACTGTGGCCATAATCAGTGTGATTTTTATGAACAGTGCCAACTACAGAACAATAATTGAAACAGGCCTTCAATTTCCAGTTGTTTTAACCTATTTCCACACTTCAAGATAAACCTTTCACTTGTGGTAACTTTCTCATCCTAGGTCCCTTCCCTTGCAAGGCCATTTCCAAGATTTACTGGCAGGTGACAAAAAATGGGTAGGTTCTGGGTTGTTCATCTCCTGTGCATGGTGGGTGGGAGAAATCCTTGGGACACAAGTTACTGTGATCTGTTGCTGGCAATGCTCACCTCACACAGGCAGCTTATTTAGAATAACACTAGATAGAAGTTTTCTTGCTGCCATATTAATTCAGCTCATTAGGGTGAAGTTGCATGTTATGCTTAAGCCATACTAAGAGCACTTTAAAATATGAGCATCTGCCTGTTAAAGCTCCATAGCTCACGCTAAGTGTCCCCTGAGCATCTCAGTTATGTCACATCAGGTGAGGGTTAACTGGGCCATGCTACCTAGCTCCCAGTAGACTACTTTCAGTACGTCCCATGGAGATGAAATGAGCAATTTGCAGCCCTCCAGCATCCCAGGATGTACCACATCCAGTATTCTGCCTCTGCCCTACTGGTAGAGCATAGGTGTAGTGTTTCCTAGCCATGCCCCTATTCTAGCAGGAAGTAAGAGCTGTGAAGGCAAAAAACGGTACTAACCCGTAACGTGTGAACTCTAAAATTGCTTAGCATTCCACAGATTTCATAGAACCATAAAAAAAGTAGGGCTGGAAGGGACCCTGAGAGGTCATCTAGTCCAACCCCATGCCTGACATGGGATCATTCCCATCTAAACCATCCCATACAAATCCATTGTCCTACCTAATTGGGCCAAGGGTGGGCAAAATGGCAGATCTGGCCAGTGGCCAGACTCCGTTTCTCAGCAGCCCCTGCCTGCGTTGCTGCAGCCAGTTTCCATGGAGACTCCAGGAGCAGGGAACCCATGACAGTACTGGCCCAGGGTTTCCATAGAGACAGGCCCACGCAGTGCTGGGAGTGTGTGGGTGTGGCTAGGTGGGGAGCTGCTCTGGGGCTGAGGCTGGGATTTTGTGGCAGTGACCGTGTGGTCCAGAGCTGGGGCCTGGCTGGGTGGGGAGCTGCTGTCATGAATCTGGTCTGTAGGCTGGACTTTGCCTGCCCCTGTATTAGACAAACTGAATGATTGAAGTGTAATGTGTAACTTCAACTTGGGCTCAAACTATTTCGTTGTAAACCTATGGAGTAAACTCAACTCCGTCTGTCTTTTTAAGGCTTCCGTACGTCATATTCCAAGGAGGGATGCCCCGAGCTAGCTATGGTGATCGGCACAGCATCTCTGTTATCCATGGCAGCCAACAGATTGCCTTTGACTTCACGTCACGGGTGATAGACTTCTTTGTCATCTCTAATGCAGATCCTGCTGCAGGTATGTGCCAAGAGGGACTTCAACCCTTGAAGGGTTGAAATTTGCTTTTTACGTAAAAACTCTGTGTATAACGAAATAGCAACCTAAATGGAGATGAAAGAATGTTTTATTGAGTTTAATTGTTCAGGCACTTGCAAATGTATGAAAGATGCCTTTGTAGATTAATGTGGAATGCTGGTGGCAGTGAGTCAGCTACAAACTTCACATATACCCACTAAAATTAAACTGCTTGTCTTAATGTACTAACTAGGAATATAAACACTCAAGTTATTCATGCTGGCTCATGAAACTGAGAGGCTGGATATTGGGCATAACAAAGCAACAAGATTCACTTTTGAATATTGGTTTTAAGCCCAGCACATCAAAGGGGGCTATAATTAAAAGAAACAATCTCACTGGGTGTGAGTGGCATTCTTTAATTACTGTCTGTGGATTTATGACATGAAGCTCCAAGTGGTATATGAATAAAGGGTGAGTTTGGAATGAAGGTCAGTGTGGAGTGGCATTTAATTTATTCTATGGCCAACGTGAATGTTTACATTTTTAATAACTGTAGAAGCAACTCGGTACTATTGCTTACTCAGCCCCATTCACACATGTGTATCTGCTTCTATTCCTGCTTCCAGTATTGGGCTTTGCTTGTTCTCACAACCTCTTCAGTTACTTCCTTTTACCTGTTTCTCAGTTGTTAGGGAACCTGCTCAACTGTGGCTTCCAGCACATCTGCCCTCTAGGTTTTTTCTGGTGATCTGACTTTTAAGATGGCTGTCCACTTGGTTATTTCAAGCTGGAGAAGCATACATCCGTAGTGATAGAGTAATAAGTAGGGATCTGGGTTTCCTGTTTCCCATGGAAAAACGGAGTAAACTACAGATTTTACCTTTTTACCAGAGGCAAATGTGGATTTCTAATTTTACCAGAGATACCCATGGATTTTGCGGTTTTGTGATGAGCCCTCTGCAGGCTGGCAGAATACCAGCCTGCAGGGGGATGGGAGGGAGTGGGAGGAGAGCAGTCAGGAAGGGGACACTATATGCATGTATATGACCCCAGGCAGCTTGGAGAGCAGCTCCCGCAGGTAAGTTAGGGGGGAGGGGATTGAGGCCCCCATAGGGAGGGAGTTGGGCAGGACTGGGGTTGCTGCCCAGCTGGGCAGGGGGGAGCAGGAAGCGGCCATAGTCAGCTCCTGCCGGGGGTGGGGGGGTGCGCATTCCTGTGCGACTGCTGTTCTTCGCAGCACCAGGTTGCACATGCTGGGCTGTGGAGGCCCCAGGGAAGGGCAGCAGGGTAGGAGCCTGAGCCTGATGCAGGCAGCATGTAGCCCTGCGCCCCACACACAGATCTGCAGGGCACAGGTCCCCCTTGCCACCCAGGAGTGTGCACTGTGGTGGGGATCTGACCTCGCCCCTGCCCAAACCTGCAGCAGGCAGGCAGAAGCAGGGTGGGATGGAAGCCAGGTTCTGCTCCATTGCAGCAGCTCCTGCCAGGGGCAGGGGGCTGCAGACCCAGTCCATGGCCCCATAGCCCTGGCAGATGGAGGTCACTTCCAGCAGGGCTGGGGGAGCAGGAGCTGTGGGTGGGGAGGCATGGAGCATCAGCAGGGCTGTGGGGAGTGAGGGGCAGGAACAGGGCTGAGGGGTTGTGGAGGGGAGGAGTGAAGGGCACCAGCAAGGCTGGTGGGCCTGTGGGTGGGGGTGAGGGGCACCAGCAAGGCTGGTGGGCCTGTGGGTGGGGAATGAGGGGCACCAGCAGGGTGGGGCTTTTGTTTTAAGTACAGATTTTTGGGGGGTTTTATCAGAATTTGCAATTATTATTTTTGTTGTTGTTGTTGTTGTTTAAAATCTTTTTTTATTATTATTTTTTTTAATGGGGGGGGGAACCAGGATCCCTGGTAATAACAGTAAATTGCAAACCTTTAGGTGCCCAGAGTGGTTCTTATAGGCAACCATCTATCACATATCCCTAGCTTTCTAGGTTTTTTCAGCTTCTGATTTTATCAGGCTTCAGGTTTTAAATGCATATGCTTCTTGGAGAAATAGACTTCCAGTTCAGGAACCAACCCTGTAGCTGTTGCCCCTTTTCTTCAGAGTGGCTTGAAAAGATTTCTTAACTGCTCTTTACAAAGTGTGACAAACTAACTGAACATTTTCTCAAGCCCATAGACCCTACTTAATAGATCGTGTACTGTAAAAAGGGCTGTGGGGTTTTCCAGGATAGACTAGATCTGAACGTCTGTCTACTCTTCAGACAAACTTTTGGTGTTCTCAGGCACTACAGGGATTACACATGTTTTTGCCTTCTTGCAGATTTTTCCTTCATGGCTGTCTGCTCTGCAATTGTAGATGGGACAAAGGACTTAACTCTGGTTATTTCACCTTTGTCAGGACATTGACCTCAGATGTGAGTCAGCAGTTCCTTTTGGATTGAAGTAATTCCACACTTCAAAAGCTTATTTTTGTATTGCCCAAGAACTAAGTCATCCATTAGACTGTGTTTTTACTGGTTGCAGCAGTAGATGTTAGAGGAAGCTGAAGCTTTGAGTACTTTAGACCAGGAAGTTACTTAGTTAAATGAGGGTTCTGTGGTTGATGAGCTTCCTTGTGGCTGATTGCCTAAGACCGGTGGGTCTGTGTAGCCAGTCTCACCCGCCCTGAAGTGTTACTGACTATAATGGGAGTGGTGAAGTATTAATAGTCTAACAAAGCCACTTAATGCTCACTAGTGTGTTTGTGCATGGCAGCATTGGTGGTAGGAGGTGCTTCTGCCAGTACTTCAATCATGCTGTGGACATTTGCACAAAAAAATGTGTGGGATGACTTCGTGCCTTTTCTCAGTGGTAGGTGGATAGATTTAGGGAAGACATGCAAAATGATATACTGCAGTTCTTTTCTTCCACTCAGAAAGCTCAAAATGACCTTTGGGTCATGAGCATAGTGTTTGCTGAAGATTAGTGGCTTTTGATTCATGCTTAAGTCTTCCTGCACATGGAGCATGGTCTTGTTAATGCTGTGCCCAGGTTGCAGGGTTCATGATGCTCATACAGGGTCTGTAGATGTATAATGATACACAGGAGATGTAGTTCCTGCCCCACACAGCTTACCTGAATTGGGTAATAATTACAAATAAAGCTTACTTTTCTTATCTCTTGTGTGTTCTGTCTGTCTGTATGGAGGAACTGGGACACAGAAGTGACTAACCTGGGTTCTACCTCGGGTCCCATGGACAGAGCTAGAAATAAAAGCTGGCTTCTCCATCTCTTAGTCTAGGGTAATGCAGGGAAATAATTTGCCTAAAGTGAGTCCCAATATATAATGTGAATCTTCTAGGATTTGTTTGTGATGAGGGAGGGGATATGGCTAGAAAGCAAAAGGAGAGGACCAGGAAAGGACCTAATGCTGGGAGATTAACTCAGATGGAGTCCTACAGAGGTTTGGCAGATGAAAGCAATGTGGTGCTCCTGACAGGGACAGTCCCAACCTGAGTGTGGATTGTTGCATGTTGACACATTCATTTTTTAAAAAGATTCAAAAACTCTATTAATACTTTGTGTAGAGTTCACCTTTAGTTGTTCAGTCAGTTGTGCCTTGGCTACCTTTTACATGTCGATGCAAAGCCCTGCCTTACAGCAGGCTGCACACTTCAGAAGTTATAGTGGTTTTGGCAGCCGTCGGTCTTAACTTCTTGATTCCATGTGCCAAATCTCAGCCATAAGGCTGTGTTAACAGGATGTATAGCTGTTGCGTATATTATTATGCACTCTCTTCAAAGAAAGTCCAGATGGCTTGAAGCAGGCTAAAAGCAGGGAAGGCTCAGATGGAGGAGAGCTAAAATGTTAAACACTTGTCGTTTCCAAGCAAGGCAGCATTTTGCATAACCCACAGCATTACTGCTTTTAAGCGGCTTAGGCTGATGGATTGAGGTCCTAGTACAGTACTAAATCAGGTCAATGCTGCATTGTATGCCTACCCATCCATCCCAGCCATGGTTACTTAGCAGCACATCAAAGGCCTTTTTTGCCGTTACCCTCCAGCAGAATGGAAAGGAGTTAAACCAGAGCTTTGTCCTATGTGGCTGGTGACTGTGTATGTCTACGTGAGATCATATAGTGCAGAGTCTCGGTAACTGAGCTATCTCAGGTAGATTTAATCTAGCAGCAGTAGCCTCTAGCTCTGCATAGCTGTATTGCTTTTTAGTAACGCAACTAGTTTATTTAGAACTGCACGACATCCATTTCTTGAACAAATCTGGTTTCAATTTTGGCTGAACCTGTGAGGGCTACCTCTTAACTAAGGCTTTAGCACATTCACTGCAAGTCATATTTGAACGTCTTAGCCAGAAACTCATGGTATTAAGTTTTAAGCAAGCAATGTCAGCCCAGTGTTTTGTATAGCTATTCACTGACGCATGTTTATGCAGAGAAGCTCCAGGGGGTGTCTTTTAAAATACAGGTCCTGCAGGAAGACTCTTTCTGTTGTTCAAACCCTGCATAACCTTTTTTTTTTGTGATCCAAGTACTTGGAGACATTAAAGCTCTGGTTAAAAGCCAATGAAAAACTAGCTTAACATCTCAATGAATCTTGTTTCCACAGAGTTTGATGACCCCTCTGCAATGGTGGTGCTAGTCGAAGAGGAGCTCGTGGTAATAGACCTAAAGGCTCCAGGCTGGCCAGCAGTCCATCCCCCATACCTGGCATCTCTCCACTGTTCAGCCATCACCTGTTCGCACCACATTTCCAATATTCCACTGAAGCTGTGGGAGAGGATCATCAGTGCTGGGAGCAAGCAGAACTCTCACTACTCAAATATGGTATGGCAGCTATAACCTTGTACACTTGCATGCATTGGAGAACAGCATCATGCACTTGTGTGCATGTGTAAGTCAGCCCTGCTGGTGGCAGGATGCCAGCTGAGATGGGCCTTCTTCCTGCCTGTTGACAGTAACCATTTGGAACTCTAAATCTTGCAATGTTCTCCAGGCTTCATCGGTTTTTAGTAACATCTCGGGAAGTTTCTAGATGTCAGTTCTAACAAGAAAGCTGCTTCTAACCCAGAAGCTTTCTTAAAGAGGAAATCTGGGTTGAAGAGCTACTAGCAGAAAACTACAGTTGAGATTTGGACCTAGCACATTTGTCATAATCCAAACAAAGGCTATAATAGTATAAAAAGTACAGATGCACTTTCGGGGAAGGTCAGGCTTTTCTGCTCTCCCTCTTGATTGTATGGTCTGTTCACATTTGCTGTATGGAAAGTCATGGTGTTGCTTTAACTTCTTTTTAGCTATGGCCAATTGATGGTGGCACCAATTTGGCTCCAGATCCTCCCCAGAGGGACCTGCTTCTTACAGGGTAGGTTACTGTAATTGATAGAAATCAAGTAACTTCCCCCGTATACTCTTCCCTTACTGGAAACAAGTTTCTTGTCATGGGGATGCAAAAAGTTAATTGGATTCTGGAGTTGTTGTCTCTTTGGGGGAGGAGGGGAAGAAAAGGTCATTACTTTAGTTTTGAACCTGACTTTTAAAGCTATGACTAATAATACTGATGTTGGAGCAGACAAGTTGTAACTCGTGCAGTAGGATGTCATCTTGTTTGATTGTTCCAAGAAATTAGTGACTCTTCCTAAGACATAGCAATAAAGACAAGTGATGTCAGTGCAGAGCAATGTGTATGTCAAGGTTTGTCCTCCTCGTGCCTGTGCAAATGAGGAAGAATTTGCAGCATTGCATTGTTTAAGACTGATGTAGCTGAGAGTACAGTTTGGACCTATAACATCTAATCCTGTCAGCTTTGGGGGAACTACCATCAGAGTTAGAATGAGGATGCTCATCTGTCCATAGACAACCGTGTCTGCTTGTCTGTACTGCTCTTTCAAATGGAGTAGCAAGGCAAGGCACCTTCTAAACACCTTGTTGGTGGGCTCCTATAGATTTTTGCTGTTCCTGGATGCAGATGGTTTGTAGAAAGTCTGCTGGATAGAACAAGCATTGGCAAAGCTCTGGGCCAAGAACTGGAGTAGCCAGAGGCTACATGTGTGGTGTAATGTTTGGGGGGAGGGTTGCAAACTTAAAGCCGTGTTCCTTCCCTTTGCATGGCTCTGTAACGTGTTTAAATTCTGTGTTGGGCATCAGGCCTCGAAGCTCAGTGGGGTACATACTAGTCCAAGAAAGTGTCCCTTTTGCACCTCTAAATTGCTCAGGGGTTTGTAGAAGGACCTGTTTCACTGTTGGATATAGCAAGTATTTTCTGTCCTTAAAGATCCAGTTACCAATCAGAATGTTGAGGTGCTGCTTCCTCTTTCTTCCTGGTCCCTCTTCTTTGATTTGTTGTGAATGGATACAAGCCATAGGCATGACATGCTGTTTGCAATCCTTTCCCATCAGGCATGAGGATGGCACTGTGAGGTTTTGGGATGCTTCAGGCGTTTGTTTGCACCTCCTTTATAAGCTGAGCACAGTGAGAGTGTTCCTCACAGATGTAGATCCCAATGACAATATGAACCCACTGGGTGAAGATGAGTGGCCACCGCTGCGTAAGGTAAGAAGGCGAAATCTGCTCAGATTAAACAACCTGAGTTTGGAGTGTTTTGAGGTGCTGGTGCAGTTAAGTTGGAAACTGCAAGGGGCTGGTGCTGTAGAGACCAGTTTGTGTTAATCTAGTCTCTTTATTTTTTTCCTTTACTAGGTTGGTTCTTTTGATCCTTATAGCGATGACCCCAGGCTTGGGATCCAGAAGATTTATCTGTGTAAATATAGCGGGTACTTGGCCGTAGCTGGTACAGCAGGGCAGGTACTGGAACTATGTAAAACAAGTTTCTGGTGGAGGGTTCATTTGGATGTTTTGGAGGCTTAGATATAATGCAAGGTAGAAATGTACTTGGGTTTGGAATCTGGTGGTTTTCCTCTGTGGGTTAGGCTTTATCCTCTTGGTCAACTGATCTAGTATCTGGGGAGCAGCAAATGTGTTAGGATGACTTGACCTAGAGTAACCAAATTTAGTAGCACAGGTTCTACCTACTAACATAATTTAAGTGAGGGAGGGTGGCAAGAGGGGGAGGAGGGATAACATTATCACTGAAACTTTGTCCTATGGTTGGTGATTGGTCAATTAAGTAAGGAAGGCATATTCCAGCTCTAAAGAGAGAGGAGAAATCTGTAGCTTTGAGTAACTGAGTTGGCAAAGCCAACATTAGAAATGTGTCCTTATCCCCTTAGGTGCTGTTGATGGAACTGAATGATGAAGCAGCAGAGCATGTGGTGGATTATGCTGAAGCAGACCTACTGCAGGACCAAGAGGGCTATAGGTGGAAAGGTCATGAGAGACTAAAGGCCCGAGATGGGTCTGTCCGATTTGAACCTGGTTTCCAACCATTTATTTTGGTCCAGTGTCAGCCACCAGCTGTAGTCACATCACTGGCCCTTCACTCTGAATGGAAGCTCGTGGCTTGTGGTACAAGCCATGGCTTTGGGCTCTTTGACCACCAGCAGAAACGGCTAGTCTTTGTCAAGTAAGTCCTTCTTGGTGTAATAGGGTACTTCCTAGGAATAGAACTGCCTCTCTAGCTCTCCAGGCAGTTGAATTTACGTGTTGGTACTTTCATGTTTTCTGGGGAGCAGCCGGTACAGGGGAAAGGCCCTGATTTAAACTTGGAATGAATGCACCATGTTGTCTGCTTGAGCACCTTCCTTCTGTGCTTGGACATCAGTTTACATAATTCAGTTTTATATAGCAACGGTGTCAGCCTGGCAGAATAACTAACTGAACAAGTGTGGCAATTGCTCTCATCTTAGATGTACGTTGCATCCCAGTGACCAGCTGGCCTTGGAAGGCCCTCTGTCACGTGTGAAATCCTTGAAGAAGTCCCTCCGGCAGTCATTCAGACGGATTCGTAGAAGCAGGGTGTCCAGCAGGAAGCGACGAGCCGGTAATATAGCAGAGGTGAGGTGATGCCCTTTTGGATACTTGGAGTACCAGCAAAGAATAGGGTGTTATCATTTGTATATCATTCTGATCTTGGTATAGTCCTGACTAGACTCCACAAGGCTATGCAGTTATTTGTAACCTTCAGTCCACCTGTTATACCAAACACTAATGGGTACAATGGGCAGCAGTATTTTTGCTGCTTCTGATATTGGTACCATTTGAGTGAAACACCACCTCACTAATTTCATGTTTTAAGGTGTCTCTGGCAAAACCCAGTCTAGGTAGTTGAGTCTGATACAAAACACAGTATTGGTAAATGCAGGAGTTTCTTCCTTCTCTTGCTTGCTTCTGCCAATGCATTCTCTCCTTCCTCCCCCACCTTGTAAAGAGGTGCTGGGGATGTGGAGATGTTGGCTTTTCTCAAAGTTAAATCTTCTTCCCCAAAGGAAGCTTGCCCTCTGTTTCTGTAATGACTTCATGAGAGCCAAGAGCATTCCAGGCGTAACTTTTTGTTATGTGCTTAGTCAGTATTGGGGAAATGTAGAGATGCTTCATCTGAGGGGCTAAAAACTGAGTCATCTTTATATTGGATTCAAGCAAACAGGATTTGTTAGCCAGGAGACACAGGGCTCATAGAGGAGATATGCTACATCTGAGATCCTCCAAAACTTGTTGTTTCTTTGTGAAGGTGCAAGAGGCCAATGCCAAGTTTGACCAGGCTGCATTGCAGGAGATGGAGCTGGCTCCAGTCCAGCGGAAGATAGAAGCACGATCTGCAGAAGACTCGTTCACTGGCTTTGTGCGCACCTTGTACTTTGCTGACACTTTCTTGAGAGACAGTGAGTAGAATGAGCAGTGCTTGTCATTCAGATGCAACTTTTAACCCTACCTGAAAAAGAGTGCAGTAGGCCAGGGATACCCAGCACTTCCCTTATTGTGCTTCATGCAGTGCTGAAACCTTTCCAGAATGCAGGTCCATCAGTTGGTCAAGATAAAAGTAGAAGCCCATCTTCCTATGAAGCTTGTGTAGATGCAGCTACCTCTACCTTAAGTACTGAGTTCCCTGTCTGCTTAGTGGCCCCCATGAGGAACAGGATACAGTTCTCCTTAATCTTTATAGAGAAAGCATCTGATCCCAAGCTGACGCTGTACTTGAATTTCCCTCTGGTGTGAGCATACACATAGCGAAAAGCAGACAAGTGGGCAGATGTAGAGCTGACATAGTATGTTACAGAATGCAGCTTTTAGTTCTTGGAGATGCATCGCACTTAGGGCCTTTACTCTTGTTTTAGGTTCCCGCCACTGCCCTTCCTTGTGGGCAGGCACCAATGGAGGCACAGTCTATGCATTCTCTCTGCGTGTTCCTCCAGCAGAGCGGAGGATGGATGAGCCTGTGAGGGCGGAGCAGGGTGAGTGTTGCTTGCTCATGGAAACGCATGGAGCTGTTCTAATGGGATTCAGGGGGCAACTAATAAGCTGCTAAAATGCAAAGCTACTGGCTGTAAATAAAGAACAAGAAGACCTGGAAACATACTTAAAGTTGTTGGTGCTAGGGGCTGGGGTTATATTTTGACAAGCTAGCTAAGAAATTGACTCCACTGTTTTCTGAACCATCTTAGTTGCAGTTCCCATTAGGTTGCTGGTGAAGATGGAATCCACGTTCTCTGTCAACAAGCCGTGTGTGCAAGCCCATCAAATGTGGCTTGTTTGGAGATGTGGGCCCCCTTTGTGCATGCTGTGCTTGCCTGCATCTTGCTAGCTGGTAATCCCACATGCTGTCTTCTCATTTTGTCCATCTAGCCAAGGAAATTCAGCTGATGCACAGGGCTCCTATTGTGGGGATACTTGTCCTAGACGGGCGCAGCGCTCCTCTCCCAGAGCCACTAGAAGTAGCCCATGACCTCTCAAAGAGCCCAGATATGCAAGGCAGCCACCAACTTCTTGTGGTCTCTGAAGAGCAGCTGAAGGTAAACACATGACCCACATGCAGTTCTTGTATGGCACCGCCTCCTTTATGGAAGGCATTAACCAGTGAGGGGGATTTGATAAGTCTTCAGGTACCTGAAGGGTGATTTATAGAGAGGATGGAGATGGGCTCTCCTTTAGCTGTAGAGGAGCCAGGACAAGGAGCAGTGACCTCAGGCTTCATCAGAGGCAGTTTTAGGTTGGAGATTCATTGTCAGAAAGGTGCTCTTAAAGTGGTCAAGCGTTGGAACAGGCTACCTAGAGAGGTTGTGGAATCTCCGTTCCCTGGAAACTTTTAAGAGCAGGATGCACAAACACTTGGCTGGGAAAGTTAAATTGGGAAGGATCTGGGCTTGAGCTGGGGGCTGGACTAGATGACCTTGTGAGGTCCCTCTAGCTCTACTTCTCCTACAATCTTATTACTTGGGGGCAGATTATTTTGGTAGTACCTAGGAACATCAGTTGAGTGTACAGATGAGTGAAGGTAACAGTCTGTCCTCCACCAAGCTGACAGATTTGGTGTCAGTTCACAGCTGGGAGATGAACAGACAAATGGAAGTGGGAGTTCAGCATGAAAATGCAGATGGAGAATGCAGGAGTCTTTTCTATATTGGTTTAGAGCTCTGCGGCTAATTTTAGCAGCTGTCATTAGGAAACGCGTTTAATTCTGCAGATAAAAAGTGGCAATGGGGTGGTTCAAAAGGAGACAGCTGGGCCTGCTGATCCTCAAGCAGTTTGAAAATTCCTCTCTGGAGCTAAAATCATTGTTTGATGCTCCACAAAAGGAGAGTGGGCTCCAAGGATAACTTATGGTTGACCCTGCTTGGCACTTTAAAGTGGTAAAGGTCAGTAGCCAGCTTCAGTGCAGTTTTTCCCTATATTCTGTGATTGTGTAGGAAGGAGGGTGAGAGACCAGGATATCTGCTTAAATGGGTCTGTGACTTGAGGTCTTAATTTGCTTCCAGTAAAGTCAGTGGTGAAACTCCTGTCGCAACCACTGGGAAATGGAGCAGGCTCTGAAATTTGGGATCGTCCCTGGCTGCATTTGTGCTTGCTCTGGGTCTCATTTGAAGCAGGAAGGCAAACTTGGACTCTGATTTCACTGCTGTTTCCTGATGGGCAAAGATGTGCTGTGAATAAATGCATTGTACAAGCCAGAGGGAACAGCCCTGGCCTAGGTTGGGGTTGTTGGCATTTCCTGGGAAAAAGTATATCGTGTGATTTGTTTCTACCGGCAGGTATTCACACTGCCCAAGGTGAGCTCCAAATTGAAGCTCAAGCTGACGGCCCTGGAAGGCTGTAGGGTACGAAAGATGGCAGTCGCTAACTTTGGCAGCTGCCAAACTGATGACTATAGTGAAAACAACCTGACCGTCCTGACTAACCTTGGAGACATTCAGATCATCTCTCTGCCCTTCCTCAAGTTACAGACACGCTACCCCTGCATCCGCAAGGAGGATGTCAGCGGCATTGCCTCCTGCGTCTTCACTAAGTATGGCCAAGGTATTGGCACAGTCATTGAAGGCCTGCCTCTTGTGTCCTCCTGACATTTGTTCCATTGTTTTTTAAAATGAGTTTGGGTTGTAGGGTTCAGCTTCTGTAACAGTACCACTGCACAGAGCATGGGTGCATCAGTCTATCCATTCAACTTCAGCAGTCATCAGTCACCAACTTACCAAGCAGCAGGGAACTGGCTCCATTTTGGTCTGTAATTTTTCTTAGATGCCTTCATGAGATCTCTTTTTTTTTTTTTTTTTATCTTCATGTCATGCAACACTGCAACATTGTTGGTCCGTTAGACAAGGGTATTGCTATTCTCCAAAGCCCTACTGCTTTGGACTAGCCAAATCCAGAAAAACACCTCTTATTTGGGAGTAGAGGACATCTAAATCTTCTGTTCCTTTTTAGGTCTTGAACACATTCTTGCTCATGAATTCAGTCCCCAGCAAATGCCCTTTTGCTCCTCCCCTGCAGGTTTCTATCTGATCTCACCATCAGAGTTTGAGAGGTTCTCTCTTTCTACCAAATGGTTGGTTGAGCCCCGGTGCATCATTGATGCTCCAGAAATTACAAGCAACAATCACTTGCATAACACCTCTGGCATGGAGCATACTGGAAGAAGATCCAGGTGAGCCCCAGCTGTAAAGCTTTGGGTGGCTGTGTCATGCCATTCTCTTTCCCTGCTTTAGTCTCACTGAAGTCAAAAGTTGAATACACTATACTAACTTGTTTCATTTGGGGTGAGCTATGCTATGCTGCAGTCTAAGTTGTTTTTTTTTTGTAGGCTGGCTTCTTCTCCAAGTGCTCTCTCTTGAGATGAAGTAGTACAGAGTCCTTGCCTCTCCAAAAAAAAAAAAAAAAAAAAAAGGGCCAGTTGGGACTGTTGAAGTCTGTTAATGTCACTTCCAAGCAGATTAGCACAAGGTAGCATAACTTTCTCTGACCTTTTGCCTACTGGCTGCAGTGCACAGGGAATATGTAATGAAGGGTCGGATCGGTCTGGTCTCTTCACACTAGGCACCTTGAATCAGTCTTAAAATCTATAAACACTCTTGCTGATGGCACATCATATCTTTCCTACTACCAATCAAGTAATCCCCTTATGAGTGTGGTGTTAGACTGTATTAGTTTGCACCCTTTTACTTTATTGATGTACCGTAGTATATCAGGCAAACTGGATTGTTGCTTTGTAATCTGACCCTTCGTGGTCTGTAATCGTAGACCTTTCTTGGAAGCGATGGTGAATTGTTCTCCAGAACAATAGGGAAGTTGTCCAGGAGCCAGAACCCCCATGTCCCCAGCATCCCATGTCCTGTACTTGCTCTGCAAGCACCTCTTCATTAGCACATACTTTGTTCTTCTTTCTTAGGGAGCTGGGCAGGAGTTCTGGTGACACTGGAGAAGATGGTAAGCAGAACATAAGTACACTTAATTTAACAGAGTGATATGTAAATATTTTAAAGCTTCTGCTACCATTTCCCTCACTGAAAAAACAGTGATGGGTTTGGTGGTGGAGGGACGAGAGGAGATATGAAGATGAATTGGATGTGGATTTTCCGTGGTCATATCAAAGTCTAACACTCGAGATGATCTGGGCACGCAGCTTTGCGTGTTAAAATATCTTATCATTTACAGTCTGGAGATGGAAATGAAGCACAATCTGTGCTGGGAGGAAAGGGCTGAGGGAGGTGCTAGAAAGTTCTCACTGGACTTTAATACAATATTAAATCTGTTTCTTGTAGACTGTTTTGCAGTGGCCATCATCATTGTGCAAGTGTTTATTGACAAACAGCTGTATGTAAACTTTTTTTCTTCCTTTCAGAGAGGAAGTCAGGGAGGCTGATGGAACATGCCTTACTAAATGATGAAAGTGAGTGTGATCAGCTATTCCAGCTGGCGGGACAGGTGTACATTTGGGTGGGAGCAACGTGTGGTCTTCTCTAGAGTAGGAATGAAGGGTTGTACTCAGAGGGTGGTGGTGGACGGGTCATACTCGACCTGGGGGGAAGTGGGCAGCGGAGTCCCCCAGGGCTCGGTCCTGGGGCCTGCACTGTTCAATTTCTTCATCAGC
>NW_017728928.1:12221841-12228977 GCF_001723895.1 Crocodylus porosus
CAACTTCCTAGGGAAGTGGTGCTGGCTCCTACCCTGGGGATCTTTAAGAAGAGGCTTGATGACTACCTGGCTGGATTCAAATGAGTCCAGCCCTTTCTCCCGCCCAGGCGGCCGGTCAGACTTGAAGATCTACAAGGTCCCTTCGAACCCTACTTCTGTGATTCTGTGATAAGATGTCATTAGTCCTTGTAGTTTGGCACACTTCAGGAGCTGCAGCTGTATGATTCCAGTGTTGGTACCAGATTTATATTATGGATTGATTAAGGGCAAGGATATAGACAGCACATCCTGAAAGAAATGCCTGCCTGCTTTCATTGCCCCAATATACAAAAGGAGTTTTGCTTTCCAGCAGCAAAGCCAGCTGGAACTGGCTGCCTTCCTGGACCTCAAGCAAGTTGGTGTTTGCAGCACCCCCTCTGGCAGGCAGTGCTGTGCTCCAGTGTGTCAGCCCACCCAAACCTGTGCAGGGTTTGTGTTACAAGCTAGTAGTGTGGAAAGGGCAGTAGTATTTCAGAATATGACAGAAGGGTGGGGTGATTGAAAACCTGATTCTTAAGGCAACAGTGAAGTATTTGCTCCTCCATCTGCACAGCAACTGCTCACTGCTTTGTTTGCTTTCCAGAAGTGCTGAAGGAGATCCAGAGCACGCTGGAGGGGGGAAGAAGGTGAATACCCTGTGATCTGCTCTCCTCTTTCTTATGGGCTTAGGGAGGGAGGGCACTTTCAAGGAAAGCAGGGAGAAGACAGCGCAATGGCTGATCCTGTGGCACACTAGAATTGGATTAAATGCCTCTTTAAGCCAGCTGAGACTCTCTCCTTTCCTTCATGTTCTCCCTTGAGGTTTTAAGAATAACCCTTTGTCTCTTTCTCTCTGAGAAGAAGAGGAGATCCCATTCCCATATACCAAAGAAGCAGGACTCTGAGTACTCGCATACAGGTTTCTATTCACATCAACCCATGCTAATCTATAGACAGGTCAAATGGGCTTAGGTGGTTCAAGATGGGACTCTGGAATTCTTATCTTGGCTCTGTGCTGTCACTTGGACGTGTCACTCTATCTCTGCTCCCACTCCCTGTCTGGACAATAGAGATAAGTTACTCCACAGGTGTGGGCTTTTAACTTGTGTCCAGAGAGCACGACAATTTTCAGGTGACAGGGGCTACAGGTGGGCGGACAAGTGACAGTTACAGCTCATGCACAAAGCTTTAGTGGGATGGGCAACCGCTGGTGTGTAAGGCTCCATGGAGAGGATGGGTGAGTGACTTATATGCTCTGCGTGCTTCCTCTGGACATTGCCTCCTCTTCTATCAGCAGCTGGGAGTGGATTGGACAATCGTTTATTGCAGTGACTGATTTTTATTTTTTTTGATCTCTTCTCATTACAGGAGTTATACAGAAAGAAATTCGGCAAGAAATCCCGTAGGACATGGGCTAAGTAATGGAGGAGGTAGGTAGAGTTGAGGATTTTTGAGCGGTGCAGCAGGCAGCAAGAAGTGAAGGGGCAGCATTTTTAGCTGGAGCCTTGTGTTGATATGACATGCTGTGGAATACAGTGCACTACAGATTGGAACACCTGTTATTGGGTGGGAATTTGCCGGCTGTCTGATATATCCTGCCGAAGCGCATGAGCAGCCTACATGCTGAGTGAAACTTAGATGTGCAGCACTGGTACAGGATGATATGATAAGCTTCTCTTGAGATATTGCATCTCCGCCCTGTTGAAGAGCAGGTGAAATATTAGTTATTTCTCAGCACTAAGAGGTTGAGTTCCTTACTCTTGTTAAGGGCTCCTGATGGGCAAGCTACTAGTAGAGAGGGGCTTATTAGCTGGGGTATCTGGGCATATATGGTACTCCACTCCATGTCACTTTTATCTTCCTCTGGCCTTATTCCCTTGCAGCCACTGCTTTGAAAGAACCCCTGAGCAGCCAGTCTACTTAAACAGGCTTCACTGTTGTATCATGTGCTTTCAAAATGTCTAAGAGAATAGTCTCATTGCAGGGTACGTGTACATGGCCAGAGTAAAAGCACATAACAAACACTGATCTGATGTGGGTGTGGGGCCAGTCTGCCTTCTAGGGAACTTCTGGTAGCCAGTGCTTGGGGTCCGTGACCTGGGGAGGCCTGTTAGATATGAGTTGATTTTTGAGATGCAGGGCCAGATCAGGTTTTTGTTAGTTTTGGCAGATCTCTTCTAACTTGCGTCTCTGCCCTTTCTCCCTGAAGCAGATTGACCAGAGTTCATCGAGGACTTTCTGGCATTGGTGCACGTGCCACAACACTACTGACTGGGGAAGCCGTCCCTGGGGGAGGGGGCCACCACTGCTCTCTGCACAGAAGGACACAGAGGTGTGACTCACTCGCACAAGCCTGCCTCTGCCGCTCCCTGTAGTGCCTCACTAGAGACATCTCCTCCTGTCAGTTGGCCTTACATGCAGGCCAAAAGCAGGTCTCTGGGTCTGACCTCTCCTCCCCATCCCAAGCTCCCCTGTGTATGTCTAACTTTTTTTTTTTTTTTTTTTTAATGTTTGCACAATTCTCTTCTTTTCTACTGGGCTGGGTTTTAAATTATGACTGCCTTGGGTGCAGAGTTTTCACACGCGCACACGGTTACCTCCAAGTAGTGGAAGATTATTTTTTGTACAATTTTTTTTAATTGGATTGGTGGTTCAGTTTTAAAGGAAACTTATTTTAGAAATGTCCTTTTTAAAGAACATGAATTTAATTGATGTTTTTAATCCCTGTGGCTGCTGGAACCGGTCTCTGGAGGTATTCCGGTTCCGTTTGTTACGGTACTGCTAACGGTTTTTATGGACTCGGGTAGACTATTTTTGTAGCCGTTCAAATTGGAGGAAAATTTTAATTGAGCTTGATTTTGTGTTTCAACACTACATTGCTCTTTTTGAAATAAACTCAACTACCTTTGTGGTCAAGGTCTGCTCTGGTCCTGGTCTCTGTGTCACTTTGCTTGGATTAAATTGGTAATTCCTTTGCATGGTGGTAGAAGGTTAGCTTCAGAGACTGGGGACTCGGACACCAGCCTTTCCTAGCTGAGCCAACATTCATCAGCGCTGGTGCCAAGCAGGACTTCTGTCAGTAGTCATATTCTGTATTTGCTCATGCATTTTTGACCGTACATCTTCAGGGGGCCCAATTTCTATCTAGAATTTCCCAGTTGTCCTTCTTGTAGGAAGGAGCGAATCCTGGAAATTGTGTGTGGTTCAGTATTAGAAGCTAAGCAGCAGGGTTATACAGAACACAGCCTGCTGTGAGCCCTGCAGGAAAGCTTTACATAAAAGCTCATGCTATCTTTCCCTCCCTATCTAATATTGTAAGGCTTTGGGTTTTTTTCTTGCCTACTTCACTTTTCTGCTGGTGGGTGGCACTGATGGGGATGGGGAGGTGGTGTATATGATTCACTGTCCCTGGAATAAGCTGTTCCATCATGCCTGAATCATACAGGTAAGAAAGGGACGTTGAGTGGTGCATTCTGGAGGCTGAGTGAAGGGCTATATTTTCACAGTGTTTCACACTTCAGCCGTGAGTGCTTATAAAATCCTTCCTGCTCCAGTTGATGGAACGAATCTGCTTCAGATGCGCCTAGGTGAGCCATCAGACTTCCTGGTTCTAGGACTGAATACCTACATTGGAGGCATTAGCTCCAGGAGCTCTTCTGTAGCCCAGGAGCTCTTTCTGGAGCAGGTAGGTAGCTATGAGCAAGTATTCCTTAGCCCTGTGCTCTGGGGCTCGCCTTGCTACCAGCTAAGTTGACTCATCCAGAACTATTACAAGAATTCCGTTTGGACGTATCCCTGCTCTTGTGCAGTCTTGCAGGACCTGGATCTGCTCTGAAGTGTTTTCCTGGATGCTCAGCATGTGGGAGTTCAGACACCTACACTGTTTTTTGGGACAGATGGAGCAAAGCTCTTCAGCTCCAGTGTGGTTGGTGGGACAGGTGCTATTGTGGGGGGCTTAACATATAGATAACTACAAAGACTCTGGTCTCAGTCATCTTCTGCTTGACATGCACATTGCTCTGCTTGTGCCACTCAGCCACTTCTTGCTCTGAAAATTATTCTTTCTGTACCCCATTCTGTACAGCCCTCCCACTTAGTGCTTTGTGCCCAATCAGCTTCAGTTCATCAGCTGGGTGCTAGTTAAGGAGCTGCACAAGAGCACCCTCAGCCATTACCAACAGCAGCAGCTGCTATGCTTTTGCACCAAAGCTGGAAGCTGTACCGTGCAGAGTACTGCATCGCAGCTGGAGAATCTGCTAGAAACACTAATGGGAACAGATCTGCTTCTCCTGGATCCTTTCCTGTGCACTAACGGGGCTGCTGCTCCCTGGACAGCAGCACATGAGTGTTTTGGTGCTATACAGTAATGGGACTTCAAGGGAATTTTGTAATATTAATGCTTGGAGTAGTAAATCCAAGGGTGTGTTGCTCTGGAGACCGCGCTTGCTGAAGAAGGGCTGTAAAGGAAGAAACTGTGTACTGTTCCTGTTTGTAGTATTCTCTAGCAAAAGCCCATGTAGGAGTGGTTGGTTAGCTCACTTCCCCATCTTGGCTACTCTTTGTTTCCCTGTTTCTATTGTTGTCAGCACTGTCATGCCAAACTAGAGTCTCCTTGTGTGAATGTTGCTCAAGCATGCACAAAGGTGTGTCTGCCCTGAACAGCTTATGTGCACTTGACCACAGTAGCTTCTGTGTAGTGCTTCTGCTTTATGCTCCTCTGGGAAAACCCTGTTTCACATGTGGTTTTGTTCAGTTCCTGAAAATGCTCTCCCTATTAAGTCTCAGAGTCTGTCGGTACTAGGGCTAGTGCTGTAGGAAATGAAACCAGCAATTATCAGACCATCTGGTTTCTGGCAGAGCACAAGGTAGGGTAAAGTTTATGTTCTATCCTGGATAATTTTCATCCAGTTCGTTGCATCTGCCTAATACTTCCTACTTGTATTACTGATTGGGGAAGACTTCTACAGGATGAAAACAGATCTTGAAAGTCTGGTAGAGAACAAGACAGAACTCATTTAAAAAGCCTGAAGAAGACCATATGAAGCATGTCTGTGATTGCTTTGTAATACAGTAGTGTTAGCTGGCCAGGAGATAGGGTATTAGCCTAGACCTTGTAAGACTCAGGTTTAAATCCCTGCTCTGCTTCTGACCTCCATTTGTGAGCTTCCAGTTACTTAGTTTCCCATTTGTACAAATGGGATGCCAACAGACAGACATCATAAGGACAAATATATTGAAGACTACAAGGCACTGATACAGTAAGAAGCTGTATAAGTACCTTGGATACATGGTGAAGCTGTTTACTGAGGATTGTATCACTTTCCAGGTTTATGTTGCATTATGCTGTATTGCTCTCCAGGCTTATGCTGCATTAGAGCACAGGCTGTCTCTGAGATTCCTTCCCAGTGGTATGAATCCAGGATTTGATGGAGGTGGACTCGGTGTGGTCCCCTACAGGCCTTGTTACTCTATAATGCTCACTTTTCTCAGTGTGATGGTGGGGAGCACTGGGCTATGTCTAGGTTGAACTGTTCTGCTCTTTCTAAGCCAGGTTGGGGGTGAGGAGGGGAAAAGGGCTGAAGAAAACAGTGAAGTCCATAACAGCAGCCTGTTTAGAATAGTGCAGTCCTGCCTCTGCCGCAGCAAGGACATCCCCAACCCACCCACTTTTAAGACTAAGGCCAAAAACAGTCTCTACCAAAGGAGGAAAGGTCATGGCAATCAGCAGCAGCATCTTCAGGAAAACAATTCTTAATTAAATGAGGTTGGAGTGAAGGCAGTCCCACGTATTCCTATTAGTCCACATACAAATTAGGTCCCTTAGCCTGATGGGGGGGAAGGGGGAGAGATGGTTGTTCATCCCCCATTCTCTATAGAGGTGGAAGTAGGGCTGCTTCAGTTACTGCTGCTAACCCTGCAGCCAGAAGGGCCTTTGTCATAAAGGGCCCAGCAGGAGCTGGGATGAATATGCCAGTGTTGGGGGTGAGGGCGATGAAGACCTGAGCTTCAGTGCACCTCCCTGGCTTCACAGCCCCAGCTGGGGCATGTTCCAGATTTCACCCACTTGTTCAACAGGAAATCTCCACCTATTCCTCCCACAGTCCTCTCTCCACCACTATAGACATGTTCCTTTGCTCCCTCATGCCCCTATAGCTTTTTTTTGTGAATAAATCATATCCTCCCTGGTGTGCCTGGTAGGGAGAGTTATGGGCAGGTGGGATATCCTAGGCTGAGCCGTGCAAGCAGAGTGCCAAGAGCGATCCCTTGCTCTTCTAGTTCCAGGCCTTTCTTAAGGCCTTTTGGACACCTGTGACCTAGATCTTCAACAGGAAAAGGCTTGGGGTTAATCTGTTCCCAGACATTACTTCCCTGGGGAAGCACATGGAATCCCCAGTAGCTCTTTAATTAAATCACATGACTTTCACTGAAATCTTTTGCTCCCTCACCTTTGCTTAACTGAAACCCTGGCAATTGCTTGGGAACAAAATGCCTCCATAGGCTGCTGGTCTGAGTGAGGTTTGCCTTTCAGAGCTAGAAGTGGTATTACTTGAGTGCCTCTCTGCCTCTCTTGAAGAACCTGTTTGTGGGAGGACGGTTGTTCCATGCTGGTTGGAGGTTGTCACCCGAATTTTACTTGCAGGTTCCCCCACAGAAGTACATGCTTTGTATCTGGAGTTCAGAGGAAGGCTGATAAATTTGGGGGTTTTTAAAATTAATGTATTTAATTTAAACTGTAATGTACTTGTATTAAAACTTATTTGAACAGTATGCATGTGCTGCTGAAGATTAAAGTCAAGCCTCTGAGCTGGTGGAAGCCACTGGTTAAACTCCTGGAATCTGAGTTTCCTGAAATGCTAAACCAGCTCTGCATAGCTGTGGCACCATCTGCAGGTGCAAAGGAGGTATTTTCTTCACTTAAGTTTTTCAGCTAGTTCAGTTTAATGACAGTCTCACTTAAATTTACACAGAGTTGAAAAGGGTGGGGTATTTTTCCTTCTCTAGCGTAAAAAAAAAGAACTTTACTGAGTAAATGAGTGTTACACTTTTTACAGTCTTGAAGGATGTGATAAGCAGAAATTACCTGCTTCTTGCTAAGTGTAGATAATTTTTGTGCATAA
>NW_017728928.1:12229137-12345037 GCF_001723895.1 Crocodylus porosus
CACAAGTAGAAATAATTTAATATATGAAAAATCCATCATATGAGGTAGGGTGGGGTGGGGTGGGGAGGGGATGACTGGTATATCATATGAGAGAGACACTTAATGTGCATGAAATACTAAAAATAGGAATATGATTAAATGTGGGTTGGGGGGAAGAGAAACAGTTGAAATGTGCATCAAATCTAGTGTCCCGGCTGTACTTCACTGCTAATCAATGTGTCAGTAGTTCTCAACCCATGAGAACAATTTTTTTTTTTTTAGGAAGGAAAGCAAAAGTGAAAGCATGGCTGAAGTGACTATCAATACCATCCAGTTGCTGCTTCATCCATCCATCCATCCATCCATCCATCCTGGTTCAGAGCCCAGCATAAGCTGTTAGAAGCCTAAAAAGAGATTGGGTTTAAACTAGTAGCTGCTGGATAACATGCTGTTAACAAAGGAGTGAAACTGCTGTGGATGAAGAACACAAGTCGTATTGGGGGTGGTACAATTCTGGTGCAAATTGCAAAGAGCTATGCCAGAGGCCTTTTTATCAACTAAGAGAAATGATCACTTCCTCTCTCTAAGGAGGTGCCTTGCTGATGTTCCTGGGTGTTGCATCCTTTCCCATAACCTCCTGTTTGCTGCTTGCTAATATAATTGCTACCCTAGCTGATACGGGAGAGGGATTGGCATAAGGGCTGAAGGAGTTTGCTTTAGATTTGGTAGATGATCTGGAAAGTCACTCCAGGTTCACCCTTGCTAACATGGGATTTGCTTTTTTCTGTTTACCCTGCCTGCATACCTGTAGCATGAATGTCCTGTGAATGAAGAGCCTGGGCTTGGTTCTCCAGGTCACTATTGATAAGGACCTCCCAATTGGTGATATTGTCACTGTTGAGACGGTGTCCAACAGACTGGCGGGTCAGGAGTTGTAGGGATTTCTCGTGCATATCTAGAAAAGGGATGACCAAGATCTGGCTTTTGGAACCATGTCATCTGGCTTGTGGGTAATGAGAAGAGCCACCGCTACATACAATACCAATATGTAGTGAGAACAGAAGAAGACCCAGATGTAAAGTCTGTGTTCTCCCTTCCAGTGGCCATCTTCTGTATTGACAACTTGCTTTTCCAATGATAAAACTGGGGAGGACTTCTTTAAAGTGGCAGACAACCCCCCTGAGCTCAATTGTGGTCTACCTCAGCAGAGTGTGACTAAGATCAAGCTACTTGAATTTGCATGGTTTCTGTCTTTTTTTTTTTTAAAGGAGATCAAAACTAGCTTGGAGAGGGTGGTGGCTGAGGTCAAATGGAGGGGAAGGCCCTCTGAGCAGCTCTCAGAGTGGGGATTTCCTGTTTCTTTTCTCTGTGGGTCAAGGCAGTAATAAAATTACTTCCTAGTGCAGGAGAAGCAAGGAAAAGCACCAGCAGGTACAGAAGGCAATGGGCCGGCCCAGGTCAGTACACCGTCTTCCTAATATCCTCTGTGCAGGAAGGAATGAAGACTTACCCCAGAGTAAACCTGAGGGTTGTTCTCTCTGAAAAAATAGCATAAATATGATCATACAACAGATGAAAGAGAACTGTTAGCGTTGCCTCTGTGCACAGGAGACGAGAGTGTCTTTCGCACCTCTGTCCCTGGCAGGGATGCCTCTGGCCTTGAGTGCTGTCTCTTTAGCACTTTATGTTCCCCTTGACCTGGCTGTCAGGAACATGGCTGTAACAGTGTCAGTTTATAGGCTCTGGCAGGCTGTTCTGCTTCTATGTCCAGGTCTCCTTACCAATCATAGCCTGAACTGGGCGCGGGCTGTCTCCAAGAAGCCAAATCCTCATGTTCAAATGGGCTCTGAGGGTTTGTGTGCACTATAGAAATTCTCTGTAACCCCCTAGCTCAGCTGTAGCGGTGTTGGTACCCTGCTCCAGAGAGGTCTGGTAATGCTATCTCATCCCACTCAGCAGATCTGCTTGCAGTACCACCCACAGCAGGATCTGACCTGTTGTTACCACTGTTATAAATGTGCTAGTGAGTTCTGATGAAGCCTTGCAGATCTACTGCACTGTTACAGTATGGGCCAGTCAATAAGAGAAGAAAAATCTTGCCCACAGCTGGGGAACAACAGTCAAAGATTTCCAAGAGCAAATTAAAGTCTGGGACTCTTTTTTTAATTTGGGCGGGGTGCCAAATAGAGCCTCCTTTTTCTAAAGGGGCTGGAGTTTTTGAGAGTAGCTACTCAGCATTTCCTGAAAACTAGGCCTCCCTTCACAATGTCTCTAATGGGGCACCCAAAATCTGCAGTCAGTCATGCAAAAGATTGGCTTGTACTTGTTCCCCTCTAACTGCTTAGGATAGAAATACACTTTCCTGGGGCATTTAGCAATGGGGAGTGTGTGAGTTCTGTCTCCAATACTTTGGGAGACAGGAGAACATAGATTTGAAACCAGCAGAAAAATACATGACTCTAGGTTAGCTCTAAACTTGAGGCCTGTCTGGCCTGTGGGAGAAGACTGATTTGTAAAGAGTCTGACACCTGCTGCTTCCAGCATGATTAACCTGAAGAACTGCTTTCCTGATACCTGCCTTGATGCAACAGTGACTGCTGAGCCACATGTGCCCTGCTGGAGCTGGTTTTATTTTACAGCCTAATTGGTCCAGTTTTTAAAACAGCTCATTTGTTTCTTGGGGCAAGAATGTGTGTGACTCCATCCAAGTTGTAATTCTCTCCCCCACGGGGTCTGAGCCTGAATTTAGTGAGTTGGGTGGGCTTTTTTCCATAGAGGTAGAGCTGAACCCTAAACAATATGTGATGTCATTGGGGTGGAGGTGTTAGGCTAAGGTGAATGGAGGCTTCCTACACGTGCCCACCAGTCCTGGCATGCAGTCTTGCTAAGCCAGTAATCTGTCATTAGCCCCTCTTTAGTGCCGTCAGCCATAAGCAGTGGGACTGAGCCCTGCCTGACCTCTGCCCTTCCCTCCAGCAGGGCTGTCGCAGGGCCGGCATGCGCTGGCGCTATATGCAGCGGCAAAGGAGCGGCTGCATGTCGAGCAGTGCCGTGGTACTGCTGCTGTCACCAGCTGCTGTGAAAAGTTTGCGGAGGCTATGCCACATTAGCCCTGGCCTTCCACTGCCTATGCTGTTAGCACTTCATTAATGTTGTCTAGCCCTCGTAGTGTTTGGTTAAGTGTGCAGGGATTATTATTCCCACATTACAAATGGGTGATGGCAGTCCAGAGAGATCACGTGGGCAGTGCCAAGGCCACAAGCAAGTTAGTGGCAGAGCAGTGCCTATCAGGCAGGAATTGTCCTGTTAGCATCATTTTCTAATGTGCTAAGGAAAGCTTCCCTGTTAATGCATCTCAACCTTTGTGCCTCTACCTCCTGCTGGGAGGGAAATGTAATCCACAGTGGGATGCGGAAAGCAGACAGGAGGTGCTGGGATTCCCACAGGATTGCTTCCTTTATTACCAGGCCATTGGGCTGACTTGTCCAAGGACTGGCATGTTAGCTTTGCCAGTTCTGTCTGCTACAAGCTTCCTGGCTAGAAAGAAGTCATCAGTTGAAAACGACTGGAGCAACTACAGTGACTGCTCCCTCTCCTATCTGACTCTGTCAGCACCTTTCCAGCTTGGCCTGCCATCCCCTGTTGTTGCACCTCAAAAACCCTTTCTCCCCATGCCCTTCCAGAGGTCACCATCACTTGTAGCTCCCCTCCCTGTTGTTTTTAGTTCAGGACTCCAACAGCCTGCCAATGCTTCAGTCTCCTGACTGTCTTGTTCCTGTGATACCCACACCACTCTGCTCGCATACTTCAGGCCTAACACATCTCCCTGCACCTCTCCATGATTGCTCCCTTTCTGTAGATTGGGTCTGTGAAAGGCGCTGGGGTGGAACGAGGATTGCCGGTCCTGTGCTCCACGCTGGGAAGAAACCCCAGGTCTCTAATGATGGGGACTCTTGCTCACTTCTCAAAATGAGCAGAGAGGCAGCACCAGGGCTGAAGATCTGGGCAGGGGACAGTGCTCAAGGGTGCCTCTTGGCATTGCCCTTTGGGAGCAGAGCATCCTTCAGTTGTTATTCTGTTAGGAATATTTTCAGTGAATGTTGTGCTTGTTGGGAGGGGGGAAATGTATGTATTGCAGGGCTGTGGGATTGGGAAGTGCATTGCAGGAAGATGGAGGCTGAGGCAGGGGAGTGGGAGTAAGTGGGCAGGGGAGGGCAGGAAAGAAGAGGTTTGGTACAACACCTAGATGTGAATGAGGGTGAGGCAGCACGGTAGAGACTAGCTGGGGGGGGGGTGGATGGCAGGGTAATGAGCAGGAAAGCAGGAGTGGGCAAGGTGGTGACTGGGGAGTCTGGTTGTTTGTTATCTTTTGGCTCGTTTGTCTGTGGCTGTCAGTGACTTTCTGAATGGGGCAAGGCATTCTAAATACTATTACTAGTGCTACTCCTGTTACCATTATTACTACTTTCTGGCTTTTCTGAAGCCAAAGGGGACCAGAGCCTGTTCCCTGCTGTCGCAGTCATGTCAGAACCCCCATAAGGTGTGACACACCCTGAGCGCTCTGGTGGTTTCCGCAAAAGCATCGGCTCTTTCCTCGGGTACTGTAGTGGGGGGCGTGACACAAGTGCCAAGCCAGTGGAGGACTCTTTTGGGGTGCAGAAGGAGCCTTGGGTGGGCCTTTCATACCAGGCTACTGTGGTTTGGAGCATCCTGGCATACAGGAGGGGTGAACAGGCCCTGGCTCAGGGCTCCAGCCTGGGGAGGTGCTGCCGTAGTGGCGGTAGCTGCATCTGGCTTTTCCATGGCTGGGGTTGTAAGTGGTGGTGGGCTGTTTATGAAGGAGCCTGGGGGTTATTGACTGGTGTGAGTGGGCAGAGGGTTTTGTCTTCTGCCTGTCAGCTTACTCCAGAAGGGACAGGTTGTAGGTTTGCCCAGGGAAGTTGAGGAGCCCAGCGCTAGACTAGGCACTCCTCGGAGCTGCTCAGCTTTGTGGAGCAAGGGAGCTGTACATGTCAACAGTGCTAGCATGTGCCTGTTTCCTCCACAGCATAACAATGGCCTAGCACCCAATTTCTGCCATAGCAATGGTAGTAATGGATAGAGAAGCTCTGCTTTGGGGGTAACAAGCCTATTTCCTGGAGCGCTGACTCACTGGGGTACCTGTCGTGTATGGTACTGAACATAGATTATGTCTGCAGATGCTTTCAATACAATGAAATACCCCTCAGTAGGAGGGCTTAGATCAGAAACGAGGGCAGTGGCTGAGCAAAAACGATTCGAGGCTGCCAAAGGGTAGGATGTTGGGGGCAGAAGCCTTGAACAGTCGCTCTGAGATTTCAACTCTGTTTAATCTAATGTTCATGTACTTTCCAGTGCTGGTCCTGGGAAGGAGGGAGTGGGGCTATGTACTTTGTAATCAGATCTTTGTAGGCTAGGTAAGGAGCTTGAATCTGGGAAGGGCAGGGGCAGTTTCTGCCTGGGGGTCAAGCCTGGAGGAGAAAGTAAGAGAACTCCATCATGGCTGGTAACTCCATGACATGGGATTAATTTCTTCAAGGAAACAAGTCCGTTGGTTTGCTCTGCAGTGAAGAGCAATGGCACAACCAGACCAGAAGAGGAAATGTAGAGCTCTTCTTCAGGGAGGGCTTATGACCCCTGGAGTGCTAACAGCTGCCGCCAGCACTGCGTGGGTGCAGTGGGAGATGCCTGTGTTGTCTTCTCCACAGTGGGTCTGTCTACATGAGACGCTTACTGCACATTAGCCTAATAACGCTGTGCAGTAGCATGGCAGTTAAACTGTGCTATTAGGCTATTGCACAGTGTTATTAGGCTAATGTGCAGTAAGCGTCACAAAATAACTGTGCACCAGTGCTACAGCACAGTAACTCTAGTCACTGCACATTGAGTTGGTACTTTTTTAAGGAAGTACTACATTAAATGTGCAGTATCTAAGACACATTAATGAATGTGTAGATGCACCCAGCGACATGCAGGGTGAACTGCAAGTCTGGACAGCTGGAAGTGTTGGGCAGTGTGCCCTAGTTGGGCTGAAGCCCAGACACTTTAGCAGAGCACTCAGTGGCTTAGGACTTGGTTCCCTTTCTTGGCTAGAGTGGCTGCTACAATTCCTTAGGTGTCTCCTCCCTCTACTGGGAGAAAGAAGTAGGAAAATGCTCTTTCCTCAGATTATTTTTAAAGCAGGAGTTGATAGATGGTGCTGTTGTACATAGCCTTGAAAGTCCTTTCTGAGGCCCTTTCCACCTGTGAAAATCTCAGTGCACTGAGCATTACCCTTCTGGAGATAGACTAGTTCACTCAGTCTCTGAGGAGGAAATAGCCTGTTTGGTGTTTGAAGAACTCATGTTATAGAAAGGGACCAAACAATCAGTCATCGTAAGCCCTTTGATGGGAAATGAACTAATGCTTGTATTGCAATAAACTTCATGGCATTGTGTTATCCCTTGCAAAATTAACACACGGGAGCAATGGCCTCCCATGGCAGGGGATTGGACTTGATGATCTGCTCAGGTCCCTTCCGACCCTACCAACTATGAAACTATGAAAATACACTACTTCTTGCTAGGCAACAGTGCAATCATAAACACTTGCTGCACACAAGCAGCACGTTATTTCAATGTTAAATTGTTTTTTCTTGTTTTGCTTTTCCTCTCCTTCCTGTGTAATTTGTCATCTGAAGTTTGAGGGGAAGCAGCCTTGTGAATGGGGCTTATGACGTGCTTTGCAAAGCCCAAAATAATGTTGAGAGTGGGGCATGGAATGGGCAGAGAATAGGCTCCTGGCCTTTCTCATCCATCTCAATGGAGAGGCTGAGGACAGGGAGAGAGAGTTGGGGTGTTGCTTTTGGGCCACACTTGGAGCACACTGCTGTGGCCCTTGCCATTGCTAGTCTATGGATAAATAACCAGAGATTGCTGTTCTCCAGCACTGAACTAAAATCTCCTCCTCTGGGCAGTCCTTAGCAATGACAGGTTTGAACATCCAGTGTAATGGTTGGAAACAGCCTCCAGAGACTGGGGATAGGATTGAAGAATGACACAGGGCAGAGAGAGAGAAGTGGGGTTTGTCGTCCATCTCTTTTTTTTTTTTTTTTAGGCCTGGGATACCTAGCTATACCCTGCTCTGTCAGTTGAACCCAGGTGATGGCCATGTCCCCCAAATCAGCCACTTCTAAGTAACTGCATCCCCAACAGCTGCCAAAGATATAAATTGTCCCTGAGGTATAGGAGGGGGCTTCTGGGTTCTGCTGGAAAGAAGCTCTAGCTGGAAGGGGCTGTCCTAGCAAGGGTAGCTGTTCTGCATTGTGGGGCCTGCTCTCTGCCCACTTTTGATAGCAGATGCCCCAGCACCTTTGAGAGTATAACAAGGTTCTCTTGGAAAGGGGGATGATTTTATTTTCCTGGATTTCATTTTGTATAGGCTGCAATGGGGGAGAAGATAGCAGAAGAATGTAGGTAAAGAGCTTTGAAAGCCTTATTTGAATTGGTGGTAATCAAGAAGGGCGGTGTGTTTTGGCTGAGTAAAAGGGTGGGTATTGGTGGCTCGCCTAGATGATAGACCTAGAGTAGCAAACACTTTACAGTACCAGTCAGCTTTCCTGAAGGAGAGTCTCCACTGCTTACATTAAGAGGTGCTAAAACACTTCTAATACCTTGACTATAACTATTGCTACGTACCTTCATTGGTGGAGAACCTGAGGACCTCTCAGTCTTTCACACATCCCTTTCTCACTGTGCCCTTTGGTGTTTTACACTGTTATCCCCGTGTGGGTGGGAAGATAAGGCCCTGACCCACAGAAGCATGTGGGTGTCAAACTCAGTGTCCCGCAGGGAGCCCATGGCATAGCAGGGACTTAAACCCTGGGTTTAGAAACTCCAGGTTATGACAGTCCAGTGGGGAGAAGACTTTCTTTTCTTGTGGTCTGTTATGGCTTAATTAAAATGAATGGCGATTGTGGGCAGGCATTGAGAAAAATGGTAGATACACCTCCTCTCTGTTTCTGTGGCATTGGAGGGCTGAGCTTACACCTCTTCTGCTTGGCTGTACAGCAGTGCTTCTCAACCGGAGTGCCACGGCACCCTGGAGTGTGTTGAGATCTTGTCGAGGGTGCCACATGGTGCCACACAATGTCAGCATTGTTAGGTGTGCCAACAATAATACACAGAATAATCTCAGAGATTTCCACCAGAAATCCATAGTGTTAGAAACATTCTGACCTGCTGCAGCTTTTGTGAGTTTCTTTGCAACATAAGAATTGCTCTATTTTTCTACACCCCCCCCCCAAAATAGTGAAAACTAAAAGCTTGCATTTTCAGAGCAGTGCCTTGAGTCTAAAAAGGTTAAGAACCACTGCTGTAGAGAATCTCTGCAGCGGGGGTTGCAGCTATCCTTAACTGGCTGCCTTCTCTCTGTTCTCCTTTTATACCAGCTGCTGCAAAACGACTGCATGAGCTCTGTTCTCCAGTCCATTGCCACCCTGACCAGGAACCTGATCAATCATGCAGTGGAGGTGTGCACAAGCTCCGTTAGGAGCACAGTGAAGCTGGTGTTCAGGACACCAGCACAGGGCTAAGTAGTTACAGCTGGAGGTAAGGGGACAATTACCAGGGGACAGAGAATAGGGAGGGGGAGTGGCTACACCAAGTAACTCTAGACTTGGAAGTGTCTGGTTCAAGTGGGAAACCTAAGGATGCCTGTTGATGTTTTGAACGCACTGGAAAACTGATGCAGAAGACCGCAAATGACTTAAGTGGAGTGTACAAATGAACATGCCTACAGCTATAGCTGAGTGAGCTTTGTTGGTCGCTGAATTTTCAAGACATTGATTTTAACACTTGCAGTCTGAAGTGATTCAGGAGTTGGGAGCACCTCAGCCCTGCAACCACAGCTCCACTCAGAAAAGATGCTTGAGCTGGAGCTCATTCTAAGGAAACACTCACTCTGCAAGCCCGGGTATGATTGTGGTATAGGTAGCCTTACCTGTGCTAGCCTCACTTCAAACTAGCATGGGGAATGGTGGCAATGACGAAGTGATAGGGCAGAGTAATTAATTACCTAAGTATGTGCCCATGTTCCTGCAGGCTGCACTGAAGTCTGGGCTGTTGCATCTTTATTACTATGGCTATCTGTTACATTGGGCTTGTCCATCCCTCCATCAATTCTAAGTGTCTAGCATCTGATAATAGGTTTGAATGATTCTGAATCTGTGTTCCTGTCCCCTAACTGTAGGGCAACTTCCTTGCTGCACCGGTGTAGAAATCCACATGCCAAAGATCATGGTTTGTGCATGTGGGTTTCTTTATTTTTGATCTTAAAAGAAAATGCCACTCCAAGTAACCCCCAAACAATCTCTCTCTCTTGTGTTTGCCAGCTCCTGATCTCGGCAGTACTCTGGAAACAGATAAGTCCAGAAGCCACCAGGGACTTCTGTGCCTATGATAAACACGGGTGCACTTGTTGGAGACTCAGCATGTTCTCTTGCAGGCAGTCGTATCTCAGTGTTAAAGGTTTGGGAAGCTAAAGACAAATTCAACCCTTATTCAGTAGTGGATCCAGGAATGGGCAAGCCCCCCACCCCTCTCCCTGTTTAACTGTGCCATGCATGTGCAGTGAGCTCTGAGCTCACCAGCTGATTGGCATGGGGTCTGGCTGGGACCACTGCTTTTGCATGGCCCTGGAGCCCAGGTGGTGAGCGCTGCTGCTCTTTGCCTCCCCCCCTGCCTCCCCTTCCCTTCTGAGGAAGGGAGGGAATGAGCAGTGAAAGCATTTCTCACTCCCTCTGTTCCAGAGCTGGACAAAAGCAGGGGCTCCGGGCAGAGCCCATACATGAGCTCATGTGGAGCACAGCTGAAGTGGGTGTCGCCATGCTACTGTGCCCCCTTGGATCTGCCCCTGCACTTATGTGTCTGGCTAAAAAAACTTTTTAGTCTTAAGGCCTCCAAGCTGTGATGCCTTTATTGTACCATTTAAAAAAAAAAAAAAAGAGGTGAAAGTGGGACTCCCTGTCTTCTCTCATACAGCACTAGATAGCCACAGCCCTGAAAGCAAGCTAGGCGCTGGCGAGACTGGAATATTGTGTGTCAAGGAAAAGAACATGGGAAGTCATCTTTCTACAGCAGACTGGGTCTCTCCAGAAATACAGTTAGGGTTTGAGCTCCTGAGATCTGCACATTTAGCATTTAGTGATATGATCCTGCCCTTATTTTGCCTATTTGTTTCTTGAGCTTTGTTCGTGTAGCTGTTGCCAGAGCTGATCAGATCAGATCATAATGAAACCTTGATGGCAGTTGGGTATTTCCACAGAAAACTTCTTAATGGGTAGAAAAATTAGATGCCTGCTATATGCAACACCTCTTCTCAGCCTGTCCAGCCTCGTGGGCTGGAGAAATGACTGAGTCGGTGAGCATAAGTTATGTTACCTGAGGGTCTGTCAATAGGTCCAGTCCCACACTAGCTTTTGTGCTGGTGGAGATGGATGAGATCTCAGCTCCCTTTATCCCTGTAACTAAGCAGACTTAACCGAGTTGGTTAACTTGCTTCCTGGTATGTTTGTCCCTGGTGAGCTATACATAAAAGAATATTTTATTAGGTGTGCTGCTTGGGTAGCACTACGAAAGCTTAAACTTCATTTTTAAATGAAATTTATCTGGAGTTGTTTGTCACAAGTCAGGGCACTTCATATGCAGTAATGGGAAGACTCCTGTTTGTTTTGAGAGTTGAGAAATCACAGTGGCATAAACCAAATTGAATAGTGACATACAAGACTGAGAGACGTAACCAAATGCTTGAGTTGTGTTTAGATGAAAGAGCCACCCCTGTCAGGAAGAAGAGGGCCCGGTCAAGAGGCAGCATTTTTCCTGCTTAGAGCATTGGGTGATGGAAGTGAAAGGTTTGGGACAAATTCAAAGTCAGGTGGAATCAAAAATAGACCCTATACAAACTAACATATGCTTCCCGTACTGGCTTTCCAGTGCAAACGCGTAAGAGTGGGTACCCTCAAAATCCTGCTAAAGCATCTCTTCAAGGATCCCTGTAAGATTAAACTCCACTTGAGACAAGGCAAAGGGATGCAGCAGGCATACCTAGAGGTCAGCCATTGTGCTAGGCACTGTATGCACGTAACAGTGATGTTCTTATTCCCCAAAAAGTTTATAAGTCCCAAGCCCTATTTGTTAACCCTACACATGCAATGAACAAACACCAGGTTACAGTTAAAAATGGAATTTTATTTAAAAAAATAATTTATCTATCTAAAGTAGACACTAAAAGCAGCTTAAGCAGAAGTCCTTAAGATGGGGGATGCTATAAGGAAGGCTAGAAAGGTAAATACTTGACGCTGGGCTTGGAGAGAGCTCCTTATTATGCTAAAGTCCAATGAGTATAGTAGTTTGCCATAGTGATTGGCAAGAAACCTGTGTCCAGTGGAGTCAGCAGTGGATATACCTTTTCTTTGGGGGGAGATGCTCACGCCAGTCGGCATCTGTGTGCTGGCTGGCAAACGTGGTGAGATCAGAAATGCCCCTTTTACGATTGTTCTTGGGTTGTGACTTGCAGTTGCTGCCAGCCATTCCTCTGAAGCTGTTCCAATGATGAGCAGGCCCTTCTGTTGCCCTGGCAGGAGCAGTGCCGTCTGTCTGAACAGGAACATCCCTTGTGCTTATGCGAAAGCCTTGTCGTCTTGGCCTGGAAGCAAATTTCTGGTAGAAAGACTCTGCCTTGGAAAGGTCAGCAGGCTTTGTCATTACCATGGTATCAACCAGGTGACTGTACTCAAGCGGGATGGAGCTGTTTTGGCCCTCCTCTGCCTGGTGCAACTTTGCTCTTTTATTCCTCACTTCTATGTGCATCTTCCTATTGGGGGGTAAGAGCCTTGGCCGCTTCCTTGACGAGGCCTTAAGCAGCAAGTCTGAAATGCAGATCTGGAGGAACTCCTCCTCCTCCTCTCTGTCCTCCTCTTCAGGACCCCCTTCCTGGTCCAAGGGGAGGGTCACCAGCTCCTTGCCCAAGGGGCTTTGATCTCCGTCACGGGGATATTCTCCACCTGGCATTCCTGAGGTCTGCTGGGAGCAGTCTGAAGGGCCCACACCCAGTGCGGGTAGGGAGCCAGAATGCTCCTCTTGAGTCGGCATCGCTCCCGTGAAGGAATCAGCTCTTTCCCTGGGAACACAGCTGGACTGTGGAAGAGCCCTGTGCCTCCCCTGGGCTGGGCTGCTGCTGGGGGGCTGGCTGTTTGGAGAATCGGGACATGATTGGAGTCTCAGCTTTTCATACCAAGCACGTAGAAACTTTTCCCTGCAGGACATGGGCCTGTCTGCTCTGGTCCGCCGGCACCTAACCTTCTCGACCCTCATGGCCGCTGTACCTCGGTCAGGGCCTCCCTGAGATTCGGAGGCTGCGAAGAGACCCCAGCTAACGGGGTTGTGACGAGAGGAAGGTGTTGGGGTTCCAGGCTCTTGCTGAACCGTTTAGAACCTCCTCCGGCGCCTGCTTGGAAAATAGCAACAGGGTCGCTGGGAGACGGCGGGTTCTAGAACCGGCGCCCTCGACCGGCCGCTCGTCCCGCGCCCCGCGGGGCTCGGGCAGCTTCACAGGAGGGCCTGCTCCTTCTTGTGTCATAAGCCCCATGTTGTCATCGCCATGGCAGTGCCCGTTTGTCATATCCTGTTGAACTAGCTGTGCCTGCCAGAGTGGCCCACGTGGCTTTTTCTCACCCTAGAAATGGTGACTCCCCCCCCAGTCGCACGTGTGAATGATCCAACAAGAAGCAGTCAGCTGCCATCTGAATAGGCAGCTCCTACCTGTTTGCGGACAGGTCTCTCTGTCTCTTTCTGTTCAAGAATAAATCCCATCACTGGGACTTTCAAGAGAGAATAGTGCAGTTTGAGCAACCAGTTCCCCTTAAATCTCCGTGAGGAAATGGGACGATTAATTCCCTGCCGCTGCGGTAAAAGTGTCTCTTGGGGCCAGGCACCAACATGCGCAGAAAAATCACGTGCTTGAAGGCAAGCATGATCTGGGTTTTCAGGCAGGGACTCTCCACCACTGAGTGGGGTCCCGGATGTGCCCCATGGCGTCGTTTCTCCTACAAAATTCGGATGCCGCTTTCCTGATGGTGTCGTGGTCAGGAGTGATTAGTGATTAATAAAGTACTTGGTGCCTTAGCATTTACAGGCCAAATATTGTCCTTGCCATGCTCCTTTATTGAATAATTGAGACTGTAGCCAGAGGCTTGGTTCCTTTGCCGTTGTTCTGGACAAACCTGAGGCTCATCTAAACTAGAGTACCTGCTATTAGAGCTCTATTGGCACAGGCCCCTAAAGCGGAAACAGCACATGCCAATTAAAAGGGCTTGCCTAAACAGATAGAAGTCTTTTCCTTGGGTTTAGCTGGTATAGCTGTCAGCAGGCCAGGTCTGCTGTCCTCCCAGCCCTAGGTGACATTGCTGTATGCCAGTAAAACTGTCCAGTAGAGACCTGGGTGTATCCCTTGCAGTTGGGCAAGTGCCCGTTGCAAGTGCAGGTGGCCTAATTGAAACTTGTTCCAACAATTTCCTTGGACTTCCATAAGCTCGGATTCAGCCCTGGAGTCCCTCTGTTGAAGAAATCTCTTCAACCGTGAACCGGCAGGAGGGTGAAGTTCATGGTTCCCGTGGGAAGTTCATGGTTAACACCCACCCATGGGGGGGGGGGGTGTTAGTGGGAAACATGTTGCTTTTTAGAGGCACATGTGGTGCTTGTGTCCGCACAGCTAAGCGAGGGTGTCATTGCAGTATGGGGGCACAGCCCCATGTGAGTTGTAAAGGAGCTAGCGTGGGAATGAGAGCAGCGAGGATGCAGCAGCAAAGAGCTCCGTGCCGGCCTGCCAGCTGTTTTGCTGGTCTGTGCAGAAGCCCCAGCTGCTGTATCTTCATCACCGTTGTTGCCTGTGGCAGCTAAGTTAAAGTTCTCCTGGGTGTGCCCGTCCACACTACCATCACAAATTCATTCCACTGGATAGGCGCAGCCATGGAGGAAGCTTGGGGCACTGGTGGCTGCCCAGCAGCCTGAGACAGGCCCTAGAGTAGCCCTCAGGATCCTTTTATGTCGGGCCCTACCCGCCATGGCTCAGTCATCCAGTGCAATATAATCTTCCTCCAAACAACTCCACGCTCACTCAAGTTCAGCTTCCTACCCCTTGGCTGACCTCTGGGTAGGGGTGACTGGGGGGGTAGTTGGGGTCCACTGCAACAGAAGGATCCCTGCCCTCATGGAGCAGCCAACAATTAGGCAACAAAGAGCTCCTGAAATATTTAACAGGGCTGTTTTCAAACGTGTGTTGCTTAATTGTTTTGGTTTCCCCTTGCAGTCATGAATCTTTTATCCAGCATCCTCGGGTTTCCTTTGGGGAGGAGAAGCTTGGATACCTTTATCTCACCTTTAACATAGAAGGGGAGGGAGGGGGGAGGCCCTATCCATTTGGAACAAAGAGGAGTGGGCCAGGCACTTTCTCCAATGGTATTGAGCAGCCTGTGACTGAAGGACCAGGGTACTTATTGTAGGGCAGTACAAAGCTATTTAAGGGTAAAAAGCTATTTAATAAAAGGTGCTATTAATTATTCATGTAGGGATAGAGAACTGGAAAAGACCAGTGAGGTCATCAAGTCCAGTCCTTCACTGATGTGGTCAGTCATGCTGTAATCCTGCTTATGAATTGATCATCCATCTTGAAACTAATTTAACTTTCTTTTCTTTTCTCACTACTTCCGCTCCAAAATTTCACTTCCCTTGTGGCTAGAAAACTTCTCATTTCTGTCTTCAGTTTAAACTGGCCAGGATTAAATTTATTTATTTATTTTTAATTTAAAGCCTCAATTAATGTTTTAATGGTGGTTCGTTAACTCTAGTTTCTTTGATGGAAGTGGTATTTGCAGTGAAAAGCTGGAGTGATGTGCTGCCCTTAATCGCATTAAAAATGTGAAAGGAATTGAAAGAATCTGATATTTTGGATAAAAGAAAGCTTCTTTAAAAAAAAAAGAAAAGAGAAGAAAAGAAAAATGTGTTGTCTAGTTCTCTTGCAGAATGTAGCTTACTTTGTTGAATCTCTTTCCAGGTGCCATATTTTCTCGTGCCCTGTAGGCTGTATGGACCCAGTGTTTCTTCAACCCAATATGGCTCTGTGCTAGGGCAGAAGGAAGCACTTGTTGGCATGGGACTCCCAGGGTGATCTGATCTCTATCTGACACAGGGAATCCACGCCAATCCCTTATCCCTGTAGTCACTCAGGCATAAGTGGTATAGCTGTGGGAAGGGGCTTTGTCTGTATCGGGCAGTTGCAAGGTCCCCTTTGGAGGCCATAGCTCAGAATAGCCCTGAGACTCCTTTCAAAAGGGCCATGCTGGTCCCAGGACTTGGGAGTCGCTAAAAGTAGCCTGGCTACGCCCCAGAACTAAACCCCACTGCTCATTCCTTCTTTTTTACCTTTTACAGTCCTCTATCCAGATATGGTGGCATGCCAGCCATTGGGCAGCTGCAGTATGGGAGTAAAGCAAAAGATTGTGGGGATGGTGGAGGGAGGGGAAAGGGGAGAGTTTTGAGTCATAATTTTATGTAGTAGTCACAGCATGTAGAGCTAATGGCATTGTGAGTGAAGAAGAGCTGAACTGAAGCCCCAGATCCTCCAAAAAGATAAAGTGGCTCTAAGTGGCATCACTCGAGTATCTTCATGCCTGAGTCCCTGCACATCTAGGGTGGGTTATAGGGCCCCATGAAAAGCTGTGATTGAGAGGAGCTGCTGACTTGATTACTGGCTAGCAATCATCCCTGGCATTTGCAGTGATTCCTGGGCAGGGGTGGGATTGGTGTTATCATCCTTATGTGAAGTGAGGCGTTCATCATCCTTATGAAGTGAGCATGGAAGAGGAGTGACATGGCCATGGCCACATAGTAAGTCAGTGGCTGAGCCAGGCTTTGAGCCCAGGGCTCTTGACTCTGCAGGCTGGTGCTTTCTCTTCTCAGGCTTTTGTTCCTAGCTATTGGAGGATGCACACTACCTGCGCTGCTCACGGGGTATCGCTCATGCTCTTACCTCCCCTTTATCAACAAACACTGTCACCAAGTTGGGAGCCTTTTAAGACACAGACCGGCTTAAACATGTGTATAAAACCCACATGAAAAGCTGTGCAATGTACAGGTTGGGCATCAAGGCTGGCAGTAGAGTAAAGGCAAAGGGAGGATGCTTGCAGTGAATCAGTTTAGACCAGTGGTTTTCAACCTTTCTTCATTTGTAGACCCCCTAAAACACTTTGAATGGAGATGTGGACCCCTTTGAATACTAAGTGTGGATATTCACTTGTTTTTAATTGACCATAGTCATCTTTTGTAGATCCCTTAGACATAGTCTTTGGACCCCCAGGGGTCCATGGACCCCAGGTTGAAAACCACTGGTTTTGACTCTCCCTTCTTAGGGTAGCACAAAGTGGAGTCTGATAAGATAATGAACCTGCTGAGTGTGCCTCCTACAATCCAGCACTTCACAGCTAAGCTCCTTGTGCAGGACCTAGGTACAGTAGGTAGTCTGGGGCCCCAGCTGCCATTCAAAGAAAGGGCGGATGGTCTGAAGAGCCTCCAGCTGTCCCAAATAGGGGTGTGTCAGAGCTGCTTCCCTGTTTACAATCTAGCCAGCCTAATTTTTCAAGAGAAGCTGCCTTCTTTTTTGTATCGGGAGTTTAAAACTAAGAGGAAACCCCATGGGATATTTTCCAGGGTAGATGAGAAGCCCATGCTCCAGGTAATGACAATAATCTTAACAAGCGAAATATGATGAGATGGGGGAGGGAGTAAGTAAGGAATGATTTAAATAAGGTCATGAAACCAGTTAACTAACCTGTTGGTCTACAGCCCCTTTCCTAGTGAGCTAATGAGGCAAAGTCCCATGGTAGGAAAGCTAGGAAAAAAGTAAGTTTTTAAGCTCTCCAGCTCAGCATCCAGCTTTTGATCTTGCTTGGTATTAGAAGAGGCCACAAACCAGTGGACAACCAGCAGGGCTTTTTGGCCTCGCCCAAAACAAATAGCCCTATGAAGCATCCAATATCTTATCATAAAAGCTCCTATCGCCTTTTGGGTTAAAGCCACTTGTTCTTCTGCCTGTTGGCCCCACCTCAGTTTATCTGGGTTTTTTCCCCACCCCCTCAGTTGAGAAACTTTGGGAGGTGGGTGGGAAGGAAGGGGGAGTGCATTTTGCCTTAAAGAACCAGGGCTGTCTCCGGAGTCTCTGTGTTGGCCGTGCCAACCAGAAAGAGCCAAGCTGTTGGGTTACGGCTTGACTGGTCAGAGCGTGCACACAAATTGCTTGTAGGCTGTGTCTATGTGGCTGCAGGAAGAAATCAGCCACCCCTGGAATATACGGGGAGCAGTGCAATGAGATAAGATCCTACGAAGACAGATTGAGGGACCTAAATCTCTTCAGTCTTCGTAAGAGAAGGCTGAGAGGTGATCTTGTGGCTGTCTATAAACTCATCAGAGAGGGTCAGCAGGGAATAGGGGATACTCTGTTTACCAGGGGGGAGACCTCACGGTTATTAGAAACAATGGCCATAAACTGAAGAAGGGTAGATTTTAGATTGGACATTAGGAAGAAATTCTGTACAGTGAGGGTTGCCAAAATATGGAGTGAGCTTCCAAGGATGGTGTTGCTTTCCTCTACCTTGGAGACGTTCAAAAGGAGACTAGACAAGCACCTGGCTGGGGTTACTTGCCCCCCGCGCTCTTTCCTGCCCAAAGCAGGGGGGCAGACTGGGTGATCTAATAGGTCCCTTCTGACCCTAGAAATCTATGAAATCTATGAGCTATCAATTGCTAGGCAAACAAGGTTCTTTGGGTAGATGAGATTGTCTTTTATTAGATCAACTTAATAGTTGGAAAATTTGTTCTTTGCAAGCTTTTGCATACAAACACCCTTCCTCAGGCAAAGGGGAATTTTCACTCTGGCTGCCTCATTTACTAGGTGGGGACCTTTTATCTGGAGTGAAATTCTGTTTGGGAAAGAAATAGTAAAGGGAAGCGAGGGGAGGCTTGGTTGAAAAGTAGCTAAGGGAGGTTTAGCACTTGTGTGTCGGACGGAGACAGGTAGAGGAAGGGCAGACCTGGTGCCAGCCTCTGGTGTGGCATATTGTAGGCAAAGAAAGGAGGGCAGAGGCCACCCATTCCCATTCTACTTGGAGCTAAACTCTAATGGTACCACACATGGAGGCCTGATCACTCGGACGTCCTCGCTGGCCAGCTCGTCCAGCCCTCCTCACTCAGCCCTCCTCTCTGGGACAGCATCACTATGGCCCAGTCTGATAGCAGCTGTTCTGTGGCTCTGGGAGCTGATCTGTGCTTTCATAACCTGGAGTTAACAGCAGGGCAGAATCTGGCCTTCTGTGTTGCGTGCAGTCCCTCATCTCTTCTTTCCCAAGCCCCTGCCAGCCAGCTGGTGCCATTGTTGGTTGAAAAGTTCAAGGGTGCCATGGGGAAGCTTGAATTATTGATGCCATCTTCCTTCCATACTCCCGTAAACACTCGTTGCCCAGGCACAGCTCAACCGGGCTCAGCATTCGACTTCACAGCTGGCTTACGAAGACGCTAGGATGGGCTACAGACTGTCTGGAAGCAAGACACAGGGTAATTAAGTGTTGCCATGTACACAAATGTGACTTTCTATGCATGCTGCCAAGCAAATATCTGGGATCAGAATGGACAAGATGGGTACGTTGGGAAACTGATTGCAGAGATGGTAGTAAACAAGGGACTTGAGCAAATTTGATGGGTGACTGAAGATAGCCGCTGCTGAGAGAGAATGTCAAGTGTTTCCATGTAAGATTAGTGGCTGTGCTGTATCCATGGAGTGAGGCGATACATTTGGCAGGGTAAGAGAAGTGTGTAGAGATAAAATCAGAACTTGGATTCTCTCTTCTTAAAACAACACTACGGTATTTCTATTCTTTTCTCCTGTCTTCAAATTGTTTCTGCATCTGTCAATAGCATCACAGCTCGTCCTCTTTTCTCTAGTGGGGAAGGAAAAATTGCAACTGTATTGTTGGGGTTTTTTTGTTCTTAGTTAATTAGATGCTTCTGGTTATATGAAGAGAGGAACTGGTAGGCAGGGTCCTGCAGTAACCTCAAATGTGGCATTGACAGCCACCCTGGACCAAGGACAACAGCTTTGATTCTATAAGCAGTTGTTGATCTAGCCTCTGACTATTTTATTCTTACTATTAATGGGAATTAGAAGTGGGCCTGGATTGAAACACTGGATCTGAATGGTCTGGAATTGTGAAATTCAAACTCTGAACCAGGTTCCAAATCTTGGAAGCCTTTATAATGAGTCGAAACAAAATCCTGAGTTTCCCTCCTATGCCCAAAATTGGAATGTTCTTACTTTTCATCAAAACCCAAGTGTCAGAGCAACAGTACATCTGTCATGTTAGTTGGATTTAATTTTCCTGAGATCATCTACCTTCCAAACACTAGACAAACTACTAATAGACCAGTTGTTGCTGCAGCACAACCATTATGTATACCCTATGCAGATGCAATACAAACCTTACTGTCGGCGTGTGGAGGGACAAAATACTAAGGATTTAGGGTCCAATCATGCTGCCATTAAGATCAGTGAAAAAAGTCCTCATTGTCAGGAGCAGAGCTGGGTTAACAGTTTAGGTCATAAGCTTCGGTGCATTATATCACTCGCCCTACACACCTTAGGCTTAAATTAAATGAAAAATGGAAAGGGGCAAGTTGTGCCTGAATATTTGCAGGGAAGGGGGTTGGAAGGGGGTTTAATGCTGGAGTATTGAATCTGAAGGCCCCAAGGAAACACAAAAGGGTCTGGGTTTTAATCTCGGCCACTCAAACCTGCAGTGCTGTCTGTGTATAAGCTACTTAGCTTCTGTTTTGAGGCATAGTAGCAGTATGTTGCACAGCATCAGAGCTCTAGCTTGTTGAGGTGGGGGGTGGATCTCCTCCATGGTTTGTAGTGAAGGAAGGAGCAAAATGGGCAGAGCAGAAACATCTTGTCCAATAAAACCATGCACTTTGTATTCTTGGGGCACTTTTCAGGACATCTCTCCTCCAGGATCAAATGATCCTCCAGAGTGCTGCTGCAGTCTCTATTGTTGGTACCAAGGCTTACGCAGACTCGGATCAACTGAGTTGTTCTTTAGTTTGTGGTTTTCATGCTCACAGCTGGGTGACCCAGGCTATATTTCTCAGAGCCTTGGAATGTATTTTGGGTGGTTTTTTTAAAAACTATTTTTGAGGATAATTGACAAGCTTCAGTCAACATATTGTGAGCAGTTAGCTAAGGCTCCTGGAACAGGGAATGGGTTTAATTAGTCAGCCTTCTTTCCTCCTTCCTTCTTCCCCTAGATGAGCTCTATGCTGACCCATCTGATTTTTGCAGTTTCTTTCCAAACCTCATACCCCACCCCACTAAGAAAAAGTGGTCTTGTATTAGACGGTTGCAGCAAACCAGTGGGTTGTAAAGTCTGTACAATACTCTGTGTCTATACACCACTCCCCATGCCTTAAACCACTGACACAGTTGCAGGTCTGTAGTAGTGCCATCAGTTCTCCTAACTCTGCTGCAGTTAGTGATGCCTTAGGGAGTTTTCTGAAAGCCCTGGGCTGTTTTGTCACAACTCTGAGTACTCTGGCGTAGATGCTTTAGAGTAGTATCGCCATGGATTTTAGGTGCATTATACGTGGCTATACCAAAAAGAGCTTTGCTGTGCAAGACCTACAATCGGCCATTCATATCACTGATATCCCATAAAGGCTTCTTGTATCCCTTAGGTTGTGAACAGGCATTTGTCCTAAGTCAAGTTGTGACTGTTTGTCCTGGAACAGAAATGTCTCGGGTTTGGCATGTACATGTATTGCCTTCCAATCAGGGTTTAATGAATGAGTGGCTAAATGCACTGCAACTTCTCTACCATTAATTCAATGATGCAACCCCAGGACAGCTGTTCAGATGCACTTTGTGATGTTCTGGGACACACTGTATGTACTTTTTACCCCGTGAGCCTTTCTCAGGGTTTATCCCAGAACAGAGATGGATATCTGAATGTTTGCATTTTGTCCTTGGATTAAAACATTCTTTTCTGGGACAAATACATGTTTCTAGCCTTATTAGTGTACATACCAGCTGAGCAGTCCATGACGGCCCTTAGGCAGCTGCTCTGTGGAGCTACAGTGAACCTGCAGGTTAATTCCAGATTCCTGTTGCCCAAGTCAGGGAAATTATCAGAAAACTCTCAGCTGAACCCCCCCCTCCCCCATCTCTCCCTCCCTGTACAATGATTTTCTGCATCTTCTAAGTGTTGGATCATTCTTTATGAATTGCTTCTTAGTGTCTTGTCAAGTATTAACTATCCCAAGCAGTGGCTCTCCCATCTCTTACTTCTCACTGGAGCCAATTTCACAGCCTTGTAGATTTTGCTGCTACCTTCCCTCTCTTCTTTTCCTGGCCTTTCCCCCTCTTTCCCAACCCCCCATCCCCTCTAGGCTCCTCTTTTCCATTTCAGAAACAATCTTCCCAGTGATGCCCTTTGTAGCCTAACCTAAATGTCTTCAGATTTGGAGTAGTTGCCTAAATGTTAAGCTCCTGGAGGAGTAAAATCAGACTCTGCCATTAGTGCCTGATTAAAACACATGGACAGGGCGCCAAATTCTGACCTTGTTAATTAAGAGGTTGTTTTGGAGCAAAGGATCTTTATAACTGAGAGGGATGGAGATGATATTCCCCAGCAGACAGGGAGCAGAGCAAACCCACTAGTTACTTTACATTCTTTATTTTCCCCATAATCACGGACAAGAAATGAGGAGACAAGCATTGCTGATTAATCCTTAGAACATCTGCCTTTCCCCAGATGAGTAGCTAAATGAATGCTTGGGAAGGAGGTAGAAAAATGCCACTATCCTGGCAAACCCCTTTAAAGTGCAGACAAGCTGATCTGCACACTTGGGATGATGCTTTCCCAAACGAACATATAGAACATGATTGTGTACAGTAATGGGTAATGTGAGAACCGATGGCAATGTGACTATGTACAGTAATAAGCAACATTGCCACCACTGCTGTCACCTGGGACCATGTGATTTTTTTGTTTTTTGTTTTGTTTTGTTTTTTACTGCTGCAAACTCTTCTGTTCAGTTGTTGGGACAAAGGTATCCTGATCCTGAAAAATATCCTGACCAGGCCAGAACATGGCAATGCCACTGTCTCCAGGGCTGTGGCCTGAGCAGCTCTTTAGAGAAGGAAGCTTGGGTTCTACTCTCTGCCCTCACTGGTTTGCCAGTTTGTCCTACCTCTTTCCTAATCCTCCCCCCATCCTTCCCTTTTTTTAACCTTCTCCCTAGTGAGACTGTAGCTGACCCAGTCAGGACAGACCTAATCTCTGCTGTGACAGTTTGTTTCTGGATCCAGACATTTGCCACTGAGGCTAATCTCCAAGACTGTGTTTGGCCATAAGTGGAGCATGAAATATTTGCTAGTGTCTTTCTAGTCCATATGTATAACTGGAAATATATCACTGGGATCCCCCCTGCTTATCTTTTATTTATCTGTATCATTTATAACCCTTAACTATTATCTAGCAATAGCTGTTTACCTCTTTACAAAGAAATGCTGGATCAGATGGAGACAGGATAACAGTAGATAATAAGGCAAAAATCTTTGTCTGTATTTTTGACATACAATCTGACACATTCTACCCACTTAGCTTGTAGAATCTGGGTCAGATAGGTTTGCTTTCTGTTTTGTAAGAAACAGAACAATTGCAGTTCTTCTAGTTCTCCTCTGTAGCATCAAGTTGGTCCTACATTTCCAAGCCAGAAACAAAAGTGCAGTTTACTCTGGCTCCGTTGCAGTTTTCCAAGGTAGTTATCTGCTTACTTTCCTTCCATTTCATGCTGCAGTAGCAGGACGCATTCTGTTCTTTCTCAGCAAAAGAGAGCTAAATGGGGAAGGGAAGAATAAAACAAGGACTACTTCATTTTTAGCCATAATATGATGCTATCGTTAAGCTTAAATCACCATTCAAAATGATGGGTCTATCTCTTGATTTAAGCATAGTAGACCTCCCTATAGTTGGAATTGCTGTAGTTACCCATGAAAAGAAAGGCTTGGAGAAAAAGAAACCTGCATCCCAAATCTTAGTGTGATTCAAGATGATCACATACCAGGGATGAACTAGTACATGGCAGTGACAACTTGGGCCCCTTTGGCTTTTTTGCATCTGGGTCTTCAAAACTGTATTCTGTGAGTCAGTCCTGTTGATGTCAGATGCTTAAGGTTTTGCAGGAGCCAGCCTCCCTGTTTGTTCATTTATACTGGTGACAGTTGTCAAGTGGTGCATAGAAATAGCATGCATTTCTTTTTATAGGTGAACTGCAGTAAGCAACCAGGTGCTTCTGAACGTTGGAGGAATGGCACCCTCCAGATCAAAGGCCCAGAAGAGAGGTGTCAGGACAAAGAAAGCAGGGAAGGAGAAAGCTTCTCATTCCGAGAAGAGCCTTCCTGAGAATTGCAGAGTCCAAGATGGGAGACCCAGGAAAAGAAAGGGCAATAGCCAGGCTACATGCAAAGACGGTTCTTCTGAACAAGGCACAGTCCCTGAAACCACATGCGTGACAGGTGCCTCAAAGAGCCAGAGAGAGGAAAGGGTTAAGGGAGGCAAAGAGACTGGCCACAGGACTAAAAGCAAAGAGGACAGAGCCCCCGAGAGCAGTAACCAAAGAGAACTTGGTTCTGGTGGAAAAGGTGGAGAGCAATTATCATCCAAGGTGGAAAAGAGAAAAGCAAGGGTCTCCAACCACCATGGTCTGGGATTAGGCCAAGGAAACCAGGCCAGTGTTTGTAATGAGGAAAAGGCCACTGAAGACGGCAAGAAATGTCATTGTAAAAGGAAACACAGAGAGCACCTTACTCGAACTGAATGTGTCATTGAAGCTGAATCTATGAAGTCCTTCACAGTGGAAAGTGAAGCTTCTTCACAGAAACACAAGTTGCCTTCAAGCAGCAGCCGTGCTAGTACTGGGAAAAAATATGATAGGAAATGTTTCTTCAAAGAAACAACTGAGAAAAAGTCAGGTTCCCAGCTCCAGAGGAGTTCTGAGCTTAGCGCCAAGGCAGCAAAGAGTAAGGGTGATGGGCACAAGAAGAAACAAGGTGGGAAACCAGCCAAGACTATTTCCAGTGCCAGTGAGGAAGAAAAGACCCTGGAAAGCTCAGAGGATGAATCTCATTCTGACTGGAGCCAAGAAAAAAGAAAAAGAACGACTGACCACATCACTGAAACCAGTGAAGACCAGGGAGGCTCATCGGAGGATGAGTCTTCTAGTGAAAAAGAGGAAATCCAGTCTTCATCCAAAGGAAAAGACTGCCAAGAGCCACAGGATGCAAACACTGATGTGACCAGTGAAAGAGAACAGGTGGTGGTGGGCCAAAGAACAGAGATTAAAGATGAAGAAACTGACTCTGAAGAGGCTGAGGTTGGTGGCGAAATGAAGGAGCTGGATCCAGTGCCTGGGCAGAAAAAATCTACTGTAAGTGTCAGCAGTGAAGATGGTGGTACAAGTATTTCAGGGTATTCAGGGTATCAAGTCAAAAGCTCACCAGAGAGAAGAAATGAGAATGGTGGTGAAGAACCGGAAGATCAAGTGGGAAAGGACAACAGTGAAGAAGTGCCTGAAGATGAGCAAGATGCATCAGAAAGTGATAAGAAGGATGGCACTGAAGAAAAAGATGCCCAAGAGCAGGAGAAGCTGCGAAAAAACCTTCTACCTAGTACCGTGAAAGCAACACTCCTTAATGTTGGCTTGAGCAAACCCCTCCAAGAGAATGACCAGGGAGGGAAGATGCGTGATGGTGACAGCATGGTAAAAGACAAGCCTGCATCAGCCGCACAGCAGGCATGCCTGAAAAAGAAATCCCAGAGGCTGGAGACTGCAAAACACCATCAGGATTTAGGAGGTATAAATCAGGGTAATTCTTCCTCTGGTTGCAACAAAGAGGAGGAAGCGGTCACTTTGATTGCAAAGAAGTATAGTCGTCTTGCCTTCCAATCCCAAATCCTCCTGAATCTGAAGAACAAGCATAAAGATGCTCAGGCCAGACTGTTAGTGAGCAGTAAACAGACTCCTCTCCAGAAGGCAGCAGAAACCAGCACTGACCTGGAGAAGGTAAAAAGCTGTTCTAAAACCAGTGCCCCGAAATCCCCTAGGGCACGAAGGAAACCAAGGCCAGCAAAGAATCTAGGAGAGGCAAGATCAAGTCTTTCCAATGCTTCAACCTGTTCCTCTAGTATTAAAACCTCACCTGAGAAGCAGCATTTTGGAAAGAGAGAGAGGATTGGGAAAGTTGTTGGCAAGGTCAAGCTAGCTTCAAGCCAAGTGGCAGTAGTGGGAGAAGAGGAGGTAGCAGAGGAAGTGGCTGAAGATGCACCTGCTGAAAAAGAATATGTGCTGAAGCAAAAGGGACCCAAGTCCCCACACACACTCTCTGCTTTTAAAAGAGTAACCAGCTGGCTCAGTCTAAAGTCTCTCAAGAAAGTAAGCCTGAAAGCTCGCTTTTTGAGAGTGGCACGTGCCATTGGCATCTCAGGCTGGCTCTTGAAGAGGTTTGGGAAGAAGAAGAGGAGCAGCAAGCCATTTGGGTTTAGGAGGAGGATGGCAATCAGGATTGTTAGCACTGCCAGGCTGGCCAGTAGGCATAGCAGAGCTTCCATGGAGTTAGCGGGAGCACCGGAGAAAAGAGAACCGAGTAACAAAGGATCTTCTTGGTCACGCATAGAACAGGATCAAGCTGGTGTTCAAGTGGCAGCGGGACTGGCCCAAGCAGAGTTGGCGTCATGTGACTCTCCCCTTAATGAAGCCAGTTCCTCTCTGCAACTGCTAAATTTGGATGAGGAAGAAAAGAACATCCCTGATGCCAAGTTTGCCATAGTTTTTCCCAGAGTCCATCACATGGTAAAGTCCAAAGGCTCCTCTTCAGACAGCTGTGGGAATGGCGACCCACAACAGAAGTCAGTGGATGCTTTGAGCAGGAAGGCAGCGATGTCTGTGCAGCCAGGCTGTAATTTTAAAGATGATCTTCCCAAGCCTTTAACAGAGCAAAGCTGCCAAGGGAGTGGCCGAGGATTCTCCTGCAGTGATGAAATGAATGAATCAATGCCGGATGATCGAACTCAAGTGGAGTCGATTGCAACACAGTACAGAGTGACTAGGCTTTTAAGCTCCTCATCCCAACTGATAAAAATACCAGAGGGTAAGACTACTTCCACATCTCAATTCTCCACAAAGGGGCAAGCTTTGCAATTGCACCAGCAGGCCACTAAACCCTCCTTCTCTCTAGAAGCAGCTGAAGATTTTTGGCACTCGCAGGGCTTCCTTCCATGGGACAATGATGGTGATTCAGGGCATCTGGGGGCCTCTCCCTGTGAGGGCGATGCTGACAAAGAGGTTGCAAGCTTCATTCAGGGTGCTGGGACTGAAGCTACTTCCCGGGTGCATTGGACTCAGCGGCAAAGTCTGGGCTGCGATCCCATGACATGGCTGAACTCTGAGATGCTGCTCCCACGGATCACTATTGAGAACCTCAGCAAATGGGCTATGTACAGAGACCAGGAACTGGCCAAGACCCAGATGCCAAGGACTTGGAAGGAGAGGTGGGAGGCAGAAGACATGGCTGAGGATATGCTTGAGATGGAGTTCACACAGAAGCAGGCATGTTCTGCCTTCTGTTTTAAGTAGTGTGTGAATGCTTTGGGTTGGGGATCAAACTCTGTGCAGCTTGTAAACATTTCTTATGTGTTTTTCAGGGGTATTTGGGTGAAGGTCACACTGTGGAACTAGAGGAGGTTGAAGATCTCTCCAGACTGGAGTAAGTAATATCAGTGATGACACACAATTAGCAGTGAGCTGCAACAGCTCATTCGTTACCCATCCCAGTATATCTTGGTTCTGCAGCAGGAGAAAGTGCACTGTAGAATATCTCACACAGCTTTTAGAAAGGGGTGATGTTAAACATGATAGTGAGGGTCTGTAAAAAGCTGAATTGTGCTCATTAGTCCAAGGTCTGCTTTGCAGAATCTCGAGTTGCTTCTCAAACTTTCTCTCTTTGCCAAGAGAAGTTACCAAGCCTCCATCTACACTGTGAAAAGGTGCTGAAATGGGTTTTCAAAAATCAACCCATTCTATAGATGGAGAAACTAAGGCCTGGAAAGTTAAAGTGACTTCACTAATGGATATGATTGGGAACAGAACCCCTGGTCTGTCATTTGCTCTCAGTACCTAAACTGTGTAATGAAATAAAGTCCCACTGTGCTTGGATGACACATGGTGGAAATAGAGGCCCTTTTAGATGAGGGAGAGATTTTAGTGGGTCTCTAACTGCCTAATCCTGTTCCTAGTGAAATCATTATAAAATTTCCATCGGCTTCTGCTACATCAAGCTCAGGACTTAAATATATTTATCCTTTTATGTCACTGAGTTCATTGCTCTTTCTAACACCAGAGCACCCTTAGCTGTTGCTCATCTCTAACCAGAGACAAACTCTAGCCCTGCTAGATTGATTGAGAAACAGCTTTAACTCGCAACATATGCAGTTGTTTAATGTCTACTGAAAGTGTTTGGGCTTTTATTCCCTAGACAGTAGCTATTAGGGGCAGCATGAACATAGAATCAACCTATGGGCACCTAGACCTGCACAGCAAGGCTGCTTTGACACACTGTCATTACAGCGTGTCAGAACAGACTCAATTGAGTCTGCTGGAGCATGGTAATTACTGTGCTTCAGGTAATTACCGTGCTCCAGCATTCCCACACTGAAAAATGGCGGTAGGGTGCTTTAACTAAAGCTTGTTCAACAAGCCTTAGTTAAAGTGCCCCTGCTGCCATTTTTCAAGGCAGGGATGCTGATACAGGTTTCCCTTGCTATATGCTATACGTGTGTTCCTGGAAAATGGTGCATAACTTGAATTCACATAAAGGGATCCCACTTTTCAAAGCAACGAATAGGGATACGTTTCAAAACGTCAACTGTACTGACCGCCAGACCTGTTTCTACCACTTTTACAAGACGGTTTCAGTACTCGCCAACAGCAAGCACACGGTGGTGGTGAATGTTTAGCTGGTGTGAAGAGAGGGTGGTGAAGGCTTCATTGATGGACCAGGAAGAGGGGTAGGAGATAAGCTAGTGGGACACTTAGAAGCCATAATTGGGATGGAAACTACAGAAACACGTGTCGCAGACAATGAGTGAGGAGCATAGATCCACACAGGAGACCTATAAATTTTGCTGCGTGTCATTCCCACAATGCACTGCCCAAAGCAGCTGACCGCGGGCTTCCACCACACCGATCGCATACGAGTGAATTTACTTTGTATATTACAAATTCTTGGTATTAAAAGGGTCATCGCATATGAGCAAATTTGCACATACAGAACCCGTATAAAGCAAGGAAACCTGTACACATGATGCTCTGGAGCTTTACTTAGAGTGGGTTTTGCAGCTGCTGTAATTAAAGCATGCCCCTGCCCTGGGGCATGTATATAAACACCCACAGGGTTGGATGGGCCCTCAAAGGTCACCTAGTCTAACTCCCTGTGTGAATGTAGGACGTACAATTCCTATACTGTCCCAGATAAATGTTTCTTCGGCCTCTTCTTGAAAACCTTCAGGGAGATTCCGCAAGTTCCCTGGGTTGTTGGTTGTAGCTGTGTTGGTCTAAGGACACAGGCAGACAAGGTTCTTTGGGTAGATGTGATATCTTTTATTAGACCAACTAAGTAGTTGGGGAAAAGTTCTTTGCAAGCTTTTGGGCACAAACACCCTTCCTCAGGCATAACAGCAGCAGAGTTTCCCAATATCTGAAGAAAGGCGTTTGTGCCCAAAAGCTTGCAAAGAGATTTTTCCCAACTAGTTAGTTGGTCTAATAAAAGATATCCCATCTACCCAAAGAACCTTGCCTGCCCATGACAACTTCCCTGGGGAACTTGTTCCATTGTCCTATTGTTCACACAGTTAGGAAGTTTTCTTCTGAGATGTAACCAGTCAGCTTCGCTGCAGTTTAAACCTGTTGCTTGGTGACCTGCCCTCTGTAGCAGAGGCCAACAGTTGTTCTCCCTTTTCTCTATGACAGTCGTTCAAATGTTTGATTGAACATTATTTCAGTGTCGGGCACAGTGTTTTTCTCTTGTATACACATGCACAATTTAGATCCTGCCAAGGTCTGAGCCTGGACAGTGAAATCCAGGAGTGGTCTCAGGACCCAGCATCTTGGTGTATCCCTAAGAGAGGGTAGGTAGATTTATTTTATATACACAAAGCTTTTGGCTGATACTTCCTTCCCCGTGTTTCTAGGGATGTCTGTGAGAGCTCAGTTCTTTTGTGTCTGAAGAAGAGATTCCATCGCAATTTCATCTATGTAAGGACACCTTTTTTTAGTGCTAATTCATTTGGAACCAGGACTCTGAGGGTGGGTTTTTCCTAGTCTCAGCTAGGGTACAGTCCTCAGGCATCCTAACATCTCTTCCCAATAGACACCAGTGGTATTGTGACCGTGGGCCTTTTACCTGCTGTATCACTCCAGCCTGGATCACATTCTTTACTCCTTAGAGGGGTCCAGAATTCCCAAAACAGTTGTACCAGCCCCTATTGCCTTTCTCAAAATCAGCCATAAGGGGCACAGAGAGATGCTGTAACATCCCTCTTTTCTTTTGTTCCCATAAGCAAGTGTTTCAGCACAGGATACATGTAATTGACAGACCACCGATGTATGAAGTTTCACATAAATGCACAGTAATTAACCCCTGCACTGAAAATCCTTCTAAACACTGCCAACAATAGGATCTTGGAGTACTGTGTAAATGTGTATCCAGGAAGGGGAAATCAGGGTGGAAATGGCTGCATAAGCGACATTAAAATTAGCATGTATTCACCTTGCACAATAGAACTAGTCTTTGCACATCTTTCACTTGTATCACATCTGATAAAGACCAGATTTGAGTCCCATAGACCAGCAGAGCCTGTTCAGCTCCTGGTGTCTTTTCTGTCATGCCCTTTCTTAGTACAATGGAGAGTTCCAATCATCAAAACCTTATTGATGACAATGAGGCAAAAGCCATCTGGGCCCTCCCATCCTGCAGGTAGATTCTGCAAGGCCAAGGTCAAAGAAACCATCTTCTCACTTGTAAACAAGGCCAATGAGAATAAGTGTGGAATTCAACAAGAGGGTTTTCCTAGAGTCACTTTTTAAACTGCAATCCACTCTTTAAGCCTCAAATATTCTGGCATGGTACTTTGTTTGGAATGGGAATTCATTCATTCACTACCCTGAGACCTGTTGAGCCTCTAGGCAGGATAGATAGGGTAAGAGAGGACAATCATTCTGTGAGCAGGTGGAAGAGCATGTCATACACCCTGGAAACCCCCGGGTTTCCCTATGTCCTGAGTGTGCCTAGCTGCAGTTTCAGGCTGAGCTCAGCCAAGTTGGGAGGGAATTCCCTGTCTTGTCCAAATAGTCCCAAGAGTCACTTCTGGATTTCACACCAAGTTTCAATATGAAACTATATTTCCACATGGGGAAAAATGTGTGAAGAACACCCCCCACCCCCGGCAATTAATTTAAATCAAAACCTTTAACATTGCAGTGAAGCTGATTAAAACGCTCTGTATGGATTATGTAACATAGTCATTCCTAGTTCATTTCAAATGCCATTTAGAAATCTCTGATGAACTGTTAAATCTAATACCACCACATCTTTGTTTCCTCACCTAGACCTATATTGGGCAGATCTTGGTCTCTGTGAATCCTTTCAAACCCCTCAATCTCTACTCAGAAGAAGTGATGGCTCAGTATCGGCAGGAGATGCTCTCCAAAAATGCTCCGTATGTTTCTGGGTTCCCCCCCTATCAAATAACCCAGTTTTTCTTAGCCCTGAGAAGCCTTTGTCCTCCATGGTTTTCCAGGATCATTTCACTTGGCTGAAGCTGGCCTCATAGGGTTGGGCTGGAGCTGGGTGAAATGTACAGTACGTTAAGCAAAGTGGTCCTTACCTGGCACTTGCTGATATTGTTGCTTCAAGTGTGCCGTGCCATGTTTTCCTTGAACAAGGTTTTCACCCAAGAATCTTAAAGTGAAAACCCAGGCCTGATTCAGGTCCATATTCAGTATAGACATTCAAGGCTGTAGTAACAAACTATAATTTTTTTCTGTGCATCTAGGCACATCTTTGCCATTGCAGAAATGGCTTATACACTGGCTCAGACAGCAGAGAAAGAGCAGTGCATCGTCATCAGGTAGGAGATGACATTTCTGTCCATGCTATGGTATGGTGTAGATCTCAGAAGCCTCCTCTTCCCAAGTTTCTTTCCCATTGTAATAGCCATTTCATAGGATAGGAGGATAGCAAGTAATATCATGGCTGAAAAAGGTTTCATGGGGTATGATAAGGGTTGTTTAATTTAAAAATGGGACATGACAAGAGGGCACATGGTAAAAGCCCATGACAATTATTGGTAGAAAGGAGACTAGGAAGTCAGGTGGTTTCAAATGTTGCCCCAGGCTTGGTGCCATGCCTCAGAGTATGATCAGCTGCCCCTTCCCCGTCTTGCTTGTGTTAGTCTGAAGGTAGCTGCTCAGCAGAGATGAGCCTGCCCTGGATGACATATGGTTTGAGGTGGGAGGGGAAAGCATTTGGCTCTTTATGGGGTTCTCATTTGGAGCTGTGTTTTTCAGCTTGCCTCCAGACTTTTAAATAATGTTAGTTGGATCCTGGACTGTCATGAGTCCATAGTTTTCCACTGACTTTGGTGGAATTGACTTAGACCAGCACAAGGTCTTACCCAGTTATTATAGGCACTCCTGGCCCAATCCTTATATCCATCCCTCTGATCCCTAACCCTTGCTCCAACAGTGGGCACAGTGGATCAGGTAAAACGGAAGCTGCCAAAGCCATTGTGCAGTACCTAACCGTGATGTACCAAAGACAAGATGGCCATAGACTCAAGCAGGTAAGAGGCAACTGCTTTACTTTGGGCTGTGATGGGTCACTGTGGGCTAGCCAATGGCCCACTAGCCAGGACTGGAAGATAGAAGCAGAACTATTCCCTCTTCAAGTCCTTTATGAGGGGGTTGTGGAGACAGAGGGTGAACACATTGCTCCCAAGCTTGCTTGCCCACCTTTTTGGCATAGCACAAAACACTTCTAGTCCTGTTTTTCCCTGTGTACCCAGGTTCAGCTTTTCTCTTTCATGTCCCATGAGGTCCAGCTACTCCTGTCCCAGGCATATGCCTTATAAGACCAACTTGAACCAGTCAAGTATCAGTGTGAGGCCTCTCTGGTTGTGCTTTGCCTGCTGGAGAATGGCATCCTTGTTACACAGATGGCATGACTGGCTTTGGGATGTGTAGTGTTTGAGGAAAGCCAGAGGCCCAGTGAAAGACAGTGGGACTTGGATGCTCGTAAACTTTATCCTGGGAGCCTGAGATGCTTGATGCACAGTGCCAGAAACCAGAGCCCATTACTAACAGCAGAATACTAGCGGTAGGAACATCATGAGATTCCTCAAGCTGTGCAGCCTCCTGGCAAGAAGACAAGAAAACTCAGTTTCCCCTTCAGTCATTAGCCTCTCTACTGAGCCTGCCTTTAAGGGCCCCAGACAGTGACAGGGATGGTTGTTATGAAGTGAGGCTACTAGGGACCTGCTTCTGAAGTCAGCAAAATCCTTCATGCTTGGCACTCTGGGCAGTAAGGAGTTGGGAACTGTTCCCAGGGTCAATGCCAGGTGGCTTTGAGTCCAGCTAGCAACCAAGCGCTAGAGATGTTGAACACAGAGATGCCAAACATCTCCTGAGCTGAACCTCGGACCAGCTTGTAGATGCCTGGTGTGTCTGCTCATCTTTTGCAGTTTTGTGCTCTCTGGGGGAACAACCAACCTTTTGTTAAGTTTTTTGTACAGCTCCTGGCCCTATGGGGCCTGGTCTCTCAGCTTGATTGCAGTACTAACTGCCTGTCTGATATTAAAAAAAACAAAACACATAAGGAACAGAAATTTGATAACAAGGAACACTGTGATCCAGTAGACAAAAAGACTTGTCCTCAGTGCAGCACTTCTCTTGAGTTAGGCTTCATCTATAGTACAGAATTTGGCTGGTATAGCTCTGTTTCCTAAGTGTTTGAAAAGATCATACCCCTCCCTGGCTGATCTGGCTGATACAGCTGTCAGTAAAACCACTAATGACTGAGGATCTTCACTTCTGTATGGAGAGCTGCTCTGTGGCTTTGTCACCTGGGAAAATAATGTGCACTGGGCTTCCACCAGGGGGTGCTCCCATCCTAGCTAAATCACCCCAGCCAGTTCTGCAATGGCTCTATAAGGCTGTGATTATATTCAAATTACTTCCTGGAAGGTATTACAGCCAGTGTGAGGGTGATTGCCGTGTAAAGCAATGCTTGAGCTGCAGTGTGACTGGGCTGGACGCCCAGGAGATGTTGCAACATGAACTTCTGGCTGGTTTCAGCAGCACTCAAGCCTCAACCCTCATCAGCCCCCAGCGCATCACCCAGCAAAAGCTTACAGCTCCCCTTACCTTGAGCGGGAGACTTGTATGTGGGGGGTCGGATTTGGGGTAAAACCAAGCTCATGCTGTGGCAAAAGGGAGTCTAAAGGGGCTAGTGATGGGATGCTGACAGGTTGCATTTCTGTAGCATCTCTTAGCCTTTGTCTGGGACAAGGATTCCATCATCCTTAATGCTCAAGAGTTTGACCAAAGTCAGCCACTATCCCAAAGAGCTAGAAGCAAATCCAATGGCTGACCTAGTTCAGACACATTTTAGACTAGGAACAAGGTTCACACTGTTAACATGACAGTAGATAACCATCAGAAATACCTGCCAAGCCTTGTGCTGGCTCTAGCTCAAACAGGAGCCCACACAGGCCATAGGATGCACCTGTATTACACAGGCAGTCTGGCCAGGTGGTTTCTCTGGTCCCTTTATGCCTGAAAGTCTGTTGTTTGTAATATAATGTCTCCTGCCCTGTCCTGCCCCCTAGCCCTGTGAGGTCCTGCCCATCTTGGAGAGCTTTGGGAATGCCAAAACCATCCTCAACGACAACTCGAGCCGCTTTGGGAAGTTTCTGCACGTCCATCTGAGGCAGTGAGTCAACAGGGCATTGAAGGATGCTGCTTGCTTCCAGCCTGGCAGTGAGGTGCTGGGTAAGGGAGGGAGACACTGAGCCAGACACCCCCAGGAACAGCTCCAGGGTGCCTCTGTGGGCAGGTGGGCTGTGCAAGAGGTTTGTGTAACCCAAGTCTTCACCTATCCCACTTTACTTTTTCTTTGTGGGGGTCATCAATAAGTTTGTGACCCTGAATTTGCTTTTGAGTGTGCTTTGAAAGCTCTCAAGAAATCTGCCAGATTTTCCTGATTTGAAATCCCAGAGGCCCTGTTTGCAGTTTGTTTTCCACATTCAAGTAGCGCTCAGCTGAGATGAGAGTACCCTTTTGATAGGTGTTGTACATGCACATAAGTGAGGGATGTTCCTATGGTATAAAGTGCCAAGACAGACAGAGGAAGTGGTGGGAAAAGAGGCCAAGAGAGAAGAAGGGACTTGCTCATGGTGTTACAGCCAGTCAGTGGTCAAGCCAGAACTCAGCTCTCCCAGGTCAGTGCCCAGTCTTCTCAATTGTGCTGTTTCAGTATGAAAACCTACCGGGATGCAGGTCTATTTATAACCATTTAGAGCCTGTTGAGGATCTAATCTGGTTTGGTCTTACGGTGAGGAGAGAAGTGACTGATCTCTCTGCCATCGTGCCAGACTGTGGCACACCTAGAACTGTGTTCAGTGTTGCCAGGCCCTGGTAAGAAGGATCAGCTTTGTTGACAGAGCAGCACTTTGCCTAGTGGGTCAGGGTGGCTTGAATTATGTGGCCATGCTGCTTAACCTCATTCGCATCTCTGCATTCAACCATACCACTGCTACTTCTAGAGTGGTGACCGAATCTGCTGCCTGGTTATGAGCGGTGTGTCAGGATTGTTATATGATGTGGCAAATATTTCACTAGCTAATAAAATCCTTCATACAGCATGCATTGGTTTCTTCCCACTCTGCAGGGCCCATAGCATGTTACTGCTGCAGTAGCATCTTATTAGCCCCAGGCCTCATTGCACCAGGTGCTGTATATGTGCAGCAGAAAGACAGCACAGACCCCAAAGAGTTGGACAAGAGATGATGGGTTCAATACAAATGGATGGGAGAATATGGGGAGATGGTGAGACAAGCCCGAGTGTTTGGAAGCTAATTAGGGTTATGCCTCAAAACATTTGGGGGATTTGGAGATCTTTCTGAATTGTTTTGTTTTTGTATGGCAGGGTCACAGCTCCACTGCACTTCAGGATAGCCTTCTATCTTTACTTTCTATCTGGTTGCTTGCTGTACAATGGGGCTGCTCCAGAATCCCAACTCTGAAGTCCTCCAGACTTTGGTGGTGGCTTTCAGAGACACAATTTTTGCCTTGGGCCCATGTCCCTAAGTAATGGCCCTCCTCAGTCAGATGCCTATGCTGTACAGAGTACAGTTGGGTCACCAAAAATCCCTCATCTTACAGAACCTTTCTCCTGTCACACACAGCGGAGTCATGGTGGGTACGTCCATCTCCCAGTATCTTCTGGAAAAGTCCCGTGTTGTGTTTCAGGTAAGAGCTGACAAGCCCTTCTTCCCATGGTCATGCTCCCTGCATATCTAGGCCACGTTTAGTTTCAGTTGATAGTGAATAATAATTGATACTGAATTTTCCGCTTGGACCTTAAATGACAATATAGGAACAAAAGTGTACCTTGCTAGTGTAACTACGCTGCATTGGATCTCCAGCTGATGCAAGTCAGGGTCGGTCCATTGATTTCAGTGAAACTATGCTGACTTGCACCAGTTGAGAAATTGGCCCCACTACAGAAAATAATCAGAATTTTGTCTGGAGTTAGGCCACTTGGTAAGGCTTTTTCAAAGTTTGGGGGGGGGGGGGGGGGAGGGGGTTGTCCTTTTCCTGTCTTTTGGGGATATGGCTGGGATCAGCAGCAGGAGTCCTGTGAAGGAGGATGTATCCCCTTTGGCATTTTAAGTATAGTTTCCAAGTGGTGCAGTTCTTTTGAGACTTTGGGTCTCACTTTGCTCAGCCCAAAGATTTGGAAAGAGCTCTACTTAGAGATGCTTTTCATTGGTACTTATGCCATAGGGCACAAAAACAGGATCTTAACTAACGGCATGAGTTATACTTTCTCAGGCTTGTGGCGAGAGGAGCTACCATGTGTTTTACGAGTTGCTGGCAGGGCTGCCCATGGAGCAGAAAGAGCAGATGTACCTGCAGGAGGCAGAGACTTACTTCTACCTGAATCAGGTGAGTGAGGAGGTGCAGGTTCTGCAACATGTGGTAGAGCGACATGGCTGACCCTGCTCTTCCCTCTCACATCAGCTAAGGCCCCAACAGGAGATGACTAAGAAAGCAGGTGCTCTGCTTCCCTTCTCAAAATCCTCTTACAGAGGTAGCACAGTATGATTTTGGCTCTTGGCTACTGAAGGTCCTGTCTGGAGCCCATGAATGAGTGTCTTTGTCCGTAATACTTTAGGTCATTTCTCTTCCATCTCCCACCATTCAGGCCTCTTCTCTTGGAGAAGGGTATGTAAGTGGGACCTTTGTTCTGTGAGGGTTAACCAAACAATGACCTGGTATGGTGACTCCATGGCTTCAGTGTCCAGTGAAAATAGCCAGATCTAATATGCCTTTGCTTGGGTTTATAATCTACCCTGCACAAGAAAACAACAGGTGAGATGCCTGCTTTGTCAGGGGTGGTTCTTTTCATCCTATATCCAGCTATGCAAAATACTCGATTAAGTTATAGGTTAGTAAATTTAGAACTGCTAATAAAAAGTGCCAGGTCTGAATGGAGGAACTGGCCAGCAAAGCTGCAGCAGAGTAAATTGTTCTGGAATGAAGTCACTTTCATGCTGAAATAGTCTTCATACAGGATAGCTATTGCTACATAGCAATAGTGGACTGAGGAACTTATGAATCATAGTCCTATATTTAGAATGGTATCAGTTTTCCTCCTAGTAAAGATGAGACAAGTGGCCTTATGACTCTAAGAGGTTCATGTAATTAATGGCCTGGCATAATCAATAGATTTGTATTTCCTTAACACCTAGAAAGAAGCAAGCATCATAGTATCTCATTTCAGGCAATATCTATGCTCCAAAGTGCTGCAAAATCTCAGCCCCCAGTGGGGGCTTGGTGGTGTGGATGTTAAGGTGCATGGTTGACAGCCTCAAGGTTGCAGGTTTGAAGCTATAGCAGAAGTGCTCATGATGTGGCCCTGCTAGGTTCCAAAGAATCTGTAAGTTCTGCTAAATATCCTGTTGCAAGGACGTGAAAAGGAAGGAAGGACAACCCATTGTCAGCATAGCCAGGGTGTAGATGCAGCTGTAGTGATGAAGAGTGCTTTTATCAGCATTGTGAATGCCATTCAAGGTGGCAGTGCAGCCAGGGTGATGGTGGAAAGACTTCTAACCCTTAGTTAGCTGGAGATGATGATGGCCCTGCAGCATCCCAATGAGAGCTGATATTGTGAGTACAGTGCCTTGGCCTGTTAGGAATTGGGGGAAGGGGAATTCTGCGTGCAAAGGAAGATGGGTAGAGCTGGACAAAACCTCATCAGCCAGATCTTGGGATTTGGGCTTGGCAAAACCAAACCTGGGGGTAGTTTGGTTCTTGGTTTCTGTCTGTATCAAAGTTTCGGGTGGGATGGTCAGTCAGGAGTCTTCTGCCACATGTGGAGTGTTGCACACTCGCTAGGGAGTGCTCACTTTAGTGTTTCTGAAGTACCACCTTTATGATTTATAAATGTATCTGGGTATTATCAGACCTGTCCTGACCAAGGTGGAAAGGGAAGCATGGAGGGAGGAGGGATTTGCCCAGAGGTTTGCAGCAAAGCTCTGTGCCAAGGGCTTAAACCTGTAGGCCAGGCTGTGTCCTACAGTATTCACTTGCGTACCACAACAATTCCCAAAAATCAGTCCTTCAAAACTAGGACACATGCTTTAAGCAGGGAAGCTGATTTTACTTTGCTGGAATAAAAGCATGGAGACACTGTGGCACCAGAGGGTTTCCAGCTTCTCTCTGGGACAGCAAATAAGAGAGGCAGTCTAGTGTTAATCCTTGTACAGCTGCTGTCAAATTGGCAACAGTTTGTGGCTGAGTGACCAAATGAGCAGATACTGACAGCCATCTTTCAGCGCAGCCTCTACATGCAAAAGCTAGATCTAAGCCACAACTGTGGAAAATCTTTTCCCAACACTCTGCCTTCCATATTTTATTTGTGGGGGGTAGGATATTCAAGGAAATACAGTGTGCATTTTGTTGTTCTGAAGCATCAAGTGTTGGGTACAGACCCCCTTCATTATATCCCTGGTGATACATGGCAGGTGAATTCCAACATGACTTATCTTAGAAAGCCTCAACTTGCTGCTGGACTGGGGCTGGGAAAAGGCTTCAGTGCCAATAGGCTTGAGAAACTCAGCATGGCCTTTACCTACCACTCAGCTCTCTTGGTCTTTTACAGGTTGTATTTAAAGTTTCTCCTGGTGCATCTAGATGTACAGACAGGCCTGTTGGGGGTGTCCTCCTCAAGCGCTCAGCTGGTTCTTCTGTTTCTGCTTAGTTCTTCAATGTGTTGTGGGATGAATTTGTGGTCTCAGCATGATTTCCATGGGGTTCATTAATTTACTTATTAACAATTCATATGATGCCACTCAGATTATGCAGCAAAAGGTCTCAGTCTCTGATCCTAGACCTGTAATTCAGTCCATGCAGATGAAGGCAGATCCAGGTCCATGGAGCTTATATTCTGAGAGAGAAGAGATGGGCCAATTAGGGCCAAAATTGGCCTAAACAGGGGATTGGGTTCCCCCCACAGCTTCCAACTCTTATTCAAAGGCTGGACTCTTTATTGGCCTCAGGTTGCAGTGCCTTCAGCAGATCACCCTACTCTCAGGAAAGGTTCCAGCTGGAGAAGGATTTGAACTATGAGGGGAGAAAATTTTGGCTCATATGGATGTCTGTGATAGGAGCTACTGTGAGGTGGGAGCATATGTGTGTCAACAGAAATGTTTCCTGAGGTTGCACGTACCTGATATGGAAGGAGAAATATGGACCAAGCCCCAATCTAATAGCCCAGAGTTGAACACTCCTAGGTCTGGATGAAGTGTAAAGTGTTGGTCACAAACGTTTCTGAAATGGTCCCTCTTCTGATGGGCCCAGTACAGTCCCCTTGCATTTTGCAACCCAGAACAAACTTCTGCAACCTGGGGCCTGTCTCCTGTCCTGGGATGTGACCTTGGAATGAGAAGCTGGCTGTGATTTAACCCCTGGTCTTGGTTCTCTCAGGGCAGAGCATGCAACCTACTGGGGAAGCAGGACGATCAGGACTTTACAGCCTTGATGCAAGCACTGCAGGGGATTGGCCTCTCGGATGATGAGCTGACCTCTATCTGGGCAATGCTGGCTGCTGTTCTGCAGCTTGGGAACATCTGTTTTACCTCCTGTGGGGTATGTTAGTCCCTTGCTAGTTCTGGGCGTGACAGACACTGAATAGTACAGCAGTCTCATGATGGGACTTGGGGTATTGTTCCCTGTTGAACACAGTCTCATCTGCTCCTCTGAGACTGCTGCAAATACCCAGAGGAGAATCTGGGCTGCCTGAGGTCTTTGGAGCCTAACGAGCCAAATTCAGGCAAGCTGAGGCACTGGGGTTTTGTGACCTGCCCTTGTGCAATGAGGATGAGACCAGTTTTCTGCAGACATTGCCCTGGGTAACAAGTCTGGGACCCTGTCTCCAGTATCAGCTTAGACCTTTCTTTTCCCCCATGATCTAGAAAGGATCCTTTGAACTTGCAGCCATCCCCAGTGACACAGAAATCCAGATTGTGGCCAACTTGTTGCATGTCTCGGCAGATCTCCTGCGAAGTGCCATCACTCATCGGGTCACTGTGAGTACCTCATGGCCACTTCATTTCCCTGTTCTCCTGCTTGAGCTTGTGTTGTGTAGGGAAAGGGTTGAAAAGGATACCTGTGCTCTGCCCCAGCCCTGGGCTTTTTCTGCAGGGAGGTCTGAACACTAGCTACTGGTAGCCTGTTTACAGTAGCGACGTTCTGCATGAAGTAGGAATGTCACCTCCCACCCCTTTTTTTTTGCTGTGTTATATGAAGCAGAACAGCCTCTTCACTTGAGGGCTGGTGTTTATGTTCATAGTAAGAATCCTGAGAGGGGCTGGCCTATAATCAATATATAGGCTTCCAGTTGAAGGGACTTCCCTTGCCATCTGTCCCCAAAATGGCACCATACCCTGAGGCGAGAGCTCGGCCACAGGGATAACTCTGACTTCGTTCCCTAAGGTGCCCTGAACTCGGGTTTTGGCAAGGTGCAGGAGGAAAAGAGTCCCCAAAAACTTGGGTCCTCTGATGAGAACATGCTGTCCCCAGCCCTGCAGGGTTTACACTGAGAGCTGGCACCAAAAGGCAGCACACTGCAAGATGAGTCCTGTAGGGGTCTCTAAATGTGTGCGTGTGGGTGGGTGTGAGATGGACATGGTGCTCCATTATGCTGAGAAACCTTTGACCTCAGTCTGGCAGTGTGAGGGCACCTTGAAGTGGGCACATGTTTCACCCCTTCTACTGACTCAGTAATCACAGAATCAGTAATTGTGCCTTAGGGGGTACATCTATACCATGGCAGGAAGAAATAAGCTCCACCAACCCTGGAAATGCAGTGAGGGTGTCCCAGAATGCCACCCTTGAGCCCCCTGGAAATCCAAGTTGGGAACATGGTGTTTGGGGCACCCTCACTAGTATTGATGGAAGTGGCTGGGCAGGGCTTATTTCCTCTGTGGCTTGAGTGAACTTCTTGCTACCACAGTGTAGACTCACTGTTAAGTCCAGATGAGTCCCAGGCCCAATCTTTCAGATAACTGGCTCCCAGCTGAGTAAGATCCAGAAGTAAAATTAGACTAGTCTTGCCTTGCATTGTGCCAGGGGATTCCTGGGCAAAGAACTCCCATGTTTAGCTGTATCGATTCCTTACGGGTTTCCAGACAGAACCTTTTCTTGTGAGTCCTTGTAACAAATAACACTTCCTTCTATCCAGGCAACATCCTATGACCGGATATTCACCCCTTTGTCTGTAGAAGGTGCTATCGATGCCAGGTAACCAATCCCGCTTTGGTCACTTTATCTCACTTAGTGAAAGTAGCCTGAGAGCATTATTTTCCTGGTAACTGCCTGGTTTGGTTTTCCCCCATGCTTCCCCCACCAAGGGATGCCATTGCCAAGGCTGTGTATTCCCTGCTCTTCGACTGGCTCCTGGAGAAGATCAATGGATGGCTAGCCCCTCAGGAGATGGACAGCACTGTGGGCATTGTTGACATATATGGCTTTGAGGTTGCTTTCCCCATTCATTTTAAACTGTCTTGGAGTTGCTGTCCTGGCTGCACGTATGTGTCCTGGTTCTTCTATTTCACTTGTTAAAGCAAGAGGGAAGCTCGTAAGTATTTGCTTATGCGGGGGGGGAGACAGTGTCCCCCAAAGCATGGGGCCCTGTCTGTCTGAACTGTGTGTAGTGTCCTACATACTTTTGGTGCAATGGAAATAATATCTTGGTCTGGACTCTGGCATTTGTACTGTGTGACAAGATGGCCAAGCCAGTTGGGAAGGATTGGGACTAATCCAGCATTTTGACCCAAACTTGCCCCGGCCTCAAATTGTACCTCTGGTTTCTACTGAGGCATGGCAGTGTGTGGTGCTCTGAAATACACTGTCAACTAACAATGCAGTCCACAAGCCCAAAAAGCAGACTGTGATTTAAAAACACAAATAGATCGCTTGGATGTTAGAGACATGTGCTGATTTAGGTCCAGCATTTAGGTTCTAATGATCTACATGGACCAATTATCAAGACTTGCTTTAACACATGAAATAGAAGAACCAGGACACATACATGCAGCCAGTACAGTGACTCCAAAACTTTACTGTATCTTTCCAGGATTTGGGGGTGAACAGTTTGGAGCAGCTATGCATCAACTTTGCCAATGAGCATCTCCAGCACTTCTTCAGCCAGACAGTTATTGCCCAGGAAGAGGTAACAAAAAACCCTTGCTGGGAGAGACAGCACACATTCAGGGAGTTGAGGCAGCCTCAACTGGAGAGCACTTCCACACAGGGAAGAAAGGCATTGACTGGATCTATTCCTCGATTTCAATATCAGTGTGTTCTGCCTCTGGAATGGGGGTTATTAACAAGTCATTGCTAATTCTGTAGTTAATTAGTAGAGAAAGAGGCAGTTGGAGCACTTCTCCACTGGATACGGTTTACTATAAGCAACATCTTTTCGATCTGAGACCCTAAAATACCACCTGGAACTTATAAGGCCAGGTGGGCCTGGCCTTAAGGCCAGGGCTGGAAGTCACTGGTACCAACTGTGCCCCTTGTGGAAGAGCAGAGTACTATTTCCAGACTCGACATCTTGTCTGCTGCCCCTTGCCTTGCTGTCGTCTACCTCTGTTCTCCCATGTTAGAAAAAGTGTTCACAAGCTTAGTTAATGGCTAAAGTGGGGAGGTACCATGCATGTTTATCACACTATTAAACCTCTAGTTTGCTGAGGAACCAATCAGATCTCTGCTAACTTCCTGAATTTGATGTTTGTTTTCCTGGCCGGGGTTTGGCTGGATGATCTCTGACTGGTAGGAGGAATACACCCAAGAAGAGCTAGTCTGGATTCCCATTTCCAAGATCCACCAAGAGTCATGCCTGGATCTGATTGCTTCAAAGCCCCATGGTATCTTGCGCATCCTGGATGACCAGACATCATTGACCCAGGTTAGGAACTTGCTGTGGCTGTCAAGCCACACAAATGGAGTAAAAAGGTCATTGTGTCAGGAGGGAAGTGTTCTCTTCATAATTACACTTTTGACTAGTTAATCTGGATTAATGCTTCTCTGAAAGACAACTCCATTATGCCAAATAGCCATGAGCCCACATGACATTTCTCATTCCTTTTCTTCAGTAAAAGGAGATTTTTGTCTTTTAGGGGAAAAGAAGATCATGGTTTTTGATATGAGACAAGCTGTTAAAATAATTCTGGTAGATTTTAAGCAGTGAAAAGGCTATTGCCTTTACAAACTCTCTCAAAAGCAGATTGACACAGGTGCCAGGCATAGACAGTTAGTGGACATCTCTAGAAAGGCTGGATGGTCATTTTTGGACTGATTCACTCCAAAATTTTGCTAAGCTAATGTTATGTGACATAGTCAAAGGGAGATAATTTTGTTTAATGTTTCTATTGCTTTCGGGCCAGAAGGCCTTGAAAAATGTATGTACAGGCAGTCCTCGACTTGCAACATTTTGAGTTACAACATTTTGCAATTACGTTTATAAATTGACACCCTGTTTCAACTTTATGATGTCGGTTGCAACTTTACAACGCTTGATCCAATGCGACGCCACGCCAGCGAACAAGTTCGCTGTGTCGTTCGTCTCCCTGGAAAACATCTGTCCAAACTGCCTTGGACGCTTTTTTTAAGAAAGCAGACAAGACTCCAGAAAAACTTGCAGCCAGGACTTCTGAGAAGACTCCAGCCAAGAACCCTTCAAAAAGTCCAACAAAGTCACCTCAAAGAAGCCCTTCCAAATCAATATGATTGCTATTTATGATATAAATACATTAATGTAGCTATGTTACTCATCTATAATTGATGGAATACAAAATTCTGGGCTATTTTTGGTGAAAATAGGGTATAAGGCCTTGGTTCAGGAACCAGCCTCCCCATTTATAACGTTTCAACTTAAGATGCATTCTTCAGGAACCAAATGTGTCATAAGTCTGAGGACTGCCTGTAATAACCTCCCTCAACCAAACATGGGTCATCAGTGAGGAATCAAACCCAGAACCCCCAGCACTGTAGTAAGAGCCTCTGTCACCCGAGCTAAGGGAGTAACTCTCCTAGAAGTCTGTTATTATCTTCTTGTATGATCCATCTACTACAGATGGCATGGAAAGGTATAACCCACACTGGATAGTGAACTCACTATTTGCCACATAAGGTATATACCTGGGAGAGAGGGGCTTCCCTTTATGCACGCTTACAATTTCAACTTCTGTTGAACAATGGGGGTTAAACAAAGGACTTGGCTGTGACAATGTAAGCCATGTATGCCTCTCCTGCTCAGGCCACTGACCATACCTTCCTCCAGAAGTGTCATTACCATCATGGAAATAGTCCTTTGTACACCAAACCCAAACTGCCTTTGCCAGTCTTCACTGTGCGGCACTATGCAGGTCCAGTCACCTACCAGGTAAGTTCCTGGGGTCAAGCTGGGGCAGTCTATGGGGGTCTGGGGCCATAATCACTGGGTACTTTGGATGATGCTTGTCTGCATTTTTCCTGGTCTAGTACCTGGATGATGCCTGCTTGCAGATGCTGCTAAGGAAAAGCTGCTGTGTTCTGAAGTTACTCTGGGTGGCTTAAGTCACAAGAGGACAAATCAGAATATTTATGCAGTGTGCCTGACTATGTACTGTAGATTCAGAATTTCTGTATTTTATGGTTTGCTGATCCATGCTAGAGATTAAACCACAGCTTGACTTTACAGGTCCACAAGTTCTTGAATAAAAACCATGACCAACTACGCTCAGAAGTCCTTGATATTTTCTCCCAGAGCCGCCTCAAGGTACAGCACATGATTAGGGCAACTATTTCTGATGCCAGTATCTGACAGGCTTCTCCAGTGCTTTCTTCAGAGAAGCACAAAGATCAAAGCTCCTGAGAGAACTTGAACACAGTGTCAAGGCTTGCACTTGGGGTTGTGCTAAGTCATCTGCTTGGCAAATTTGTGAGCTCAGGCAGGCCCAGAATGGGCAAGACTTGGCAGGGCTTATTTCTCAGCAGTGTGCCTGGTCTCACCCAGGAGGCCATACCTAAGGTCAGCCTATATTGTCTGGGGGAGGTGTGAATAGACCTGTAGCCTTAATCAGTTGCAGCCCTTCTGTTGTGGGTAGATGGTGGTGAGAGTGGTTCTTAGTCCTGGACCATTAGTTCCAGAAGGAAGGGGCTGTTCTTTCAAAGCAGCAAAGGAGAGTGTTACGTCGTTAACTTACTGCTTTCTTCTCCTTTCAAGCTTATGTCCAAAATTTTCCAGAGGGCCAAAGATCATCATAGCCAGCACAGGGAGCTGGGAACAAAGGGCAAAGGGCTCAAGCATCCAGCCTCGACGCTGGTGTCCAGATTCCATCAGTCTCTACTGGATCTCACGGCCAAGCTGGGAAGGTGAGGGATACAGGGGTGACACCAGCCCTATTGTTGCTGACTGCCTGGTGTAAAAGCTCCCCTCACTCACTTGATTGTTCTAGAAGGGCTTTTATTGCTGGGAATTTGAGTGGTTTAGCTAGGTGGTGATGGATGACGGAACCAGAAGAGGAGGATGTTTGGTAGAGATGGACAGTGTCTACATGGGGATATGAAGGCTTCAGCAGCCCCTGGGTATAGCAAGGGCACTTCTGGAATGGGGCTGTTAAAGTGTCTTCCCTTTCCTCTGCCTTGCAGGAGCCATGCTTTCTTTATTCGATGCATCACACCCAATTCAAAAAAGGTAAGAGAGCTCCTGCTTCTGAACAGCAGCACAGGTCTTTGGGAAACCCTTCAGCAGGATGTTACTTCCCTTGCTGTCTATTTTTTTTTCCCAGCTGGTACCATCTGAATTTGGCTCTCATTTGTAAGAAGCAACACACTTGTACAGTTTTCTGTTCCCTGACTATAAAGCCCCTTCCTAGAGCATGTTTTTTTTTCAAGATCAGCTCTTCTGTGACACGCTGCTCTCCCTCTCAGTCTGTGCTCTGGTGCTGGCTGTCTGTTACTTGCTGCAAAAGAGCGTGTTTCAGAATCCTGCAGGGCACAGGGTTTACTCTGCCCAACCACAAGGCAAAATCTGTATGGTCCTGCATGGGGGTCTGGGAGATGTGCCAACCCTTTCTAAAGGTCCATCTCTTTTTCTGTTTCTGTTTCTCTCTTTCTGTTTATTCCCTATTTCGTGTCTTCCTCCCCCTGCCTTCTGCCCTCTTACACTTCATGGCTTCCCCTGCAGTTGTCAAACATCTTTGATGTGGAATATGTCACTTGTCAGCTGAGGCATTCCGGGATACTGGAGGCCATCCATATCAGGAAGGAAGGATACCCTATCCGCATCCCATTCCAGCCTTTCTTAGTCAGGTAATTCCCCTTGTCTGTTCTTCCTCCTGGCTAGGGATGTCCATGTGATTGAAGGGGACTCGGTGCCAACACATAATTGTAGGAGGGTTTCACTTTGTTCTTCTATGTCTTCCTTCTGCCTTTCAGGTATGGGACCCTGGGTGGACCTACACGGAGCAATTTGCAGGAGAGGGATGACTGCATCGCAGTGCTGTTGCGTGTGGTGGGGGACGCCTCGGAGCTCTATCAGATTGGCGTAACGAAGGTGCTGTGTAAAGAGAACGGTATCTTAATCCAAAAGGCCTTTCCATCCACCTACTTGGTCCTGATGGAAAGTAGGCTGCTCACCTTTGTGCATAACCGCATACTTCCAGCTCAACTATTTCTGTTGCTTTACCTCTTTCCTTGCTTTTAGCTGGAGAATTGTAGTGCCTGTGAAATGTAAAGATGGTGAATGCTACCTTCTTGCAGTTCTGTTGCACGCACCAGTTCCCTTATCCAATCTATGTATCCCATGACACCATCTATCTTGCTAGACACCTCACTTTCGTTCCTTTCTTGGGTTTCCCAGACTCAGCCCTTTCATACAGCTCCGTTCTTTCCTGATGTTCCCATCCTGTCTAATAATTGAGAAGAGCTTGGATTGAGGGGTTAGTGGAGATCAGTAGGCTTGCTCATATGAGTAGCTCTCCATACCAGAGGCAATAAAGGCTCCAGGAAATTCAGGGTAAAGTTGAGGTGCTACAAACATTGCTGCCTGTTTAGGTACTGCCTGCTCTTCTTGGCCCTTAGCAGTTTTTTCCTCTGGCCAGGTCTTCCTGAAGGAGAAGGCCAAACAGCTACTGGAGAGACGGTGGAGGCAGAAGCAGAGCTGGGCCATTGTCACCCTCCAGCGGAGGCTCCGAGGCCTCATCAGCCGTAGGCGCTTTCAGGTCCTCCGGCAGAAGGTCACAGTCATCCAGGCTCATTTCAGAGGTCACCTAGCAAGGTCAGAGGTCAAAGTCTAGGCAGATGCTCCTGTTCTATGGGCAGTTGTAAGCAATAAGGGCTTACTGGAGTCCCAGCATGATTTTGGAGAAATCCCTTACACAGACAAAGGCTTGGTCACCCTTCCTAATAAACAGGAGCAGCCAAAAGATGCATGCAGCAGTCCCTTAGCATACACTCACACATTTCTGGGCTTAATGGGATTCTTGGTTTGGAGTCATAATTAACTGGACACCTATCAAGGGATCCTCTGGTCAATATTGTATAAACTATTCCCATGGTCTAGTGCCTCCTACTGCTTAAGAAATAAATACGAATAAGAATTGGGATTTTTTATAGGTACCTCGGGGAGTTAAGTCTGGCTTTTAAATTTTATATATATAGGCCTATAGCTCCCCATACCTCTACAAATCAGGCTCCAAGTGCCTGATTCTCATTTTATCCCATTAGATTTTTTGCACCAAATTACTTTGGGCTCCTTTGAACTTAAATTTAACTCCAAATGAATATTGACATAATTAAACTAGCAAAGCCCTCCCAACATCACTGCAGTTCTGCTGGTCAAAACATGTTTCTACCAGGATAGTTTATAACAGTTCCAGGGACTTGGTATGCGCACACGTACACTGGTCCAACTGTGTCCCCACAAGGCCTGATTAACGATATTGGTTAACACCCCCCCCCCCCCCCCCCCGAGCTATAACTTCTGAGTGAAATCCAGACCTCACAGAGAGAGCTAAATCAAACTCAGCTGAGTCTTTGCCAATGTTTCAGGGCTTGTGCCTTACTTATGCCTGAATGTGGGTCATAATCCTGGGTTCTAGCTATTTTCTGTTCTGCTGTATTGTGTTTCCCTCCCCTATCCTGCTGCCCCACTTTAATCCCAGGAAACGCTACAAGCGACTGAAGAAGACAGTGGTACAGTTCAGGAGAGCAGTTTTAATCTCCAGGCCTTTGGTGCAAAGAAGGAAGCACTGCCGGGTAATGATACTATTCACAGAGATGGGTGGCAAAGGGTGTGCAGTGTTCAGCTCTAGTTTATAAGGCTGATGGGTGGGGCTGCCTCTGGAGATAGGTTCTTGGGCACTTAAACAGCAGTAGTTTTCCTAGCTTGTTCAAATGGCCTTTTGCTCTCTGAGTCAGTGAAGGTGGCTGGGAGTAAGTCCTCAGCTAAGCTGAGGATTGGGTGGGGCATGATCTGATCTTTGTTTGGCTCCCTAGTGTGCCCAGGTGGACAGCCTGAAGCTGTGCACGAGACCCCTGGCACCCTCCTTCTCTGAGAGCAGGAGCTGTTCAGCAAAGAGAGAGCCTTCAAATAACTGCCTGGGCCCTCAGCACAATGGGCAAAGCCCGTTAAAACAGAGCAGATGCAGGCACAGGGGGCTCTGAGTAGTAGCCTCTGCATCACACAGCCTGAAACTTGGGCTGAGAGCACCTGAACCTCCTGGGAGTTTTTTCATGGGGGCTTTAAAGGATGTCCCTAAAATGGAGAAAAAAGCCTGTGCAGTTGTAAGACTGAATAAATCTAATAACAGGAGATCCGGGTGCTGGAGGTCCCCAGTTCAGATCCTACCAGGGCTGTGTAGAGTCATAAACTCTGAGCTTCTCTGCCAGTAACTGAGCTACTTCATGCCAGCTGTGAGGGCAGCAGTTTTGTTTGGGGGGCACCCTACCACAGGATAGAGACCTGTCAAATTCATTTTGAACAAGCTGTCAAAGAGCAGAAGAAAACTGAGAATAGACAGGACCTCAGTTTAGTAGAGCTGGGAAAGTGGGACATTTGCTCATAGTCCCTTTGGCCTGCGGGCTTCACAAGATGAGAAGGAAGAGACCCCTGTACCACTCCCTTGATCAGCAGGGTGGCTGCAGGATGCCCACCATAGATCACTATAGCATGCGCCACAGTCAGGGCACTTAATGCCATGCCATGCCATGCTCCCATGGCAGAGCATGTGTTATCTCTGCTTCAGTCCCTTCCTAGCTGGACAGGTTCCAGCTCTTCTCTCTCCAGAGGAAGTGCAGTGAGTTGCTGCGTTGCTTTTCTTCCTTCCCTCCTATCCATGTTTGCTTTCTGAAGGCTCTGCTCTTGGACAGATGACAATAAAAGGTCTCAAAGTTCACCCGCTTGCAACCACAACCTTCCTCACCTCCTCCCCTTCCCTGTAGCCCTGCCCTGGGCGGACTTTAGCATACCTGCCCTCTCCTCAGCCCAGCCCAGCTCTGTAGCTTCCCATCTGGACATCTGCGTCCTTACAATGCAGACAAACGGGAGAGCCCAGGAGTGAGACCCCCTCCCCACACACCCCCTCAGAGCAGTGGGCAGGTGAGTAGTGTGGTGGGGGAATATCCTAGTCTGTAGCTGGGACTGGGTAGAGCTAAATGAGAGCTTGGTTCCCCCTCCCTCCTAGGAGAGAACCCTTTGGGCACCTCTTCAGGCTGGGTTCGGGCCTTCAGGTGAAGGAAAAATGAGAGGGAGGTGAATGTTTCTAATTGCTGTGCGTGTGATGGGTTGCGGGGAGTGGCACAGGCTGGGGCTGGAGGCTGCTGTATGGACGCAGGGTGTCAGCACAGGCTGTGATCAGAGAACACAAGGCATCTTTGTCCCATGGTGAGGGTCAACAGCTGCCTGACCCGCCAGTGTGAATAGATCCCAAGAAGGTTTTGCTTTTCGCCCCATCATTTTTACATGATAGCTATAGCAGAACCACCTCCAAGTGTAGCAAAGCCTGTGCCGTCGTAAGGCACAGCCGAGGGCAGCAGCTGTTCAGCAAAGAGAAAGGTAAACACTGGCTGTGCCCTCAGGGCAATGGGCAAAGCAATCCTAATCTGGAGCAGATGCAGGCGCAGGAGGCTCAGAGCACACAGGGGTGGCATGCTGCTAGGCAGTTTACCACCCCCAGGAGCCTGACACACCCAAATAAATGTCTTGCTGACTTTTTTTTTCTTTCCCCCTGGCAGCAGAGGCGTAAGGAAGAGAGTGAGAGTGACACCTGCTCAGGAATGGTAAGTCCCAAACTCCTGTGTATTGCTAGGGAGGGCCTGGCACTATTTACTAAACAAACCAGCCTGCCAGAGTGACGAGTGGTGTAACAGAGATAAGGAAGAGGTAGTTAACCACCTTAGTCTGAAGTCGGGCAGAAGGTGAGTAGAGATGCACCTTATAGACTAAATACAGATCGATAGAGGGTGCAGGCTTTTGTGAACTCGAGCTCACTTCATCAGTTGCTGTCAAGAGAGAGAAAGGGGCCAATACCCATTTCACTGACTGAGTCCTGCAGGCTGTCCCTGCTTCAGGTTATAGCAAGGGAGCATTTAGGAAGCTGACCTGTTGCAATTCTTTGGGAGAGCCTGTGTCACTGGGGAGCAGCTTTGGGCACCTAAGGATCTAGACCTGAACTCTGGGAACACACCTAAGAGATTAGGATTCCTGTTGGCAGTGATTGGGAATTGGAGGTCCAAATGCCCTCAAAGGCTCTGCTTGCCTTTCTACATATCCCATGGGACTTCCTCTGGAGTCAATGATGCAGGCGCTCTATGTTGGGTCATTCTCCCTGCTGCGTCAGAAGGCTGTGGTGATGATGTGGTCCTTTCTTCCCTTCTTGCCGGTTGCGGTGGCATGCTGTTGCGTACCAGTGTGCCACCCCAGAGGGAGAATGATTGGTAGGAGGGTATCAGTCACTCCTGCATGCATGTGTGGAGGGATAAGGGTAAATGTTTCAGATGAAGTGATTGGGATCCTTGGGGATGAAAGGCACTTTAGCATTGTAAGGCATTAGCAGCAGTAACAGCTGGAAGAGACATGCAGTCTGTTTAGCACTGAGGCCTGCGCCCAGAATTAACGTCTGGGCTGATGTGTAATGTCCCTACTACAATGAGGCTGCCCAATTCTGGGAGTTGTCTCCAAGTGTGTCCCTCTGGCTGTCATAGGTGATGCTGCCATACTCCTGTAGAAAGGAAGGGGTTAATGCCTAGGATCTGCCACATTTGTTGGATATTGGGATAGTGCTTGAATACGTGGCTTCCATCCATTGTAGATTACAGGCTGTGCAGAATGGGGAACTCGCTCACTCTGAACAGCTCCTCCGACAAGTTTATTGCATTTGACTGTCCTGGAATCATCCCCAAGTCCTTCAACTTGGTTTCAGTGGTAGAGCTTGAAGTGCTCAGCACCTCCCAGGATTTTTGTAATGCTCACCCAATGCTACAGGAAAGCAGGCAAAGGGTAGGGAGGGTTGTATGACCTGGTACTAAATTCCCTGCAAAAGGAAGTTTGAGTCCTCAACTCAAGGACTGGCCCAAGCCTAGAACTTATTTTTCTTCCCTAATAGCTCCAGCTGCAGCTCTGGAGAGTGCAGTGGTTTCACTCCATGCAAATTCCTCCCACAGTTGCAGTTTCTGTGCGTTCCCACCTCCCTTATTTCCCTTTGTGTTTGGGGTGTGACAGATTTCTTTGAAGCTCTGTGTTACTTATAGATCTTGTGCTGGAACCGGCACCATGGGCTTGGCATGGTCTTATACGGCTCAGCCCAGCCTCGCTCAAAATGGGACTTGGGTTGTCTGAAAAGTCTGTGGGTGGCAGTGAAACATGGTAAATCTTCTAAAGTGGTGCGAGTGCTAGAAACCTGCTACGGTCTATGCAGGAAGGGAACATGCTATAAGATACTTACATGCTACTATAACTGTACATGGTCTGTACCAGTACCAGGGAAGTAACTGATAGTCTGTTTTGGTAAAAATCGTCCCCACCTAAGTGCTGTAATTGCACTGGTACAAACACTGGTGTAGGCCAGGCTCCAGTTACCAGTGAAATGTGAAGCCAGGCAAATTAGGTTGAGTTGGGGCTTTGTCATCCATCAGTTTTTGCATGGCTCTGTTAGAAGTGAAAGCAAGAGTTCCTATCACTGTACATTTATGAACATGTACCAAGTTTTGTTAGTTTGGGACCCAAGTCTGGGCATTTTACTGTTTCCTGGCTGCATCCTTGTCCTTGTTGTGGAGATCTTTACTTTGCATAAGTATGTCTGTGCATGGTGCAAAGCAGTGAAAGACCCTTGGGACTAGATTCTGATTTCGGTTTCCTTGGTGTAAATCTAGAGTAACTCCCCTGACTTCATGTGGTTACTCCAGACTGGCACTGGCACAGGCACAACAGAGATCAGAAGTGGGCCCTTTTTTTACTGGTATTGCAACATTTTTAGATGGTGTAAAATAACTAGTAGAAAAACCAGCAGAAAATAATGTTCCGTGTCTGGAACTTGTGAACTTTTCTGTGCGAAATGAGAGACCTCGGGCATATTGGAGAAGTACAATATGTTCACCCCTGCCCCGCCCAGTACTGCTTGTCCCTAGCCGCCACAAACCCCCCACCCTTGTTTTTCTTCCATTCTCAAGATCACTCCATTTTGACTCTTATTTTTCTTTTGGCTTTTAAAAAAATTCTCCCTCCTTTCAGGATGTGTCACTGCTGGAGATCCCTGCAGAGCTCGCCGCCGTCCTGCATTCGGCCGAAGGTGAGTAGGGGCCTCCTCTGATTTTGCTGCATTCCAACTTGCTGGCTTGCTTTCATGACGTTGTGCGCATGTGTGCAAATCATTCTTGCCCATAGCCTATGTGATTTGTTGACCTTGAACCGTTAACATCATGAAGCAGAACGCACATGTACTTGGCTTGTCTCCGAGATGGAGGACAGCTAGGAGCTATTTGACCCAGTGGTAGGAGTTCTGGGCTGCAAACCAACTCTTGGGTTCTCTTTCAACCTCTGCTTTTGTCCTGTGCTGGGATGGGCCTGGGTGAATATGCTCTCTCTCATGCATGCACGCGCACACGTGTGCGCGCACACCCTGTTTGGGAGGGGAACAAAAAATGTGTCTTTCTGAACTTTGTGTTTCAGAAAAGCCCTTCTCAGAGAATTTTGAAAGTAAAAGAATTTATTTTTTATACCTAGACAACTGAGCGCTTCAGTCTTTCTGCTCAAAATGATTGAATTTCAAAATGTCCTTTCCTTTTAGTTTTAAAAAGTTCAAAAGCCTTTTCAGAATGATGGCAAATGAAATGTTCTGAGTTTTTTTTAGAAACAAAATCTGCCTGCGAACCAAGGAATATCTTTGTTCACCCAGTTCTACCTTGTAACCTTGGGCAAGTCACGTGCAACTGTGTTTTCCCCTCTTGCCCTTTTAGGACTCATGTATTTAGCCTATAAACTCTTCAAGGTGGGGTCTAGCCCTGGTAGTATGCTTATACAGTGCACAGATCAAAGAAAGGTGCTGAACCTCACCTCCTATCTTGGTCAGTCCTTAGGGTGGTACCATAGCACAGATTAATCATAGAGGGTGAGATTTGTATTAACAAGAGAAGATGGTGCTGGTTTCCCCAAGCACCTGCCAAAAAGGTGTCTCCCCTGGAGCTCAGGAGAACAAAACTGCATTGCAGCCTGCAGAAATGGCTTTTTGGAGCATTTAAATGTAGAGAAGAAAGGAAGCAGGGCTGGATGCTCTAGCTTGGAGCAAGGAGGGAGGGAAGGAGAAGAGGGCATCGGAGGCTGGAAGAGAAAGTGGAAGGAGCCCTGCTGCCCTGGAAATCTCTGCAGCCAAGACAGTGGGTGTTCCCCTATCACCCCTGATAAATCTCTTATCATGCACCTTGCTTATGAGTTATAACAACCTCTGGTTTGTTTATCAGTTGGGCCATTGCCATTAGTTTGTCTCAGTTCCATGTTACCCTAATCTGCTTGCTGTGTGGAAGAATTGAAACCTAGGGAGCTTTCAGGACTGTTTCCTAGGATCCTATCTCTGGCTGTCTTGGGGATAGAGGCCTGGTTTGCAGTTTCTCTTGTGCAGCTAATTCTGGATACAAGCTACTCTTGAATCCCACCTCCTTTGTTCTGCCGATGCCCTGTTTCTAGACGAGCCTTGCCTTCAATCTCTGAGGAGGCCCAACCTAATTGCCCTCTGCCCAGTGAGAGGAGAGGCAGTGTGAGGTTGAACAGAGAAACCAAATGGTTTGCCTCAAAAATACGATCCATACTAGTTTGATCCTCCCCTATTCACTGGGCTTTGTCAGGCACAGTTTGTAGTATTGCTTCATGATTCGGGGAAGCTTCAGACTTGAGCTTTGAGTCCTTGTAGCTGGCAGCATTGAACACTGGGGACACCTCTGTTCTGCTTTTGTGGGTACGTGCTACACAAAGCAGAAGGGAAACACCCCCTCCCCAGACATCAGTAGTGGCAGGATGGAAAAGCAGGTTGTGAGCACAAGGAGAGGGAGGAAGGATAGTGTGTCTGTTGGTGAAGGAGGGACATGGCAAATGTGTGTCAAGGCATCTCTAGGGATGTGGGGACAGGGTGACGGAAGTGTATGTCCATGGTTGAAGGGGTGGCTGTATATATAGCATGTGGGTATCCCTGAACAGAGATTGGCGAGGATGGCATGGACATGTTTGGTTGGCAGGTTGGGGAAGGATGGATCGCACAGGTGTCTGCAGGAGGGGGACTGTTGGTTCTTATGTGGGCATGTGCCAGGGCACACTGGTGAATATCACAAGTTTCCCTATCTTTCTCTTGCAGGTCAGCAGTATGCCCAGGTCAATCAGATCACTGAGGTGTCCCCTCCAGAGGTCAAGGCCAGGAGCGACCTCCTACTCCCACCGAACATCAATGATTATCCCTTTTCCTCCTTCGCGAGGTCTCACTTCCAGGTAGGAAGCTGCTGTAGCCAAAAGCCACATTTTCCTTTATCTGTGTTCCCTTTCTGCACTCTGTCAGGACACCTTCCCACCTGGGCTTGTGTTTCTTGCCCTCCCCCTGTGGTTACATGACCAAGAGCAAAAGAGGCTGCAGATGCTCCCCTCCTAGAGGCTCTGGACATCCTTTGTGCTTTGTCTGTGGTTCTGCTCTGAGGTAGGCACCAAGGGATCCACCAAGGACTCCACAGAGGAAGCCAATAAAGCCTGAGTCTACATCAAGCTCTTTCTGCTGCTCTTGCCTTCCTTGCCTGTTACAGATGGGAGAGTAGAGAGTGCCTGGCCTGCTTTGGGCCAGGCACTCTCATACGGCCCCTACCATGGAGGCATATTCCAGCCATTGGTAATACCAGGCATGAACTCAATATGTCTTTTTTTTTATTTCCTCCCTGTCCAAGGAGCTGAACTTTCCTGCCCTTGGTCAGCCCCTGCAGCACCCTGTAACCCGTCTGGAGCCTGAGTACAAGCAGAGCACCCTGGAGATCAACAAACTGGTGAGAGTGGGTGGGTAGGAACAGATGTCCTTGCAGACATCTGTTCTTGGGCAAAATGTCGGGTAATCTTAGAAAGCAATTGCTTGCCTCTGTTGCTAGGGATTAGTGAAATACCCGAGCTTTGTCTCCATAGCGGATATAATCTATGTGTCTCTACTTATCCCATGATAAGTGAAAGCTAAACCTGGTAATTTACCCCTCAGCGAAGCAGGGCTAAGCTACTGCAGCTTTCACGTACCACAGGGTAAATGCAGGCAAACCGATATTTAACACCGTGGAGCAGCCAATGCATGTCAAATCTCCACCTTTTTAATTTGCTATGATGTCTTTGTCCATATCCTAAACTACTAAGGATGTGTATTCACTGCAGAGGCAGTTGGTTCATGGGTATGAATCATGGGGTGGCCTGGTTCAGGTTTGAGCAGCCTCAGTGCAAAGCCTCTCTTGGGTTCCTGCATCTACTCTGGTGCTGCACTCATCTGTGTGAGGTGTTAGGACTTCAGGGGGATGTGGTCCATGGTTTTTAGTGCAATGCTAAACAGAGCCACTTGATTTGCTCCTATTGAACTTTGAGAAAGTTGTCTGGGCATATGGGGGAATTGTGGGCATCCTCATGCAAAACTGGAAAGTTACTGGCTCAAGGGTTACAGCCCCAGAGGGGCCACCTCACTAGGTAGAAAGCACCACCCCATTTGGATGAGAGAGGATTATGTGTGGATGGGATTTGTGTTAAGAGTAACAAATAGGTCTCCTCCCTGGTTAATTGCAGTGAATATATACTCAAAGGAGCAAATGAATTGTACCTCCAGAAGGGAGAGGGTTATCAGGAGCTTATTCCTTGAGCAGGAAGAATCTGAAAACAGGGTCCGTGCCTGTAAACAACAAGATGTGGGATGCAATGTTACTTCCTCTGTCGCAGAGTGTTGTGAGGCATGAAGATAGATGTCGGCCCCTCCAAATGTGGGGAAGATTTCAGTAGGGATTGTATTCAATCTCCTGGGACCAGACTGCTCTGTAAAGCACAGATAAGGCAGAAGGGACTCCTAGTAACCATCTATGGAAATGAGGCCCAGAAAGCATAGGAGTCTTGACCCTGCATTACTGAAGTCAAGGGGAGTTTTGCTACCTACTTTAATGAGAGCAGGCTTAGGCCCAAAGTAACTCACTCCAAGTCACAGTGTCAGAGTAGAAATCCGTACTCCCTGCTCTAACTACTAGGCCAGGGGTGGTGTTCCTGCAGGGGCTGTGCCTTTGGGTGTAGATAAATCTGTTGGTGAAAATGAAAGAGGCTCCTGGTATGTTCTGTTGGTTCTGAGGGAGGACCTCTCTACAACCCAGATTGGGACGCTCTGCATCAAACCTTGCTTTGCTTTTGTACATGCCTTTGGTGTTTTTTGGCACCGAGTCCCCAGGCCTAACATAGCAAGCAAGAGTAACAAACTGGTGGTGCAGGGTGGGGCGCAAAAGGTCAGGGGTCCAGCGATAAGTCACGGCATGACTCAGGTTAGACATACAGATCTTGATGGCCATTTAAGGAGCCTGAGAACAAGCCTGTGGCTCCTGTTACTTAACTTCACCTTTGGCAGGGCTTGGAGCTTTCCCTCTCAGTAGCTTATTCTTTGATCAAGTCTTTATATTTAAAAATATATATATATTTTGCTGGTCATGCCCAATCTGCAGAATTGATGTCTTTAGCTGGAAGTTCCCTGGGTCTCTAGTTCTAGGCTTTTGGATACTTACACTTGCCTATATACCCCTAGTTACTGGTATGGATTCTCACTGTGAACTCTTTCTAATGTAGCTTTTTGGTATAGGAATAAATAAGCAACACCTTTGCCCTGGTGGGGAGCAGGGGGCATTAAAAATATATAAATAGGAGCAAACTGTGCATCAGTGTAACACCCAGTCCTGTGTCTGCTTCTCTGCCAATGGGTGCATCTACACTGCAAAGTGAGGTATGATCCTAACTGGCTCCATTTGGTTCATCTGGGTTATGAGTGAGCATGGGAGCACTTTGGGCCAGTTCTTGGGTTTCAGGCTCAGGGTCTGCTCTCGGCCTGAACTTGAGCTGCTAACCCAAGTTAAAGCCTAACTGGCTTCCTCCAGATTAGCTGAACCAAGGTAAGAATACACCTTTCTTTACCATGTAGTTGCATGTGTTTGGCTGATTTGTCTTGCCCAGTTCTGGTCCCAGTAGGTCAGATTTCAGCCCCCTTTAGGTGCCTCAGTCAGTGCCCTGCCACACACATTCTCCTAAATTGTGAAGGTGCTGGTAACATGAACCCAAATCCAGATCTAAGTTTTTGGTGCAGCCGCCCAGGGCCTTCTGTTCTGATGATCCCAGAGCTTTGCAGTTGGGTCTGAATGTGGCAGTTCGAGCTCCCTCTCTTTTCCCATTGGGTATCTGGCAGATTCTGCGGTTCCTTGCGGACCAGAACCTCCAGGACTGGCAAGAGGTGCTTCTCGGTAACTACATCACCAGCCGAGGGCTGAGAGCTCCCGTCCTGCGCAACGAGATCCTGAGCCAGGTGGCCACCCAGATGTGGAAGAACCCAGATGGGCAGCAGTGCCAGCGAGGCTGGGTCCTGATGGCTGCTCTCCTGAGTGCCTTTACCCCTCTGCCAGCACTGGAGAAACCCTTGCTGAAGTAAGGAGGGGCAAGACTGTTCTCTGATATGGGAGTGTGCCGAGCAGAGCTGTGTATTAAAGGCAGCTGCCTGGTTTGCAGGTTCGTTTCAGACCATGGGCTGGAAGGCTACGATGCCATCTGCCAGCACAAGATCCTGACAGCAATGCAACAGACAGGAATGGTCCCTGAGGTGTCCCGTGTGCACCCCCCAACCCAACTGGAGTGGACTGCCAACCAGAGGAAAGGGAAGATGGTGCTGGATGTCTTCACCTACAATGGTAACAGTTGCCCCTGCCTTCCCCACCTTGTTACCCTTCAGAGCCTCTGCCCCTGCTGGAATTTGGGATTAGGCTCTGGAAATTGTTTCCTTGGCTTGTTTGAAGTACTCGCAAGGCCTGCGCCATTAGCTGGTACAAGCCAAAAAGACAGGGAGCATTTGAAATGACAGCTGCACCTAGAGAACTGACTTGGAGCTTAAATTTCACCAAATCCCCCAAAGGTGGAAGCAGTTGAAATCTAGAGTCTTGCTTTAACCTATTAGAGGAACAGAGGTTGGATGCTGTGGGATACTCAGTACCTCTGCAGCAGACCTTGGCTAACAGGCGCCTAGTTGCTGACTAGACTCCCTAGATAGGGATCTGAGATGCTCTGGGGCTTGCAAGTGGCCAGTAGTTACAGACCCCTCTCCATGTGTTAGTGTAGATGGCCCCTGACCCTGGATAGGCAGCTCCAGCTGCATTCTGAGTCTCTTTGGGAGTCTGTGCATGAGATCTTCCAGCGTGGCTCTTTCTTTGCTGTTGTTAACAAGATCCTGTTACTTGCTTTGTGGAAGGCTGTGCACTGACACTCTCTCTTCTGGCCTAGAGGAAAAGTTGTCTGCTGAGGTGGAGTCCTGGACAACAGGGGAACAGTATGCAGGCTGGATTCTGAGCACGAGGTACGGCCCAAGGTGGGGAAGATGTTGGTTGTGTTTGTGGGAGCATGCACTATTGCTTTTTGGGTTAAGATTGCCCTGGGCTACAGGCCACTTCAGGGCTAGCCACAGGTCCCAACAGAACCTCTTCCCTCTCTCCAGTTTGGGGGTGCAAGGTTTCGGGAGCCTCCTCCGACCGGCTGGTCAGTAGTCCCAGTTGACCCAGAGATGCAGATGGAGCCACTGGTCAGGGAGGGAGTGAAATCAAAGGACTGAGGCAGCACAGTGCAGCTGATGAGCCCCACAATGGCAAAGCCCAGTCCAGGGATCACAAGAGAGGAGCGGGAGCTGGTAGGGGTGTCTCCCGAGCTCTGTCTTAGCTCAGACCATAGAAGTGATGGAGAAGGACTGATCCTTAGTTGTGTGGCAATGAGACCTCAGCCCTAGACTTTCTCTGGGAATGATGATCATTCCTTGCTTTGTACAGCTGGAGAGAGATAAATGGTGAGGAGTCGGATACATTCATATGTCTTGGGAGAGGTTCCAGGCCCGATGGGGATGGGGTTGTTTGAAAGCTGTGAGGAGAAAAATAACTTGTGTGGACCAGGAGAGGCAGAAGCTGGGAGAAGAGAATTCAACACGTTCTCTCCAAACTGTGTCTTCCTCTCTTCTCCTGTCTCCCCCATTGTCAGAGGCTTGGACAAGGTCCCTCGAGGATGGTCCGTGTCCGTATTCAAAGGAGACACTTGGCAGGACCTGCTTGGCTGTGACTTCGTGCTGGATCTCATCGGAGAGATGGAGGGGACTGGCTGGCCCTCTCTGTCCTCATCTGATTATCCCATCACGCCTGAGGGGGACAGGAGCTTTTATCAGAGCTCCTTTCTGGATACGTAAGTGCCACTGGCTGCTTCTGGAGTCCTCAGCTGGTTCCTCAGCACTTTGCTTTTCTCATCTCAATGGCTTTTCTTTTTGACAGGATTCCCCCTGCGCCAGGGATCCAGGCTCCCTCTTTGCCTCCGCCCTCCCTGTCTCCTGACTCTAATGGCCCAGAAAGCCCCTACTCAGGTGAGCCCCTTCCCTGGCCCGAGGCTGGCACCTGGGGGAGTTGGACAGGAGGAGGCCTCACACAGACGGACAAAGCCAGTGATGTTTGAGAGGGAGAGGGATGGGGAGGGCTTGAATCCTGAACCAGACCAGGTCAGTCCATCCAGCCTGGAACCAAGACTGGGGATGGGGAGGGACACCTCTCTCCCAACTGATAGCTGGACATCTCTGCCCACAGGCAGAAGTGACTTCAGATCCCCCAGAGCCTTGGACCACTTCGTGGATGATCTGTTCAAACCGGTGCTCTACCAAGGGCCCAGAACACCAGTGAGTCGCTCGCTGTCTCCTTCCTTCCGTCTGTCTGTCTGTCTGTCCACAGCTGTCTTTCCTTCTCTCTGTCTTGTCAGTCTGTCATCCTGTCGGCACGTTCCTTCCCCAGGATTCAGGTCAGCACAAGTTGGGTTGTGATCCCCGTGGGTCCGTCTGTCATCCATGCTGGTGTGAGCTGGGCCATACTAATTTTCTCATTGTAGAATATGGAGAGCGGAGGGAATCTAACTGGGCGCATGAAAGGAGGAGGGAAGATTGGGCCAACCCAGCAACAAGCCTTTCCTACTGCAGGTCAGTAAAGGGTGAGAAGGCTTCCTGGGTCAACATATGGAGAAGCTGTTTCCCAGGCTACTGCTGGGCCATGCGTGTGTGCGTGGAGCAGGGGGTATATGTGCATGTGTGTGGTGAGCTAGTCTGACATACTGGGTGTCTAGAATGGGGTAGTACCATGCGCTTATAGCAAATGCTGTATCATTGGCCCTGGTCATCAGGATCCCCACTCCTGCTGGCCATGTCTTGGAAGATGGTGGTGCTGTGTGGCTCAGCCCTGGGATATTCTGCATGGAGAATACCACCTTGCTCCTCCTAGATTTAGCCAGCCAGGGCCCCTCCACCATGAGCTGCTTAGCTGCTGCTCTGGAATTCTCCTTCTGCCAGAAGTTTTCTTCCCCGCCCCCCACCCATCCCCTTGCACTTGCTTCTCTAGCATTTGTCTCAGGCCACCTCAGTGGTGTCTGGTGTCCAACCTTTTATGAACCTTAGTCCTTCTGGCAGCAATGGCATGGCCCTGCTGACCCCACAATATGAGCTGCCTGTCCCTGAGCAGAGAATTTTAATCTCTCTCTTATTGCTTCTTTACAGACTTCCCCATCATCCCTAGCTATGCAGTGGGTTAGTAAGTCTGAACCACATCCAGGTTTTCTCTCATGTACATGATTGGTTTTTCTCCCTCTTCCTTGTGTGCTCAGAGTACAATATCTGGACATAGTTCATTGGTGTGTGGCATGTTTGACTACTGGAAACTTGTAAGACATAACATGTGTGGGTACTGAAAATACATGGGATGTGGACATACGGGCATGTTAATGACCTGTGAATCAGTGGGTCAGAGAGGCATATTTATGGTTATTGCAGATCACAGGGCCTGTTGTGAAATGCTGCAGTTACCAGATGTGGTTTTCTAGCATATCAGTGGAGCGTGCTGGGCCTCTGTCTTTGGCATCCTTTTGGTGATTGTCAGTGAGATGGGTTGTGCCAAGTGACAGAACCAGGCAGGTTTGTGGCTTACAGTGTAAAGTTTCCTGCTCTGTTTTCTAACAGCCACAGGCTGGACACCATGAGAGGCTATGTCCAGTTGACCTCTGTAGTAGCTACTTTCTGCCTCTGCCATGACTTTTTGCTACCACCCATACTGACCTCTCTACATCAGAACTAGGGACAGGAGAGATCCAGAAAGGTTTTGCCCACCACTCAGTCTTGATCCCACAGCCTTCGTTTTTGGATCAGCAGCAATAGCCACAAGTACAGCCCTGGGATATGCAATAACCATAAATACACCTACCAGTTTTCATAAATTGTTGTTAGAAAACAAGGAAATTAAGCTTCCTTGTAGTAGTGCTGGGACAAGGGATCCAAAGTGAGGATGCAGGGCAGAGCCCACTGCATGGTCTCTTGTGAAGGTGGGTAATGTTTCAGATTTCCCCTTCTGCTTGGCCAGCCCTCCTGGGTGTTGCTGTGTAGCCTGCCTGGTGTGATGGAAAAGCCATCACATGTTGCCATGCTCAGTACAAATTGGCAGAGCCAATGGCAGGGCTGTGTGTGTGGTGTATGGCCAGCTGTGCAGGGCTTTCTGGTCTGGGATTCACTGAAGGTCATTTTGACTCATGACATCTTTCTACCTAGGTTACCCTGGAATAGTGCAAGTACCTGCTTATCAGCCCATGCCAATGATGGGTGGAATGATGCCAGCACCCATGCCAATGATGTCACCTATGGGTGGGATCACACCTATGCCAGGTAATAACAAATGCAGAAGTGTTTCACTAAATAATGGGGGAGATTTGGTTTGGAACAAGGAGGGCTGTGTGAGCAAGTCCATGGTTTTTTATCATAGTGCCTAGAAGCCCTGAGTAAGACATTTTACCACAAGCACTTTATGGAGCATGTATCCAGGAGTCAGAAAAGCCACTGTGGAAATGTAGCCACCTCTGGGATGAAGCCTGGCAGCAGTTCAATAGCTGCACAGCCACATATCATAGTGCAGAGCAGGAAGCAAGAAACAGCAGAAGGAACTCATAGAGGCATCATATTATAGTTATTGGAATGGGAATGGGGCAGGTTTGAATTTGTGTGGAGGAAGGCAGGTCAAGACATGCAGCTTCTGCCTGGGATTCACTCCATCATGCGCAGATGTGATGAATTTGTCCCTTGCATTGGACACACCAGCTGCACCCTGTGTATTTCTTTGTCCCCAGCCTGATGCACTTGCCCCCTGACATTTGCCTTATGATCCTCTACAGTCTTGTGTGTCTGTCTTTCTCAGCCATGGTTTTGCCCCAGCCCCAGCCGGTGGTCCCGTCTGTAGACCCTAATCAGATAGCTGCACAACAACAGGCCTTTATCAACCAGCAGGCCTTGCTCATGGTGAGTGGAAAGGATGGGGGACTTGGTAGGGGAAAAATCTATGAAGAGAAGAGCGCACTTGTGTGACAGGCTGAGCTCTACTCCATTATCCCATCCAGGCCCTGTCTGGTTGCCCCTTGGTTTTCTGCTTTGTTCATCTGAGGGTATTTACCACTGTGTGGGTGGGTCTGGACCATGCCTATACCCCTAGAGAACTTGACAGAGCCCCACCAGCCTGTTCAGAGGTACAGTCAGCAGAAGAAGATTATAGAGAGGGCCAGGGCTTATGCAGATGGAAATCCCTTCTTCCAGGCACAGCAGATGACCCTGCAGGCCATGACCATCTCCCAGGAACAGCAGCGGCGGCAGCGGCCAAGGTCTCCTGAGCCGTCTAGGTCAAGACAAGCCAAAACCCAGCCAGCTCCTTCTCCAACTCCAGCACCTAAAAAAGAGCCAGCGCCAGCTCCTGCTCCAACTCCAGCACCTAAACCCACCAAATCCAGCAGTAACCAGAATGCTGAGCCACCACAGTCCCTGCCAGAGGCCACAACATCGGTACCAGACCTGGAGTGTCCCTCGTGGGGTTCCATGTGACAGTGCTTCTGCCCTTTTAGATAGGCGGAGGTGGCGGAGAACCTTGCTCAGAGTCCTCTTCAGCTGTCCGCTGAGACCTGCCAAGCCACCTCCTGGTTCTGAGGGAGGAAGGGCCAAATCCTGGCATTGTTTAAGCTGATGAGAATTTTGCTGTGGCCCCAGTGAATCTTGCTGCCTTATCCTATTCATTCCCATTCTCATGGACGTTAATGGCAAGACCTTTAATTCTCCATCACTCTCCTTCCAGAGTGGTGACCTGCTTTCAGTTTCATGATTCTTCATGCTTCCTCCTATTTATCAGGGCTTAGGTTAGGCCCCCAGAGTAGATGTGGGGTGAGAGATGTTCCAGTGTTTGTGAGTTTGCATACTGTATGGGTTGGGTGCAAGTCAGTAGGAGCTTTCCATTTCAGAGTATTGCCAATAAATGAGACCCAAACCCTGCTCCATCCCAACCTTCCCAGAGTTTTTGAGGAAGTTTTGGGTCTGGATCAGAGTCCAAACCCTTCTAGTTAGGTCCATCTCTGGGGATGAGGGGGCCATTGAAAGTTCCCCAAAGGTCTCTGTGTTGGCTGGGACAGAGGCAAGCCCCCCATGCTGCTTAGGCTGAACAGGCTGTAACCAGGCCTGTTGTGGATGTCTTGTAGATTGACACCTACCTGGATGCCTCAGACAGTGATGAGGGCACCTTGCCTCTAGAGACCTTCCAGCAGAAGAGAGAGTACTTCCAGAGAATGGGTGAGTCTCCACCTGGCTGTAAGTCTTATCCAAAGAGGACCCAACCCCTTGGTTTCACTGTTGTGTAAACCAGCCTCGGCCTGAGGCAGCTCCTTGTGCTGCATGAAGCTCAGTGTGGGCAGGGCATGTGGGGAATACACTGTACCTGCTGGGCATTTGATCTAGGTATGGCTTGGGCCGGGCTAGTTTAGGGTTGTGAGTCGCAGGGTTCTGTGGAGTTGCAGTTTGGGTGTGGGCCTGAGACAGACCCTTGACGGGTATGATACCCTCCCTCCTGCACAGCAAGAAGGGCCTTACACAAACCTCTGCAGGCTGAAACAGCTGTTGAGGAAGCAAGTGACATGATGCAGCCAGGCTTAGAAGACTTTTTTGGTTGTGTTGGGTTTCACTGTTCACCCCCTTCTTTTGCGTACAGGGCAGGAAAAGATCTTTGTGAAGAAGGTCAGACCCCCTCCCACAAAACCACAGCCAAACAAGGAGGCAACAAAGGAGACAGCCTCCAGTCCGCAACCAGAGGCAGGTGAGGCAGCACGCAGAGGAGGTCTAACCTGGTGTGATGCACCCAGGGCCTGTCCAGTACCTGCCATTCCCATGGAGTTCAAGCTGTAGTCAGACTGTGAGGATCAGATTGCCCCAGGCCCCAGCATCTTCCTCAGACCTAGGAGCTCCAGCCTCCAATCTCTGTAGCTTGTGGATGCAAGGAGAATCCCCTGCACTCTCAGGATAGGGCTCAGATCCCAGAAATCCTTCTCTCTCCCAGCATGCTTATTCAGTTGGAACAATGTGGATCCAGTTTAGTTCTTTAAGGGTCTCTGTTATGGCAACTGTCTTTCTAAGCTGAGAGATGCTGCAGGGAGGGGGAAATTCTTTGGGAGCAGCAGTGGTTAGCTCTGTTCAGCCCACCCTGGATCTTGAGGAGGGCAGTGCTAGTGTTCATTTAGCTCAGTTACTGCCCTCTTCAGCCTCTTGCAGTCAAGCCCCTCAAGGCAATAGCAGACGAGAGAGGAAAAGGCAGTGGGTTTTGGGAAGGTATAGCAGCAGGGCAAGGCTGAAGGAGCCCAAGGACACTTAGCTCCAGGTGAACACTGAATGGGGAGAGGGGATTTCTTTTGTGCTGTCTGTTGGCTCCCTTCATGTCTCCCTTTGTCCTCTGCAGTCCCTGCACCTCCCTTGCCAACTCCCATGCAGAAGTCAGAAAAACCAGTCACTAAAGCAAAGAAGGAGCCTGGGGTGAAGCGGTTGGAGCCAGTGCCCAAGGCCGAGCCCAGCCGGGAGATCCGCAACATCATCAAGATGTACCAGAGTAGGCCAGCCCCAGAGCCACAGCCCATTGAGCTCTTGAGGTGAGGGAGGAGGCAGGTGGGGAGAGGGTAGGAAGTGCATCTCAGTGCCTCCACATGCTCCCCAGTGCCACACTGCCCTGTGCTGTAAACTTGGTGGTCTCTTTCCTTGTCACTTTGCAGGGCATCCAAGCCCTTTACGAAGAAGAATGACCCCAAGAATGAAGCTCTGGCAAAGCTGGGGATAGCAAACTTTCAGCCTCCTGACTCAGTAAGTTCTCCCCATGCTCGAAGGTGGAGTGGTGTGATGGAGGCTCTTCACTGCCATAAGCAGCTCCAGCCCTGAGCATTCACATGCTCTTTACCTGATTTGAATGGATGCCTTTTTTTGTTTGTACCATGGGGCCCTATGTTGGTGCTGCCATGGTTCGGGCTTCAGGCACTGTCTGAGAGAAATACTACCCTAGAGCCTGTAGAAGACATGGAGCGTGACCATGTATCAAACACCCTTTCTCTCCCCGCTTGCAGCCGACAGCTTTGGCATCAGAGAATAGCCGCAAGGGAGTGCCGCTGCTGCCACCACCACCCCCTCCCAAGTCCAGCTCCATCCTGGAAAAGCAGCTACCTCTCATGAATATCTTTAGCCAGCTGCCAGACTCTCCCACAGGCTCTCAGATCCCTCCACCTCCCCCTGGTCTGCCCCCACCTCTTCTGTTTGCGGATCAAGCCAAGCAGGAGTCTGAGCTGAGAGGTAAGCAATGCCCTTATGCTTGATGGTGTTACCTTCCAGAGGTACTTGTGGGTCTCAGCCCAGTTCCCAGGGAGCAGGTGCCCATGTTGCAGGTAGCACCATGGCACTGCTTCCCTGACCTCTTCTGGCAGTTTCAGCTGGCTTGCTAGGGACTATGGAGGCTAAACTAGCTTTGTCCCAGAAAACTGGCCCTTCAGGCTCCAGGGTGAGGAATTGTGGCTGTGTTATGTCAAGACAGCTGCTTCTGCTCTTTCTGCTTCATGGGGGGAAATGTGGGCATAGCTCTTCAGCTCTGACAGGTGGTCATTCTGGTTAACATTAAACCTGCCTTGCAGAAAAACAACAAGGGAAAAATCTTGAGGACTGGGCCAATCTTCACAGTTTAGCTAAAAACAGCCAAGGACCTTTGGGCTCCAGCTGTGCCAAAGTCCAGCACACAACAGCTTTTATGGCTGAGCTTTGACATGACAGACTCTATCAAAGCTGCAATTAAAGCAATGGACTTTGCCATGGCCTGGAATGTGGAGCACAAGGGAGGGGTGCAACTCCTTCAGAGCACGTGGAGAAATGCACTGAAGAGCTTGGGAGTGAGGATCACTGCCAGCTTAGAGCACAGATCTGGGAGACAGGAGACCTGGGCTCTGTTCTTGGCTTTGTCTCTTCAAATGTAGATTCTGTCCATGTGTAAACTGGGGATGATCCTCATGGTGTAGAGGAGTTGGGAGGCTTCCATTGAACCTCATGGAATTTTTTGCCTGCGATTTGTCAATGGGAGCAGGACGGGGCCCTAGTTCATAGACCGTGCTTTGCAGTTTGAGGGATGGAGATTTCCAATGATGTTCACAGCACTGTTGTTAAACAGAAGGCTATATATGTATTAGGGCAGGGGGTTTCACCCTTTCTGGATCAGTGTACCCCCAGCAGCTGGACACAAAGTGTGTGGGTGTTGAGGTGTGCGGTCAAACGTGGAGTGGCGGCAACCGCCGCAAGTAAGCTTCCTCTCCCCTCCACGTCTGGCTGGGCAGGAGGTGCCTGCGCGGCAGTGCAGGATGGTGCATGGTGGTGCCCCATGCCCACACGTACCCCTTAGGGCCTTCTCAAGTACCCCTGGGGGTATGTATACCCCTGGTTGACAACCCCTGTATTAGGGTTTTAAAAAAGAAATCCAAACAGCACAAATTGATTCTTCAAACTGGACTTGTTTGGTAGATCTCATGGAGAATTAAAAATCAGATCAAGCATGCATACTCTGTGTAACATTGATACATTATGTAGGTATCAGTAATATGTGAGACTAAGATCGGTAACAACTAATCATTCTATCATGGCATAAAGTGAGACCATACTGTAATATCTAACTATGAAGGGGCAAATCTTTCCTCAGTGACCTTTTATCTTCCTTCTCTTTGAATGCTGTATTTTTCAACCTGTGTTTTGTATCAGTACTGAGCTTTGTGCGGAGACTCCTATGTTCACACCATCCTCTGTTTTGTGAGTTTACTCGCATACTGACCTGGCACAAGCCAGTCACTGACTTATGGTAATGTGGCCCTGAGAGGACCCTCCAGTAGGGTCAGACAGTGCCACCCTCCTTCTTTGGCAAGCCTTGGGCTCAGGGTAGATGTCCCCAGATCCTACCCAACTGCTTTTCCTCCCATGCAGGCTCTGCCCGGACCATAACAGAAGATGATGCTAGCATCAAGACCCAGCTCTATAAGCTCACCGCCAGTGTCAGCTTCTCCTATACCAATGTCGCCTGGAAAATCTTCCTACGCAAAGAGGTGCAGCTGGAGGCCTCTAGTCCTGGGGTCATGCACAAGGGGTGTCAGGAGAAAGTCAGGAGAAAAAAACCTGGCTTTGCACTTGAGACACACTGGAGACAGCCACACTGGTAGCTGAAGGGGGAAGCCTGGCACTGAACTAGGAGTTTAGAGATCCTTGTCCAGTTCCTGACCTTGCTGCATGTATCCTTGGGCTCATTCCTGTGCCTCACCTGCCCATTCCCTCCACTATGAGATCTAGGGATGAAAAACATTCACAGAAGCCCTCACCGGCTGTGATCGGCTGTTTTTCTCTCCCCGTAGCAGCATAGCAGGCAGGGGCTGGAGAATGCATTGAGCTACCCAGGATTCTCCCAGCTTTCCACTGCTTCGCTGAGTCTCCCTTCCTCTGCTAAGAACTTCCCCTTCTTCTGCCTCAGCTTAACACTGGAGGCAGACACCTCTGCTCAGTGTTCAGGTAGCTGGATTGCAAGATACTCCCATGGAAGCAGTTTTCGTTCTGTTTCTGACATACCTGCTGTCTTTATCCCCTTTGTTCCAGGTGTTTTACCCCAAAGAAAACTTCAGTCACCCCTATTCTCTGAATCTCCTGTGTGACCAGGTGAGAGTCTGTGTACATCTCCTGGTCCTTCCTTTATGTTCACACGCTTCTCTGGGATGCTGCCCTCACTCCCATATTGTTAATGGTTTGGGTGCCCCCCTTGGACCCATTCAAACCACATGCCCTGCTTTATCCCTGAGCTTCTAGCCACTGGGAAGCCTCAGGCACTCCACACCAGCCCTGGCCCACAGCCTCCCCCGTGGAATCCTATCGGCTTTGTCTCCCCTGTAGATCATTCAAGACACTTACTCTGACTCCTGCTTTCGGATCTCCAAGGAGGAGAGGCGGAAAATGAAAGACTTGTTGGGTAACTAGTGATTCTTCCTTATCCTATTCCTGCTCTTAGCTGCAGCCTTGTCAGTGAAAGGGACTGAGGAGAGAACCAGCTGTGGGTGGCACTTCCATAGTTGGTCATTGCATTGCCTTGATGGCACTTCCATAGTTGGGCTTTGCATTGGCTTGATGGCTTCACTAGCATTCAGCCTCTGTGTTTATACAGCACAGCAGCCTGGGCAAAGCTCTCAGGGCCCATTCACTAATCCTCATGGTATCCCTGCGACCCAGAGGAATTTTAACCCTGTTCTGATTGGGAGGGAGTAGGAAGGGAGAATTGCCCCGTGCTCCATCTTGAATGAGAGAATTGCCCCATGATTCACTTGACTACATAGTCACGATGAGGCCATCATGGAGAAGTTCCACAAACAGGACCACTTTGTATGAGGGTCACTGGCAGCAGAGGTTGCTCTGTCTTGAGGATTTTGCTGGTGGGAAGGAAGTTGTAATGAAAGGCCATATTGGATGGACATGATTTTGGAACTGGGCATGTTTAGACCCAAGAGATGTTGAGAGACTGCAGGAGGCGGAGGCATCATCATTTATAAGAAAGGCAGTTCCATTGGCCCAGACATGCCAGCCTCTGTTCCAGGACTAGGGCAAACACTGCTGGGAAATCTAGGTGGTGCCATGAGGGTGGCTGTGGGGTAGGCAGACTCCAGCTGTAGAGATTACCTCTATGCATGGAGATGGCAGGGGCTTGGCATGGACCCCTCCCTCGCTGCAGGAAATCTGCCTGCAAACCTGCAGCAGGGAGAGACTGCACTGTCCCTGCTGTGGGAACTCAGCCTCTGCGTTGTGCCCCTGCCAGCGGAGTTCCAGGTCGGCCCGGATGCCAGCTCCATTCTGGAGGATGGATTCAAAAAGAGGATCGTGGTAGCTGCTCGAGATAACTGGGCCAACTACTTCTCCCGCCTCTTCCCAGTTCAGGTATGATTTCCTCTTTCCTCAAGATCTAGTTCAGACCAGCCCCTCTCTACTCCCTCTGGTCTGAGTGAGCTGGAGACCTGCAGTCCAGGCTTGTACCCAGAGCCAGGCAGGGCATGAGATCCCTGTTGAGAGACCAAGTAGATTGTGACATCCCCCCCCTCCCCCCGATCCAAACACTGTGCCCTGCGAGGAATATAACTTGGACCCACAATTGGTGACTTTGGGCCATTTTGAACCTCTTCCCTACATGTTCTTCCCACCAGGCTGTTTGTCCCGCTCTCTCTCACCCCACCAATCTGTCCACCACTGCCCCCCCCCATCCCACACCCCCCCCCCGCCTGATTCTTGTCTTGTGCTCATTCTTCACGCGTCCTCCGCCCCAGTGTTCCCGTGTCCATCCTTCAGCATGTTTAGCTCTCGCTGGCCTCTGTTCCTCAGTCTGCCAGGACTCTACCAGCAGGTGGACTTCTCTTTCAGGGTGAAAACGGAAGCGATGTCCAGATCCTGGGGGTTTCTCACCGGGGCCTCCGGCTGCTGAAGATAGCAAAAGCAGCTGGATTTAGCCCTGAACACCTGAAGATCCTTTGCAGCTATAGGTGAGGGAGTGGGCCTGGAGGGGAATTTGGGGGGTTACTAGAGGCAGGGAGGGGGTCGCTCCTCCTTAGGCTTCCTGTGGAGCAGAACACTGTCTGTTGCCTTCCTGTAGTTTTGGGTGATTCTGACTAGCGCTTCCTCTGACGGTGAGGATAGAGTGTGTTTTGCTGCATCCTGCCCTTCCCCTTGTACATGCAGCAGAGACCAAGCAAAAGATCCAGTATGGCTTCTTTGGCTACACAATGCTCTTGTGAAAGGTCACTTGGCCTTTGGGGCGATTGACTTCACTGGCTGGTCCAACCTTTTTGTTTTAAAACTTGTTAGTTGTTTCTTTGGCAGCTTGAGTGCTTGCTTGGGCCCCTGTCCTAGTCCCCCTCTGGTTGTCACTGCTGGGCTGGGCTGGGTCCCCAGCTCTGGTGTTGGTGGCTGGCTCATGGTGTGGGATCCTCAGTTTTGCAGACTTGATGTCCATGGAGCTGAAGGGCAGAAACACCCTGGAGTTCTCGCTGAAGAATGAGCAGCTGATCCTGCACTCAGCAAAGGCTCAGCAAATCAAGGCTATGGTGGAGCTCTTCCTCCAGGAGTTGAGGCAGGTACGAGTGGTCCAGCAGCGACTGGGTGTGACCCACTGGCTCAGCACAGTAATGTGCAACTTGAGGCTTCCTCAGATGTGGTCATGAGAGTGACAGGCTGCAGCCCCTTCCTTGTCCCTTTCTTCCATAGGACTCCAACTGTGTTGTCGCTCTGCGCAGCTACATCACAGATGACAAGAGCCTGTTGAATTTCAAGAAGGGCGACATCATCGAGTTACTTCCCATTCATGGGTTGGAGCCAGGTGAGAGGGGCCCTGTGCAGGGCATAGGGACACTGCAGGAATTGATTTGTGGAGGTCTGCACTCAAAGCTCTGCATCCAGAACGTTGCATCCACCATGCAAGAGGCCTTTCACTGTGTTACTGGGCCCCTGTGCCACAGAAGGAGGGAAGAGGGAGGGCCAAAGCTCCTGAAGCAGGCTAGGCTGGGCATTAGGATGCCCACCCTCAGCTCTGCCACTGACCCCAGAGTGGCTGGGTGGTGGCTTTAACCTGAGGTGCCAGGAGGTGCAGTTAGAGCTCGGAAGCCCTTTTTAGGCTGGAAGGCACTGCAGGAAATCAGGGTGCTCTTTTTGCCTAAGGCCACCATACTTCTTGGCTCTGACCCTGTTCTTACTCACCTTTGTCAGGATGGCTGTTTGGCTCCATCGGCGGCCGGTCCGGCCTCTTCCCTGCCAACTTGGTGCAGCTGGCAGCAGTCCCTGATTACCTCAGTGCCAGCATGGAGAGAATTGAGGGCGTGCGGAAGAGCCCGAGGAATGACTTGGAGGGGAAGAGCGTCAGGAAGGAGGTGAGGTCTGCGCTGGGACAGTGTTAGCAAATAAAAACCTAGTATTCTGGACTAGCCCAAGGATTGACACAACACCCCATTTGATGAGTGACAGAAAGACTTTATTTACTACAAGTATTTAAAATCAAATCAAGTGACCCCAAACCAAATCAAAGTCCGATAATTCGCTATAAGGTGATGGTTTTTTACCAAACAGGCGACAAAGAGGTGGTCTGTTTCTCTTCAACTTCTTGAGTAAGTCGGGCACATCAGCAACTGTTGCCAGAGAGATTTCTCACTCGTGAAGCTCACTTGCTGTTTGCTGTTTTACTGCCTTTTTATACCCTTAGTTTAGCATCTTCAAAGCATTCTTTTAGTTGTGTAAGAGAAAGTCTCAAGCAATAATTGACAGGAAAAACCTGCTCATTACTGGTTATCAGAAATTTCTCATAGGAGATCACATGAGGCTGGTCCTCTGAGGGGAGCTGATCCCACGTACAGATGACAGTGCCCATCTGTCATGCCCATGTGGAAGCCTTGAGGAACACAGGTAAAGGTATACTGCCTTCTCTCAAAGGTCAAAGCAAATTGATACCAAGGGTCAGGGTCAAGGGGAATTGCAAAAAATGCCTTTGATTGATCTAACATGGAAAAACCATTGTGCACCTCCCCCCCCAGCTATGGAAGCCATAACCTCAGGATATTTGGCTACTGTTGGTGCCTGGGCAGGGGTAAATTTGTTAAGAGCCCAGAAATTAACAGCCAAGCATCAGGTTTTTCCATCTCCCTTTTGAACTGGCCAAGTAGGGCTGTTATTAGGGCTGGCTTGTTGCACTAAGACGCCTTGCTGGAGTAGACTATTGACAGTTTTTTCCAGGCTGGGCTCTGCTGCAGCTGGGAAGCAGTATTGTCACTGAGGAGGGGGGTCTAGTCCTGTTGTTTTTTTCAAGGGCATTAATTTTTCCACAATTCTAATTTTGATTGGAACAGCATTTGCTATGCTTTGAACATCGGGGGGCCATTTGGGTCGGTTTAGAATTTCAGGCGCCTTAAGGGCCGAACAGCGATGTGCTGCACGGATAAATATGGTTTCTGTGTCTTGCGCTCTCATGCTGCACCCAAGCTGAACATGAGCTGTTGAATTAGCAAGGTCTACAACAGCCTGTAGGGCCCTTAATGCATTTATTCCTAATATCCCAATTCCTCCTAATGGGGTTAAGGCAAACTCAGCCTTACTTGTGGGCAGGGTCGACAGCTTACCAACCCAGAACTGTAAGGGAGCGGAAATTGAGGCAATGGTCGAATGGCCATTAAATTCTTCAAGGGTTATAACCCGGGGACCTCTAATTTGGCAAGTCCGGAGTCCCTCACAACTTAAAATGGACAAGGATGTGCTGGAATCTAAAAGTATTTGCTGCTGCCTCAGTTTCCCCAGAGATCCTGGATCTTTCCAAAAGACCTGGATCTCAGGCCATCCCCAATGATCATATGTTATTGGTGCAAAGGTGGTTACGGGGTGGACTGGGGAGACGGGCTGACCTAATGTTCAGTGTGAGTGGGAGCATTCGGTGAGGTGCCATTAGCATTGCCTTGTAGGCTGTGCTCTCGGTACCTAGCCAAGCGACAAAGAAGCTCATGTGTGGACAGTCCATCAACGGCATCGTGGGGGTTCATACTGTAGTAAATGGCACCATACCTCTGTCCTAAAAGAATTAGTAGTGTTAACTCTGGATCCATCTCGATCAGGGGGGTGGCTGTATCCACGCCCATGACCACCAAGATATGCGGCAACCTTTAGCTTTATTCTTTTGGTTAGGGGCCAATGCCGAGGTTGCATTATGGGCATCACAAAGCTGTGTCTGCATACTGGCTAGGGAGAGGCCAAGTAGAAAGTTAATTGCCACTAGCCTCATGTCACTATTTAGTGACTGTATTACTGCTGTTTTAAAATCGGGCGTGTCATAATTGACAGGTTGATCCAGAGTTGGGGGTGCAATAACTTCTGATAAATGGGTTAAATTTTTTTTCTTATTAAGAAAGAAGCCTGGGTGTTCTCTGGGCTTTTGTTTTTCAGAATAAAACAAGCCCAACATTCTCTTTTGCTCAAAAATACTGAGTAACTTGCTTGAGAGCTTCCATGGGATCTGCACTTAGTCCAAATTTAATTTTGCCGGGAAGTCCAGCGTAGTGAGTGGGTTGCATAGATTCTCTGAGTAAAGCAGGTCAATCAGATTGGAAATGGAAGGTAGGCATGTTACAGACAGTTGTTAGCCAGTCTAAAACAGTGGAGCTGTTTAAAGGGCCAAGTGATTTAGCCAAGGTAGCTGCCTGTGCAGGCTCCAGCGGGGAGCTTTCTAACAGTGAGTGGGTATGGGTAACTTCATTTTCAGCAATTAGGACTTGTGTGGTATGGGTAGTGACAGGTGCCATTGGTACACCTGGTTTTATAGGTGCAGGGGGAGCTGAGGGAGATGCCAGTGGCGTCTGAGATTTGTGATCCGTGGTTATTGGACGCAAAGGGACGGGAGGATCTGGACCATATGGAGGTGGAGCTGATTCTGGGATGTTACTGGGAAAGGTTTGAACCACCTTGGGAAGAACAGCTGAGATAATACCCCTGGAGGCTTTTAATTCCTCCTTAAGGGCAGCAATCTATGGATCGCACTTGGTATGATCGGCATCCTGCTGCTGTGCCTGACAGTTTTGTTTTAGCACTTACCTGATCCCTCCCCCTGCTTCTTCTGCCTTAGATTTCCAGTGATCTAGTTCAGTTTCTAATTCCTTTACCTGCCTCTCTGCTTCCTTCCTTCTTTCTCTCTCTTCCTTAATGGTGTTAATAAAGCCAAGGCTCTGGGCAGTAAGCATTTGAGCATCAGTTTTCCAAGTATCAGCCTGCTTCTCTGCATCTTTCCATTTGTCCTCCTCTCTCTTAATAGAATCCACGAGGCTAACATTTTGGAGAGTAAGCGACTGGGCATTAATTTTCTGATTTTCAGTATCCTTTGCTGCAACCACAACCTCTAACTCATGGTTTTTAACCTCTGTGTGTAACTGAACAACTTCCTTATGCAGAGCCGGACAGACCTGAAACATACCCTGCAACAATGCCTTCTTTTTGTGCTTTTTGCCATCTTTAGGTTTAATTGTTGTGGCAAGGACCTCCCATTGCGAGCACAGATTTTTCCATGCCCCAAGGCCAGTGAATTTGTCAGTCTCCCAAGGACCGTTAACCAATTTCTGTTCCTGTATAAATTGTTTCATCACAGCTCCCGTGAATGACTCAGTTGGTGCTGTCATGGTTAAGCAAGCAGGTTTTGTCAGCCTCTCTTCCTCCTCCGACCAAGGGAATCAGAAATCGCCCTGAAGATAGGTTGCTACCCTTTTCTGTCACGACTAATACTTGGACTGTGGTATCTGGTTGTGGGTCATGAGTCCACACCCTGATACTGGATCAAAACCACAACAATAAAGCAACAAGAACAACTTTTCTCCAAGCGTTTCTGTTGTCAATCCACACCAGCCACTGATCCCAGCGATGCCTCCAATTTGTTAGCAGATAAAAACCTAGCCCAGGGATTGACACGACACCTCGTTCGATGAGTGACAGAAAGGCTTTATTTACTACAAGTATTTAAAATCAAGTCAAGTGAGCCCAAACCAAATCAAAGTCCAGTAATTAGCTATAAGGTGATGATTTCTCACCAAACAGGCGACGAAGAGGTGGTGTGTTTCTCTTCAACTGGAGTAGTGTGTCCAGTTTTGGGCTCCACAATTCAAAAGGGATGTGGAGAAGCTTGATAGAGTCCAGAGAAGAGCCACGTGCATGATCAGAGATCAAGAAAACAGACCTTATGATTAGAGGCTGAGCCACGGGACACTTCAGCCTGGAAAAGCACAGGCTCAGGGTGATCTGGTGGCCACCTATAAGATTATCAGGGATGCTCACCAGGATCTGGGGGAATGTCTGTTCACCAGGGCACCCCAAGGGATGATGAGGTCGAATGGTCACAAACTCCTCCGTGACCGTCTCAGACTGGACATGAGGAAGAAATTCTTTATTGTCCGAGCCCCCAAGGCCTGGAACAGCCTGCCGCCAGAAGTGGTTCAAGCACCCGCATTGAATGCCTTCAAGAGAAAGTCGAATGTTTATCTTGCTGGGATCCTATGACCCCTGCTGACTTCCTGCCCTTTGGGCAGGGGGCTGGACTCTGATCCTCCAGGGTCCCTTCCAGCCCAAGCATCTATGAAACTTCTCGAGTAAGTCGTGCACATCAGCGACTGATGTCTGAGAGATTTCTCACTCTTGAAGCTCACACGCTGTTTGCTGTTTTACTACCTTCTCATACCCTTAGCTTAGCATCTTCAAAGCATTCTTTTAGTTGTGTAAGAGAAAGTCTCAAGCAGTAATTGGCAGGAAAAACCTGCTCATTACTGGTTATCAGACGCTTCTAATTTGAATGAGTTACCTTCTTCGGTAACGAGGTGATCCAGTTTGGAACACATCAAGAAACTTATTAACAGCCACAAAAAACATACTAAATCAGGAGGAGACATCTATCACTTATGGAGACTGTCTCTTCCTGCACATAAACACGAGTTAGTCACAAAAGAAATATTTACCATACTAATTAATCAAAGATAGACATTTCATATGGTTACACACCAGACAACTGAGAGTCTTCCTGAAATCATCCTGAATATAGCAAGACAAGCTGGAAGAGATACTTCATTAATCCTTCTCAGGTGGCCTCGCCATGAACTCGCATCCTCTTGCAATATGCAGTTAGCATCAGTATTCTGTATTTTAACTTTTGGGAGTAGGCCCAAGCTTGGCATGAGGTTCAGAGTCATCAGACAGGGCATGGGGTTGCAGGGCTTTGGTCTGCTGTAGCTCTGAGGAAGATCTCTGGCAAAGCTGAGGGAAGTTTCCAGGTAGAGGTTGGAGTTCATGGGGCGGGGTGGCAATTATCTTCTGTGATCTTAGGGCACTAGCCTGGGACTCAGGAGACCGGGTTTCAAGCCCCTGCTCTTCCACAGGCTCCCTTGAGCAAGTCACTGGGCCTCCCTGTGCCTTAGCTGGGGGTGACATGGGGGTGACAGCCCTGACTTACTGCACAGGGGAGCTGGGGGGGTTACAGACATTACAGATTTATGTGGTGCTTGGATATAATGGGGCTGGGGGCCAAGGCCAAAGGGCAAGTGAGTCCCATCCAGGTGGTGGGGGAGGCCCTGCAGGTGAGAGCCACAAGAACCTGAAGCAGGAGAGGAGACACTGGCCAGGGGTGGAAAGATCCTTCTTGAGCTAATGCCTTGGGTGGGCTGGTATCTGTCCCCTCAGAGCTTTGCCTCCAGCTTGTCATCAGAAACCGCCACCTCTGCCACCTTCCCTGCTGCCGATAACTACACCATGGTGGACTTTGCCCTGGCTCACTTCCGGGAGATCCAGACCACGTGAGTAGCTTGTGCCCCTTTTGCACTTAGCGGCGGGGGGGCGGGTATTTGTGTGGCCCTAGCTGTGCAGAGGGATCTGTAGGCATCTGTGATACCCCCACAAATCTCCAACCTCTCTAGGCCGGGATGGAAGGGGATGAGTGCAGAGAAGAGAAGCGCAGCTGTCTTGGTCCAGCACACCAAGGTGGGTGTCCCTGGGTAAGGGAAGGATGGGGAGCCTGTGGCTGGACAGTCGGGCCCCTGGTCTCCTTTGGGAGGCGGGCAGTTTAGAGGTAGCGTTCTGGAGTGAGGCTGGCCTCTTCCTAGAACCTGCGATGCAACAGGTCGCTCAGCTGCGATTCTCCTGCTTACCCTGTGCTCTGGCCCTGCAGGTCCCGATCCAGGAGCCCCTGCTCCCCTACTCTGACACAGAGCTGAACGAGCTAGCTACAAAGAACTTCATGAGTAAGTAACTGCCCCTGGGCACAGCACTGCAGGGGATGGAGGGGGGCTGGCTGAGATGGCTAGAGTGGCTACACACAGGTGCTTTCCCATCAGACTAACCCAATGGGAAGGGATCTCCATGGCACAGGGGGCTCCCGTCTTTAACAGCCACATGCCTGCCTTGTGTGCAGTGTGCTGACAGGAGAGAGAAGTGGTCAGCCCCAGGGTGCATTAGGATGAATACACACCAAGCCCCCAGCCCAAGCACATCCAGACCAAGTCTAATGCTAATCCCTGCCTTGCAGCTTTGATGCGCTTCATGGGAGACCAGCCAAAACTCAGGAACCAGGAAGAAACTGATTACTGTTATGAAATTCTTCAGGTGTGTGACCCTTCCTGGTGACATGCAGGGGCCCTAAAGCGGGGTCAGTCCAGGAGCCAGTTTCCACAAGGGAAAGGGACAGGGGGTCCATGATCCAGCCTTGTTGATGGGGAGAGATAGTTAAGCATAGGAGCCTGTGATTTTTGCCTCCTTAGACATTGCTCCATCACAGGCCCAAGCTCAGCATCCTCTGCTCCCAGACAGATTCCAGGCCCGTGTGGTATAGAGGCAAGGGCGTGAAAATCTCTGGGCGGGCTGTGGGAAGTCCAGAGTTGTGGGATGGTTTGTTGGCACTTGAGGGGTGGGGGACAAGGACAGGGTCAAATTTTGACACTTCCTGCTGACCTCATGCAGCTCTGCAAAGAGAAGGAGAACCTGCGTGATGAGATTTACTGCCAGGTCATCAAGCAGGTCACCCAGAACCCCAAGCCGTGAGTACAGCCACTGGCCAGAGCTCAGCACACACATGGGGCGGATGGGGCTGAATGGCTGGAGGAAAGGGGTGGAAGCATGTGATGGAAAGAGGCTGCCAGACCAGGTGTGGGGACAAAGGTAAGGGGTGGGGGGTGCCAGCCTTGCGGGCAGAGTGAGGACAATTGGTGTGGGAGGTCGCCTGCAGTGGGAGGGTGGGCATACAGGTCCGGGAGGTAAGCTGGTTGAGGAGCCACTTCAGCACTGTGGTCAGCAAGGAGTTCAGCACACAAACACAGATCTGAGACTCCTTTTCACCCACGGGTCATTCAGCAATTACTTCATGACTGATACAGTTTCCCTGATGTAAAGTGGTGGAGGAGGATGGAGAGAATTGGGACCTTTTTGCACCCCATCATTGACACTGCACATGCTGTCAGGTCCCAGCGCAGGGCAATGACTCCCTGCCACTCATGCCCTGGCAGGGCATGCACTTTCCAGGTGTATCTCTGCGGGCTGCCAGTAAATTCCTCTATTTCCCTGTTTAGCCCTGGCTGCTCCTTGCTCTGGATTCCTGTGCCAAACCTGCAAGAGTTAAACAGTAACTTGGGGTCAGGCTTAGTCAGTGGAATTATTGCTCCCATGTCTGAGTTACAGGTGTACTATAGATGTGCGTTGGCCAGTGAGTCAAGTGAGCCCTCGTGTCAGGGCTCCCTAAAGTGACTGTTGCCTCTCTGATAAGCTGACGTGGTGCCTGGGCTCAGATATGCTCCTGCCTGCCTGGTTTCTGAGAGGCCATGCATGCTTGTTCCTTGACTCTGCTATAGGTGAGGGTAGGCAGAAATGCTGATCGGGGACGGTAGAGGAGTTACTGCGTCTTCAACTTGCAACGGAGGACTATGAGGGGGTGGCTGGCTGGACTCTGCACTCCCTGAAGCAGGGCCTGTCTCACTGTTTGGAGGCCTGGTCTAGACCAGTGGTTCTCAACCTTTTTGTACCCAGGACCCATTTGTAATGTTGATGGCCAGTCCTGACCTAGTCAATAGTTCAAGTAGAAAACAGCCCCCTGGCCCCTCACTCCTGACCCTGATTCCTGGCTCCTTGCAGGCTGGAACTGTCCCAGCCTACAAGGGAAAACCCGTGGTATCCCGTGCTTTTCACCTTTGAAGGAGAATCCATTTTTAAAGTTTGTTGGCAACTGTTTCATATATTCTTGTGACCCAGTTTTGCGTTGTGACCCACGGGTTGAAAAATGCTGGTCTAGCCACTGCTTTGTACTGAGAGAATAGCTCATTACAGCTGTTTTTTAACTCAAAATCTTTCTATGCGAGAAATTCTGATGAGGACATCCAAGGCCTGCACCCATGTAGCTGATTCTTGATTGAGAAGGGCAATTAGCTGTACAGGTGTAGGGCACCATTATGGGGGGATGGCTGCTTCTGCAGAGGGGTGTTGCCATCATCGCTTTATCAGTGCAGTAACAGTGGTGTGGGCATGCACAGCAGTAGCTCCTCCCAGCATGATTGTGATACCGGTGACAAAGGTTAGTGGGATGGATGCTGTTGGTTCTTGTTCCCACAGATGACATAATGGAGCCAGCCTGGCACTAATCCTGTTATGCTCAGATGTAGGGATCTCTCTTACTCCCACCTTCCCTTCTTCCTCCAACTAGGCAGCCATGTTCTAGTGAGCCTGGCACTCTGAGGAGCAGAGGTGTTGTCACCTGAGGGATAGGGACATTGGTTTTAGTTCCCTTTAACCCCCCCACTCCCCATGAAGACCTCCTTCCCTTTCCACCTCTGCTGCTATCCCAAGAAGCCTATTCCCCTGTGCTTGTTTCTGCCCTGCAGGGAAAGCTGTGCACGTGGCTGGATGCTCCTGGGCCTGCTTGCTGGTTACTGCCTTCCCTCAAGCATCTTCATGCCCTACGCAACCAAATTCTTCCAGGAAGCCAGCTCTGATTCATCCAGCATACACCAAGGTACCAGGTGCTTCCTGGCCCTGTCAGCTCTGGCCAGCAGTGCTGGGGGCCCAGAATGATTTCTTAGCTGATCCAAACTTTCCCTTGGCTTGTAGGATGGGAGCTTGGGCACATTTCTAGCGGACTCTTAGTCTACAGGGAACCACTCTGAGCTGAGCCTAAGGGGTGAGAGACGGTGCCCACCAGATGTGTGTGTGTGTGTGAAGCTGTCCCTGGCTAGTGGCTCACTGGTCTTTAGAAGACCCTTCTCCCTTACAGCCCCTTCTTGCTGTGCATCCTAGGTCCTGCTTTGGACCCTGTGGCCCTGGGCAGAGGGGTCTGTGGAGCTTGGGCTGAAATTCTCCTAAGAATGAACTGACAAGAAAAGGCTGGAGGAGATCCTTGTGCACAGTGCACCTGATTGTCCCTGACCATGATTATGCAGGGGCAGAGTGGGGTGGGGGTAGGTGCCTCTCACCCTAAAACAGTGGCCTGTGTCTAGGAAAGACCTTTCCAGGGAGATGCAGTCTAGTGGGCTTAGATGCTTAATTCCCCCCCTTCCTACAGAACTAGCCAGCACCTGCCAGGGCAACCTGCGGAAGACAGTTATGTATGGGGGCCGCCAGCATCTGCCCTTCCGTGTGGAGATGGAAGCGTTTCTGGTACGAGGGGGGAGAACAGTGGGGTGTCTGGGGGATGAGGGGTGGCGGTGCAGGGAGGAGACAGGTGCTGTGGGATGGTGAGGAGGGATGCGGTGCACTGCAAGGGGTGAACCTGCATGATGAAGAGTGGGGTGCTGGGAGGGAGGCAGGTCCCATGGGGGATTGAGAAGGAACATGGGTGCCCAGGGTAAGTGTTGGGGCAGGTGCTGTAGGACAGGAGGAGGCAGGTGCCTTAGCATGGAGATGTGGTGTGCAGCATGGGGGAGGTGGGTGCTGTGGTGTTGGCCAGGGGAGGCACTACAGAGGAGGGGGCTCTAGACAGGCAGACATAAGTGTTCATGGCCACACTGTGCTCTCACCCTGTGCTTTCCTCTGACAGAAGGGGCATGGGTCCCGCCGACTCGTGATCTTTCTGCCTGGAATCCTGCAATATGGCACCAAAATCCGGACGTTCACTGTGAGTTTCCTGCTCCCACCCAGCTGCACTCCTTGCCTGGATCTGGGCGGCATTATCCAGGTCCGGTCCATGTGGGGAAGTCCCTTGCCTTGTGCTCTTGAAAGGATGATTGCTAGCCCGTGAGCCTGGGCCTGGCCTCAGCTTCTTGGCACACTGGGTGTTTTCACCATCATCTCCTATTCCCTTCTGGGACACGAGGGTATCAGCACAACTCACAAGAGTCCTTGTAGTGCCAGGGACACCAGCCTGGTTCTCTGTCTGTGCTATGGCTGTGTAGCAGGACAGCTCTTAAAGTCATCATCTTCCCATCCAGAGCACTGGCGACTGGGAAAAAAATCCTCTGTCCTCTGGGCTCAGCCTGTAAGTGCTGTTTCTGGGCAGCCTGCCCCTTCCTCAGGGCCAAGAAAAGCTTTAGCCCTGAGTCCCATGACAACGTATTTTGGATTCTGCTGTGTGGCTCTGCTGCTTCCTGGACACACCCTTCCCACAGCAGGCTGTGATCCCAGACGCATTGGACAGCCCTTGGGAAGCTGCAGGCTCACCCAGCCATGGTGTTCGCTTGTTCCCCTCCTCTCACTGCAGGTGGCTGCAGAATTGGTGCAGGAGGTCTGTGAGCAGATGGGAGTCAGCGAGATGCAGGAAATCAAGGAGTTTGCTCTCTTTGCCGCTAAGGACAATGGCAAGTAGAGGGCTAGTTTTGGGTGGAGGACCTTGTACCTGGTGAGACGAGGTCTCTGTGGGATGGGGTGGTCATGGAACGATAGGTTTGGGAGGGAACTCAAGGGTCATCCTGTGTTACTTGCTCCTGAAATGGTCCCCTCCATTGATTGCTACTGCTATTTGATGCTGGTGTGTTCTGGGGTGGGTTGTGCCAGGGTAAGGAGAGCTGGGTATCCCAGGTCAGTCACTCTCTCGTGCCTGTGTGTGCAGGGAAACTGATGAAGGCAGTCCATCCAGAGGAATACATCCACGACTATCTGCTAGAAGACACTTTGGTGAAACTGAAGATCCGCAGGCTCACCTGGAAAACTCCACTGCACTTTGAGAATGAGGTGTACATCAGCCTCCATTATGGCCAGGTGAGTGCTAGTGTCAGCACTTGCCATGCAAGTCCCAGGGGACTCCTGCATAGTACGTGCCTGGAGCAGAATCTAGGTTTCACCTACACAACCAAGGGATCTCTCTGAGGAGCCAAGTGCCTGTGGGGTCTTGAGAATGCCCCAGGTGTGGAGACTGGATCAGTGATTGTCACACACAGTATCCCACTCTTAGGAATGGCCAATGTTCATCCTGTGTGGTGTTTCTGGGCATATGCATATGGGTAGCACTGTAGAGGAGCTTGGGAGCCAGTCAGCTCCTGGTGGGTTGGATTTGTCCCTGCTTGTTGTGGGACAGGGTGAAGCTCCAGTGAAATCTTCTCACCAGCAAAATGACCCAAGGCTTTGTAATTGCCAGCCTGCAGTGCAGCTTCTGCCCACTCCAGGAGGAGCCCACACTTGCCATGGCCTGGTGTGCATGCAGGGAGAATGCCAGGCCAGCATTCAGGCTGGGATGTCCGGCATTATTATTCATGCCTGAAGGACCTGCCTCTTCCCACCTGGATGAAGTGGTTCCCTGGATCTTGTCCTGCTTGGTGGGTTATATGCTGTACCATGGCTCATCAAGCAGTGTGTTAAAAGCTGCTTAAGGGGATTGTGGTGGTGGCAAGACTATGAAAGGCTCAAATGGGTTTGGACTGGACCTAGAACAGCCCCAGCTCACGAGTTTCCTTGGGTCATGGGATATTTAGCTGCTGGAACAGGGGCTGTAGCTACTAAGCACTGAGCATATGCATTGACAGGATCTACATATACAGCAGGAGGCTGCACAGACCAGCTCTTAGCCACTGGTGGCCTTAACTGGTGTCCCTTTGCTGTGCTTGCTCTTAGGTTCTGTGTGATTACTTGACTGGGAAGCTGCTGCTGAACTACAGCAATGATCTGGAGAAGCAGGTGGGCACCTTGGCACTGTTCCAGCACTGGGCCAAGAAAGTGGACTTACCACCCTCCAAGTAAGTGTGCCTCCAGTAGAATTTTTATGGGACAGTTAGTTAGGAGTAGAGCTGTGCTGCATTCAGCCCAGGGTCCCAATGCTGAGGGTAGCCAGCACCAAAGGAAAGGTGCATGGAACCATCTCATGGATGATGAGGAATCAGTGAATGTCCTCCGTAGTCAAGGGACTTTCCATAAGCTCTCAGCCCCGGTGGGAACTTGTGGTAAAGTCCCACAGGCTCCTGATAAGGAAGTGTTCTCTCTGAACTTATTACCCTTTGATTCTATAGAAATGTTTCCGTGGTCATTTTCACCAGGGCCAAAGCTCTCACACTTGAGAGCCTAATGTTGGCCACCTCCATAAATATGGATGAAGGTGCCTGGGTTCAGCATAGGTCTATGGAAGACAGCTGGGAAAAAGGGCCTGAGGGAAGAGCTTCTGTACCTCAGCTGTGACCTTCCTGTTGGAGCTGTCCCCAAGTGTCTTCATGTGCTCTGTTCGGTTGGGTGGTGTTGGCAGGGAGCAGGATCATCTGAGTTTCCCAGGAGACAGCAACAGTAGAGGTTTAAAGTGCAGTGCAGTGGTTGAGATCTTCTGCACCATAGGTACACATGGAGTGATGCGTGGATTGGGGTGGCCCTTGCGGTCCACCTGGCTGGCTGTCCCCTTGAGAAATGCATCATGGTTTTACTACAGAGCTTGACCCTTCATTATAGTAGTTGCCTCTGGGAAGGCCGTTTCACCAATCACAGGCACATAAGTTTCTTTCCCACAGAAGTTGAATGTCCCCCATTATCTCTTCTGTCTTAACTCTGGCATAACCTATTCTACCTTCCCCGGGCCCTGCTGATCTCGCATCCCTTTGTTCCAACTAGTCCTGGGTGGTGATTCTGAACAAATCATGTTTGGAGGTGTCTTACATTCTTTGCTTCTCTGAACAGGGAGGAGATAACGGAGTACACCCCAAAGTCAGGGCTTCCACCCATCAACATGCAGGATCTCCAAGCCACTATCAGGCAGCTGCTGACAACTACACGGCCACTTGACCCTAAGGAGGCAAAAATCCGTTTCATAGGTGAGGCTGCCACAGTGGTGGGTCACGGGAGAGGCAGGGCCCTCAGCAGTAGCTTGATCCCTGGGCTCAAGAAGTGCCACTGGCTTCTAGGTGCAATCCACATGGTGGATAACAAGCAGGTAGTCAGGACTAAGCTACCTGAGGCACACTGCTGCAGACCAGGGTGAAGGCCTTCTCAGCTGGGTCACTCTACCTCTGATGTAGGGTCTTGGGGCCTACCAGAGCTGAGATTCCTTCATGTGCCTTGAGTGGGTTTGGTTTTATGGTATTCTGGCTGAGTTCACCAGCGCAACTCCCTTCCCATAGAGCACATGGTCCATCTACCACTCTTTGGTTACAACACTTACACTGTGGAGAGGACCAGCGACCAAAGGATCCCTGTGCCCTGTGTCATCGGAGTGAACAGGGAGCAGATCATCCTGGGGGGCAGGGAGACTCAGGTATGTTGTCCTTCTGCCTCTCCCACTCTGCTCCCTCCAAAACACCCCAAAGCTAATTAGTCACCCTATATTTTCCATCTTGCATTTACTTTGACTTGAGAAACCAGGCAATGAAATTAGGATAGCTTCTAACCAGTGACAAAGAAGGTACAGCTGTGTTCTTGTTCCTGCTGCCTGGCAGCACCACCCCAGCAATGATGGCAGCCAGGCTCTCCCTTCCTGCCCTGGATTGAAGCAGGACTCATCTCATGAATCTAACTGGACCTTTTGTCTTTGAGACCTTGACTGGTTAAAAACTTCGCCCTATGGGGTGCTAGGGCCATGTAGCCCCTTGCAGCGTCAAGTTCAGGGCTGCCTTGGCCTGAAACGGGCCCTCTCTCTTTCTGATGGGGTGGTTCTCTCCCTGCGTACAGGAGATCTACTTTGTCCTCCCATTGAAGGAGATGCAGAGGATGAGAACCTTGAGGGCCATGGATGACTCTGGGCCACCTGGTCTGGAAATAAATTACGGCACTCCTCAGGATCCCAAGACCATCTGGTTTGAACTGCAAAAGGTAAAGAGAACAGCACCTAGTGCTGTTGGATAGGCCTGAGCCATTGCCACCTCCTGGCAATTGAAGTATAGCTACTATGCTTGCTTCCACATCTGGATCACCTACGTTAGGCTCCTACAAGGAATCCTCCTTTCCCCAGACCCACTGTGTGCCCATGCTGACTTCCAGGGAAGGGTGCTACTGCCTAACTCTCTCAGAGTGGTGGACTGTATGGACTGCACTTTCTAGCAGCTGTATTCCAACCAGAGCCAAACTGTATGTTTGATGGGGCACACTGGAAACCATAGGCACCAAAGGTCCTCCACCCCTTTGCATTAGAGAGGATGGCAGCTGGGTGTCACTTAAAATGCACCATTTCATTTGAGTAGGGCATGATGATTTCCTCTCTAGCCTTATCCCCTGCAGTTTCCAAACAGTGCTGCACATGATATACATACATTTAGAGGGAGGGGAAAGGAGCGGAGATTTTCTGGGCAGGACCAGGGGATTGTAGTACCAGCAGGGTACTTGCAGGGGAAGAACTTCAGCATCTGGGTCTGCAAGCCTCAGTCTTTTCTGACCTGTGGGTAACTATACTAAGCAAGTCGCATGCTCTAGGCCAGTGGTCTCCAAACTTTTTTTGATCACGCACCCTTATCAGTAAAAAGAATTTTTGAGCACACCCCCCCAGTATATGTATATTTATATAAATATAAATAGAAGGTCTAATATTTTCTTCCTGCACCCCAATGGATTGTCTTGTGCACTCCCTGGGGTGTGCACACACCCCACTTCGGATGTTGTTATTGCCTAGAGTAGTGGTCTCCAGTCTCCTTGCCCAGCTGAAGATGGGGTAACATGAACGCTAAACCATTGTGTGCTGCTCAGAAGCTGCATTGCAGAAGCCAGAAGCACTCCAAGGGCACAGGAAGTCCACCCCCACAGTTCAGCCCAGTGCCCAAGGGCCTATCCAGATGGGAAAGAGCCCAGATTGACTGGTGCTGAGGGTGTCATCTGTAGCAACTGCTCAACAGGGATACATATGCTGGTCTCACTGAAGTGCAGCAAGGCACTCCAGGCTTGTCTGTGCAGGGCACCTGGAACGGAGGGGTGACAAGAACCCCAGCCCCCTGGATGTGCGCTCTCAGGCTACACAAAGTTAGGGCCCTTCTGTCTCCTTTGGAAGCATACAGGGCTTTGTGTGCTTGAGTTCTCGTGCAGTAATTTCTCACTGTTAAGCAGTTTACTCCACCCTAAGAGCTTGTCTCTAGGGAGATTAGGGCATCTTGTAGGGGAAGCATTATTGCAAAATCCTTTATTGTGCTCTGAGTTCACCAAACTGCTTTTTCCTCCACTGATTTCCCAGAGTTGACCTGTTCTTCTCTCTATACAATACATCCTTTGATGGTACAAATGCTGTTGCAACAACATAATATAATGCAGGGTCCAGGTGACAATACAACTATTTCTACCTCCCCAACTACCAGCCCTAGTGGTAAAAAAAAGTCATAAGATTGTCCAGAGAACACAGAGGCGAAGCCTATTGAGCTACATGGGTTCTTAAGACCTGGCTACCCTCTAGGAGAGATCAGGAATAGGGAGAAGACTTTTTCCAAAGGGAAGGTCATGGCAGGGGCAAAGGAAGACAGCAGTTCAAGACCGCAGCCAGTTAAACAGGAGATCAATATAGTCTCTGTCTGCATCTGAATTTCCTCAGCAGTGCCAAAAAAAGCAAGGGGATGAGAAGGGGGCATAAAATGAGTGAAGCAGAACTTACTCAAGCTGGTTTCTATCTTGACAGGCTAAAGAAATGTATCAAACGATCTCCATCATCTTGGATGAGGGAGAATTTCAGCCTTAGAGACGCATGCCAGCCCTCCCTTTCCTTCAGCTCTGGACACCACATCAGCACTCCTGGCATGAGCTCCGACAGGGTTCGGAGGTGCCCTCCCTTCCCTGCTGCCCAGGATTGTCATCACATTGGAGTTCTATCTTCTATCCTGCCTCACTACAACTCTGAACAGCCTCCCCTCGTGCACCCTCTCATCTCTTCATACCATAGAGATGGTTTGCCTGTCAGCTGCCTTCACCGTCTGCTGGAGTTGTAGAGGTGCCCCACCCAGTAAACCTGGCTTCCAGAAAGCGGAACAAGATTCGCTCTTTTCCCCGGGCTCTAAGCCCCACTCGTAGAACAGCTAAGCAGGTGCAAGTAAGGAAGGGAAAGGCCAGTGATGTCGGGAAACTGCAGGGGGCAGCATCCCCCCCATGCCAACTAATCTCTTAAATAGTAACAGCAACAGAGACTGGTGCTTTTCAGAGACTTTGCATCCCAAGGAGAAACCAAGGCTCAGATATGACTGCATTTGTGGGGAGTGAAGTGCGAGAGACCAGCCCCTACTCCACCCTGAAGTGCAAGAACTGCCCTGGCCCAGAGTCCTACCAACAGAAACCTGCCTGAAAGCATCCCCATGACTTGCAGGACAGATCAGTGTTAATACACAATCATGGCACCTGCCAAGGCAGAGGTTGGGTTGCATTGGTAAGAAAGTTTACTGCTAAATTGGTTTACTATTAACTGTACAGTATATGCTGCTTTTTCCTTCTAACATAGCCCTCACTTAGAATTGAGATACAACATCTGTGGATACCTGAGTTCTTAGCTTATCTGCCCACTGGAATATGATGGATTGGGGGAAAAAAATGCAAGGTCCTTAATTTATTTTTATTACTCTGGATTTCCAACTGGACTCATGAGGTTTATGCTTCTGCAGAAGCAAAATGAAAAAGTTTTGTAGTTGCTAAAGAGTAAGTTTATTAAAACTAGTAACCGCATAATACAGACACGTGCATTGCCTTAGGGCTAAGAAGCACCTGCTTCAGGGGAGGGTGGGAAAATATAAGCAGGAGGAGTGGAATGTGGACTGTGGACTTAGTTACAACCGGACAAAGGCAAGGGCTGCTGGGAGATGAGCGTGCACATTTTCAGCTGGTAGAGCTGGGAATTGCTGCTGGCCTTACCCTGCCTTCTCCTAGTGCCCTGGAATGAGCAGGTGCAGCCCTTGTGGCAGCAGAGACGAGGGGAAGAAGTACTGCTGTGGACAGCAGAGGTAAGACAGTCTGAGCAGCTTTGCACATCTTTCTCTGATGGCTGAAAGGCCCTTAAGAGCTTATAAGAGAACTGGAAGGAGAGTGTGCCTGCAGAGAGCAGGTTACCACAGTAGCACTGCAGTGCATGACACTAACCTAGAGCACCTCGGAGGGCTGCAGCAAGGCAGATAATCAGCCAGCAGCACAACTTCTCTGCTTAGAGATCTTGGCTAACTCCAACAGTGCAATCTCTACTCACCTGAAGAGTTCGGTGGGACCTTTAACTGCAATGCCAAGCAATGATCTAAGGCCATGGCTGAAAGATCCTAGCATATGGTGAACTGTACCCCACACAACTTTGTGCAAGACAAACGGCTGACACAACTGGGATGTGAACCCGCAGTACAGGCGTGGTTCTAGCACAAGGAGCAAGGTTGCAGGTAGGAGTATTGTGTGGGACCCAGCACCAGCTCCTGCTCAGTTCTGCACACCCCGCAAACCTTACTCTAGGCTAGGGAGTTTCTATGGCAAACTTTAGGCCCACTGCAGAGTGCCATTTCCTGCTACCTGATCCGAATCCAGTATTCATAAGGGGGAGAGAATCTAGTTTTTCCTTCCAGCAGACATTACCTTTCAGTTCCCTAAGGGCCTAAGCTCTTCTTACCTCTTCATTCACCATATGACACCTCTTGCATGGTCAACAACAAATACATTTCAGTAACAGAATAATGTTCTGTGTAAAATGAAACAGCAAGAACTAAGAAAAGAGCCTGTAGCAACAGTCATTATTTATTATCAGTTTGTCACGTACCCTTCAGTACATATAAAAAGCCCAGTTTCCCCAGGTACAAGCTACTTGAAGCTCATTCCTCTCCTGGCTTCTCAAGCAGTGGGTCAGTCTAGTGGCACTATCTTCTCTAGACAAACAAAGGCAGAACCCAACAAAACACCAATGTTCCTGGGAGCCAGGTTAAGACTTACTGGCTCCTTCCACTTCAGGGCCTTGTGCAGATAGAGGAGCTCCTAGCATACTCACAACAGTGGGTATCTAGTCAGCATCACTCTCTATATTGCAGTCCCTAGGTTAGGCACAGCTAGTTGATATGGCTTTTAGGAAAATGCTGGGGGGGAAAAAAGTCACCCGCTTTGATGCCAACCCCTTATAAACACAACCATTTGGGGAGGTTAATACTGAGAGAGCAGCCAGTCAGTCTATTATAGGGCAGTAATGCCCAATTTGTATTTAAAAGGGCAGACAGAACTACCAGCAATAAATTAAATCCAGGCTTAAAAGAAACAAACACAAATGAAAAAAAGACCTATTAGGGCCCCTGGTTCTAGCTGCTGCAGGGTAGAACTGTTTTCTCTTTCCCTTAGAGTAAGTGTCAGGAACATGGCTGTCATCTTCCATCAGTACAAACCCTGAGCAAAACACATGCAGCTGAGTTCTCAGCATAAGGCTTCTTTTGGTAAAAATTTAAATAAAGTTGGGGGTGGGGAAACACTGCCAGGGAGCAGCAGCAGCAGCAGCAGCATCCCAGCCACATCCATCTCCACCACAGCCTGCAGTTCTAAAGCCCTTCTCAAACCACAGTGGGAAGCAGAGGTGGGGGGCATCACAGAGCACGCGAGGAGAGCAGCATTAACGATGGCAGACCTCCAAGCAAGGGCTGACAAAGATGGCATCGTCTCTTCCTTGCTGGAGAATGCCTGCAGGCAAAACCACAAGGGTTGCTTTCCTAGAGATGATGTCAGGGCCACCAAGGTGGCAGAGATTCAAAGAACCAAAAAGCAGCACGGCTGGAAAGCTCCCCTCTGCATCTCCATGAAACTCCTTGGAGTCCAGTGACCACAGGCAGGAATGGAACCAGCAGAAGAGCAGGGGGATCATCTCTCCAAACTGGACAGCTCCTGCCAGTCTGCCTCGTTTTCACACTTGACCCTTGTTTTGAAAAACTCCTTGATGAGTCTTTGTGCTTCTTCTTTAACTGCAGAGAGAGGATAAGGCCCCTTTGAAGAGACAATCCTGTACCACCCCTTGCCCCAGCTGGGTCCAACATTCTCCTTACTTTGAGAGAGCAGTAACCCATTTAGCACCTAAGACACCCCATTTACCAACAGCAGCCAACTCACCTGTCTTGCGGATGGGGTTCTTCTCTTCAGTTAGTAAGTGAGAGAGGTGTCGGGCAAACCCCTTAAATAGATCCTGAAGTGTAGAGGAAGAAGCAGAGAGCAATGGTCACTTGCTGCTGAAACCATCACCATGTCAAGCATGAACATTTCTAAGTTGTCCAGCACCTAACACGATGCAGGTGAAGCATTAAGAGTATATTATTTGGACTGCGCTTGTCTACAGAACAAAACTGGAGACCCATTACACTATGCTCTTTGTGTGTATACACATATAGGTTGTGTCCTGAAGGTCTTAGCTAGAACAGACTGGAGCCAAACTTTTCAAAATTCAAAAATCTGACAGGACAAACATGACACGGCATCAGGGTCCCAGACACCTCTGGCTACTGTGACTGCATCCTGTCTTTGTCTGTAAGGGAGTTTTGCTTCTTGGGTCATTAAGACAGCTGAACTCCACTCCGGTTGTGCATTATGTTCAACCACCACGTCGCAGGGAGTCCTTACAATCAAACATTAGCAGCCCACTGAGTCCATGCATCCTTTCCACATCCCAAAGCCTTGTCAAGATGCTGCTGCAGTCTCCTCTTGATAGAGGAAGCTATAGACTATGTCTTACCTTGGAAGCAAATTTGCCCCCCTTATAAAACGGGGTCAAATACTTGACGACTATGTCTGCTGTCTCCTTGAGGGACATGCCTTTGATAACTGGCTGGATGGTCTTGGTGGTTCCTTCTTTATCAACCTCTGACAAGCTTGGATCAAAAGTCACCTTCTTCTTTACGGGGCCAACACCTTTGCCCTCTGGCTGGGACAAGATGGAAGATTTGCCCGCTGTCCGCAGCTTCTTTGCTGCGGGGCTCTCCATATCCTAACAACAAAGCAAGAACAGTGCTTGTTCATGCAGCAGTATCAGACCCCCCAAGGCCCACGTTACCTTCAGAGAAACAAGCATCCTTATCCCACCCTGTAATTTCTCACTGAGAGAATATCATGCTGAGATTGATTTGACTGGCTCAATCTCCTTCCGCAGAGATGTGGGAGAGGGGTCATGAAAGAAACCCTCTACGATCGCTACGTTTAGGATTAGCTTCTCTTAAGACCAGTGTATCTAACTTCATACAGGAAAGAGATGGGAAAACTAGTCTGGACAGCTGTAGGGAATGGGTCTCCTGGACAGAACTTAGCTGGACACAGGTTTACTGACAGATTCATGTTGGTGCCCCACGCATGGGAGCAGGTTCTAGAGCAATCACGCATCAAAAATATAGGGCTGGGGGCAGCAAGACTGGACAGTAAGTGCTAACTGCACAGATGCCCACTACTCTCTGGTCCATAAAGGTCAGCCTTGACGGTTTCTCAGTGAAGGCAGCAACCACCATCTTATTTACAGCAACACAGAGGCTGTAAGAAATACTCAGAACCCCCAGCTACTTGCTGCGAGCTTGTACTTAAAGTTAACTATCACCATCCACATTTCATAGAGAGGAAGAAAAACAACCAAAACCATCACAAGCCAGAGGCCTAATTTCCAGACGATCGAGCACAGATAGCTTCAGTATGTTCTGCCCAGAGTTGGTAGTGTTCAGCATCACTACAGTCAGGCCAGAAGCAGCTTACCCAAGTCTTGCAGCACCTCTCGTACTAGATCCTAGGAACTCAGGCTCCCAGTGAGAGCACATGTCTACGCTCTGCTGTAACTGTAACAACTTCATCAGGTGAGTTCAGACCAGGAGGGTCATGCCCAGGGAGACACAGGGTGCAAGTCAAGTGATGAAGAACAGGACAAAAAGACTCATTAAGTCTTACCTCCTCTGGTCCTGGTCTCTTCCCAATCTGACTTTCCCCAGCAGGAGCAATTTCAGCTTCTGTAACAGCTTCAGCACTGTGGGGAAGGAGAGGAGAGGAGGACCAGATCATTTCCTTTGGTTTAATTATTCCTTGACAAGGGCTTTCCAAGTACTGACGGCTTTACCAGAGACTTTTATAGCAAATAACTGCAACTGCACAATGGAGTTTCCCTATCCCCAAGGTGGGGTTTTAATGCATATTCCCACCTCCTCCCAGCACAAAGGGGCTGCCTGAGTTAAACAGCCAAAAAAGCAGATGGGGCAAAGGCCATAGCAGGATTCAACTGAGGCAGAACCTCAGAAGCCCTCACCTGGGTTTAGCATCAGTATCTTGCTCTACTTGCATGGGTGCAGATCCAGAGCCCTGTTCAGTCTCTGAGCTCTCAGTCCTGTCAGTCTTCCTTGACGCAGGGTCCTCTGCCTGGGACTGCCCAAGCACATTCCCTGCTGACACCCTGTTGTCCTCTTGAGCCTCTTTCCTTTGAGGTTCTAGCTTGTCCTGCTTCTCTTCTGGAGAAGAGTGAGGTAGTTCATTCACAGGAGAGCTGCCTCTCTCTGCCAAGATGTGTCCTGAGACTTTTGGTGCTGTTTTGGAAAGGGAGAAGAATTTGGAAATGTCCTGGGATTCTTTTCTTGCTGCTTCTGCCAGCAGCTGCTGCTTCTTGGTGGATTTTGCCTTCTTGGTAAGGCTGTCCGACAGGGAGACTTTGGAATCCTCACTGGGCTGCTGTCCCTTGTTTTCAGGGACTTGTACTGCTCCTCCTGCACTTGTGCATGCTTCCTTGGTCACCTTTTTTTCATTTCCGAAGCCAGCGTCTCCATTACCCAGTCCTGAATTGCATGGGTGGTTGCCTTGTGGGCCTGCACAATCCTTTTCCTCCTCCACCAACTTTGCTTCACTCTCCTCCTTGGTCTTCAGCAGTTCTGAAGCTGTCTGGAACAAGTCAGAACCCCTTCGAAATCCAGCTCCCACCCGCTTGGGCTTGAACTAGAGAAAGGAAGCCAGATGGAGAGAGAGTCAAGGAGGCTGTCATAGGGGGTCCACTCCTGCTTAATAGCCCCATGCCTGCCAACTTCAAATAAAACTTGGCTCCTTCCATCACACACACATATTCCCTCACAGGCAGCTTATTCTGTGTGGACGGCTTATTTTTGAGGCGAGACCTCAGCACTGATGCCAGAGATAGCCTGCTTGGGTTTAAGGAGGGGATGGACAAAGGCTGAATTAATGGCCTCTCCCCACCAAATGAAGAAGAGGCCCCCAAAACAAGGGAACAAGCAATTACTTTAGGCAAAAAATAAGACTGATTCCAAGGCACAAGGGATGAGAGCTGAGTGGGAACACTGGGCACAGAGCTGTGGAGAGTGCCCCATGCTCCATGAAAAAGTGGATGCTACCACAACTCCCACCCTGAGCTTCCTCCTCAGGATCTGACAGGCAGCCACTTTGGCCAGTGCCAGAAGGAGGCTCAGGAGGTCTTGTGACTTTGTGGGGCTACAGGTGGGCAAACACGTAAGAACAGGCTGGTGGAGAAGTGCAGTGCTTCTAAAACCCCCGCTGAGGTTTGGGCTAGAGCCTGCTACATTCTACATGTACCAGGATCTCTGCTTTGCATGCAGTGCAGGTAGCAGGACATATCAGTGCCCTATAGCTAACACAGGGGACACCAGAGCCATAATCCTGCGCAGCAGAGTTCCTGCCAGCACAAGAAATAGCAAGACAAGCTTCCTCCTGCCAAAATGCTTCTTCCCAACCAGTAGAAACCTCTGGAGTGTGGGGTAGTTTAATCCTAGAGTCTCATTCAGTTCCTGGAGCCCCTCAACAGAAGCTACCAAGCAGAGATGCCAGAAAAGGAAATGCACCCACTAGGAAGAATCAGCCAAAGCTACAAAAGATCTTGCAAGAAAAGCTGGCCCACCCCTTATTTTATAATCCCATCTTTATACATGCCCTGCTGGGGCTGCAGCACAAGATCTCACAGCTTAGAAAAAGGCGTGGATGGCTTTTTAGCTAAATCAAGCATTCAGCACTCTCAAGTGGCCAGGTGGCCACCAACTCTTACAACTTCCAGGCAGGAAGGAGGCTTCCATTACCAGCAGGAACCCTGTAATCCTTCTGGGTAGTGCCCTTCCATACTTACCGAATAGACTTGGGATGCTGGGAGAAAACCATCTTCCACTGAGGTTTCTGACTTGGTTTCATGGCTGCTGTTGCTAGTTCCAGCTGAATACAACTCCCCATCCTTTGAGGCTTTGTTGATTTCTGCTACCTGGGGTTGGAAGAGAACAGGAACATTTCCAGAGGCGGGAGTCTTGAAGCTGTCCTCAGTCTCAGCATACCTTGCTCCTGCCTTAAGGGTATGAATTACCCTAAGGCAGCACAAGTTTACCAGCCAGACTAACCAAGGATATTTGTGTGTAATGATGGTGCAGAAAGATCAGGAGAACCTCCTGCCCCTTTTATATCCAAGCCTAGGTTATACACCTGCAGATATTCCCAAACCCATGGATGGGCTCCAAGCTATGTTCTTGCCCTGCACATAGACACGACATGCACAAAGGGAATCGATTTCTTTCTTTCCCCCTTGAGTTGGACACATGCCAGATTACAGATCTAAAACAATGAGGAGCAGGGGGAAACAGCAGCAGCCCCTACCACTTTGCTCCCCCAGCACAGCTCTTACCTTCTTGAGCACAGTTGCCTTGTAGGAGTTGGCCATTTTACTGGTTCTGAACACCTCATACTCCATCTCCACTGCACACGTGTGAGGATCTGACCTGCAACACATACTTCAGTCAAGCCTGGTGGGACACACCTTTGTGCTTGCAAAGAGAGTGCTGAAGTTACTAAAGGGTCTCCCCTAGGGGTGCAGGATTCACATTCTTTGGACCATATGTGGATCAGAGCCAGAGGAAAGAAGGACAGTGATTTAAGCCTGAGGATATTTAAATTCCCTGGTGGTAGCCAGGGAATGGCTTAGTGGAGGTAGTAGGGGGCAGGAGCCAGAATATCTCCTCTGACATACCTAGTTCAGAGCCAACTTTGTGAAGTGCACCGTCTCCCTCCCTCCCTCCCTCCTGGGGTCAGTGAGAAGTGCAACCCCGAGAAATACCCCAAGTTGAGCTAGACAGGAATAACAATGAGTCCTGATTCTCAGTCCTGTGTTTTAAACACCCTTATAAAAAGGGGCCTCGGTGCCATTAAGTAAAGCCGAAATAAACTCTCAAGCCCAGCAAGCCAGAAAGAAAAGAGGGACAAGACTTTGCTTGAGTCTTCCTGTAGAGGCCCAGAGAGCAATCTGCAGATAGTGGTGACAACTGTCATCCCTATGATCTGGCTCAGAGCCAGGAAGGCCTTGCTGCTTTGGACCTCCTTTCACGTTTTATACCCATTTTCTACTGGTGCTGCCTTCTGGTTGCTGCTCAGAGCTTCTTCCAGCATCTTCAGGCAGTGTTCTCGAGCCTAAAGAAAACAACCAGAAGGATATCCTCTTTCAGAAGTGATGCTGCTTTTTTTCCTAACCCTGGACAGCAGGAAAGAGCAGGCAGTAGAGGCAAGGGGTGAGAAGCAAAGGGATGGAAACATCAGTCTGAATTCAAGTGCCTTCTCCTACCTTCACTGTCAGTTTGGAGATCTTCCTGCTGGAGGCATCCTTCAAGGGGCAGCTTTCATCTACCATAGAAGAGATGTATTAAAGAGATGTTTCCGTCTCCCACTCCTTTCCCCATCACCTCCCAGCATGAGGAGAAAGGACATTCTAATGCTTCTTGGACTTGCCTTTCCCACAAGGCCACCAGGGCAGTTACAAAGTTATCCCTTTCCGCGGAGGGGTTACACATTCCAGAAAAACAAGGGAAAGCTGAAGTGAGAGTCTGCTCCCTGGGGTAGGGACCTCTGTCTCTAGTATGAGACCTGCTGCTCTTCACAGCACTCTCAATCCCAGGAAGCACTTCCAAAACATTCAGGCCTAAAGAAAGACAACCTCATTTGAGACAGTCTTTCTTTGCCATTTCTATTGGGCAGGCCAGTTCAAACAGATGAATTCTGTACCTTAGCAAGGGCAAGGCCAGAACTGGACTCGGAACAATTCTTCCAGTAAATCGTTCCACAGCCAGCAGCCCACTGCTCTGAATTAACGCAGGCTCCAGGTACTGGAACCAGCTGTGTCTTCTCTGGATTAGTGAACCAGTTAAGTAATCATTGCTGGTTACCCCTGAACTTGATACTATAGAAGGCACTGGGTTTGAAACAATGGTCAGGGTTCACCTTTCCCAGGGAACTCTCTCCCTGTTGGGGACCCACTGATAAAACAAAAGCGATAGAGAGTTCTACCTGGAGCGACAAAGGCCTCCTTCTCAGGCTCCCTGCCCTGCAGGAACACAGAGATTGGTCAGACATTTCCTTCTCCACTGATGTATATGAAGAACACAGGACACCTCAGATGTAGCTCTTACCACCGTGTTCTGGAGAAGAATAGTGCTCAAATTCTAAAAGGGAGGAGGTGGCAGCAAAAAAGAGAACACCTGGGGAGGGCAATGATTAAGAGTTGCAGTGGAAAGGCCAGACACATGCTGTTGCTATAGATGAGAGAAAGATCAAATGGGAAAAGATGCTCATCTTCTAGGGAGAGAAGAGGCTGACTAGGGCCAAAGTACAATATTGAACAGGCTAAGGAATCAAGAATCCCCTTGACTAGTCCAGGGGAGGGACCAGCTCACGGACAGAGTCAAGGAGAATTTCTTTACATAATATGGTCAGTCCACAAATGAGAAGGAAGAAGGCAGCAAGAGAAGCAATTTACAGAAGCTAGATAGAGCAGCAACACATACACAGGAGTGAGTAGCAACAGCTGCTATTCAGGAGCTGGGATAAAACGGCCATTAATAACAGAGTGCTAATGCTAACAGGAAGCACCCCCTAACCGCCCGAGCTAAAACTAGGGCACGGGGCTCCCAGGCTCCATTTCTAGGGCTAGTATCAACTCCTTGTGCATTGTGATCTCGGGCTAGTCACTAAACCTCTTTATGACACCAGGTGTAGGTGGCTGAAAGTCATCTGCACTGGCCCTGCCAGGCACTGAGCTTGTGGATCTCACCTCACCTTGCGCAGACTCATCTGCTTCTTGTAGAAGTTGTTCCACTCCCGTTTCCGACTCTCCTCGCTGGCTTCATCCCCACTCCCACCACTGCCTTCATCATACCTGGGAAAACAGGAGAGTTAGGAGAGGGATAAAAAGCCCTGTGGAGGCAGCTGTAGGTGCAAAATGCTCAAAACCTGGCTCACCTCAATTATTTTTTCAAAAAAACCTCATGTATGCAGAACTCCACTGAGGGCTGTGCTATTGCGGATTACTTTTCAGTTACTGAAAGGGTCAAAGGACATGCATCGGAAATTACTATGGAGTAGCTGATACATTGTAAACCCTTTCCTTCATTCACCTCCTAGCAGCTTGTTCATTTGCCTGGGCTTTTAGGGCTTCTTCTTCCACCCCTCCTCAAGCTGAACAATATTTTCTCCCATTAAAAGGCCTACCAAAAAAATCAATGGGCTAACTAACAGCGCAACAAACAGCTCCCAATCACCAGAGGAACGAAGAACAAACAGTGCTGCAGATTGAGACAGCTGCCCAGGTAGAAGTGCAGAGGGACCGAGGCTTGACAACACAATAGCTGCAGCCCCTCAGTGCTACCCACCTTTCATTTAAACACAAAATCGCTTTGTGCCAGGAAAAATACCTCGTGTGCGCTCAGCACCAGCACCCAATGCTGAGAGCACTTCACAGATTCACCCCACATCTCCACGTTTCCATAGACAAAGAGGTTAAGCAACTCACTTAGGCCATACTAGGACTAAGCCCTAAATGTGTGATTGGAGTCTCTCTAACAGTTAGTGGCCTGCTTCAAACAGACCTTTTTTAGGTCAGTTCCCTGAACCACCATACTTCCTGTGGGGCAGTCAGTTGTTCTCGGGTCAGCCAGAACAGCTTCTGGCTCCTGGGGACATAAATTCGAGGAAGGCAGCCAAAGCCTGAGGAAAAACAAATTCCAGTCCCCGATGCCAGAAGTTACAGGAAAACGCTACACAAACATCTGCTGAAAACAGGAGCAGCTGGGCTGGCAGCAGGGGAGGTCGAGGAGGGGCCCCACTCTCTCCGGCATAGTTGGCTGCAGTCTCAGGGAGGCCGAGCTATCGAGTTCTGCTATTGAACTGCCTACCTGACAAAGCCTCCATAGCCTCTCCTCCCTCCTTCGTACAGCTCCGGGTCGTAGGTGCCCCGAGACGAACCCGCAGGCCCAATGCAGGTTTTGCTCCAGTTGTTGCTGCAGCACTCCAGTGAGTCCAGCTGCTTTTTCACTGCTCCTGGGTTCTTACAGTAATCGCAGCTCTTGTTACAAGGTGGGATGGCATCTCCAAAGTATTTTGCTATTGCAGCATGGCGACAGCTAAGGATAAGGGAGAGGAAGGGATCAGGACATGCTGAGAACAAACTGCCACCCCCTTTCAACAACCTAAAAGGTTAGGATGGGTCTGAGATAATACCTATCCAGATCACTTGTACACACATCCTCAGGATTTTGGATACATCTACAGATCTCATGCTGATGAGCTGTTCATTTTACAGCCTCATGGTCTGAAGATGACCCAAGCCAACATATTTCCCCACGTACAAAAGAAAAGCATTGCAGAAAGAAACTGTGGCCAAGACCACATAGAAAGGAGGGGCAGAGGATGACAGAGCAATTTTGCCCCCAGTTAGCATTTTGGATTAGGAAATCCTGGCAGCCAGAACATGGCCAAGACTCCAACAAGCATAAAAACAAGCAATAACCACCCCCACAGCCCCTCTGCTCCCACAATATTGTGCAACCAGTTCTATGAACCAGCAACTAGATTTTCCCAGACTCTTCAAAGTTTCTGGCAATTCTTTAGAAGCTCAGGATATGGACCTGTTACAGTAACATGGAAAGATTCGCTCTGGCAACACAGGCATGGGAACAATCCCAAACCCAGAACATCCCACACCTGAACTTAGGGAAGGCACCATCTGATTTGGCTGGAAAGAGAAAGAGGGAGACGAGACAAGATGAGACGAGTCATTTGTAGCTGGCAGGGAGCAAGGAGATTTTTTTTAAGTTAGATCACAATAACTGAGCAACCAGACTAGGGCTGCTAGGAAAGGAGGAGATGAGGGGGGGTTACCTAAACAGCATATAAAAATTAAAAGGAGACAAGAGCATGTTCAGACATTTGCTTCCTGTGTACAGGAGTAGTTCTTTTCCTATAACCTTGTCTGCTTATTCATAAGATGCCTGAGAGCAACTGGTAATTCTAACGTATCTGTGGGGTGGATAGCAGCCCCTGCACAAAATACATGGTGCGCCTCACACATGGAGTAGAATTTAAAGCCCCCCCCAAGAACCCTTTTTCTGAACAGGCAAGCGTCATCTGCTGAACAAGCCAAGTGTATGCACGGGCACGTGCAACCGTCTCAGAGAAAAACTCTAAGTGCACTGGTGTATGTAAGCTCACGTAGTCAGTTCCTGGGTGGTTAAGCAGTGAAACAGGCTACCTAGAGAAACTGTGAAATCTCCATCCTTGGAAGTTTTCAAGAGCAGGTTAGAAAGATGCTTGGCCAGACTGGTTTAGTCAGGGATAATGCTGTCTTGAGGAGGGGGCTGAACTAGATGACCTTGCAAAGTCCCTTCCAGCCCTACCTTCCTGTGATCCTATAGTACTATTTTAATATATATCACAATACAATTCAAAGTAGACCAGGCATATTAGCATTCCCCCAGAGGACAGCATTCAAAGTGGTTGCTTCATCTCTTCTAAAGAGTTTACCAGAGCCCGGCTCAACAGCGCTACAAGGATGTTCTGGCTCTTTGACTCCATAACAAAGTCTGCAGGAGTTGGGAAATGCAAAAGCTGAATTTCCAACAGCACTAGCTCAGCCACCTTGAAAATCCTGTACTTCTACCTTGCACCGTTTTCTGACACTGGTGCTCCACAGTTTGAATAGGAAGAGGACAGCGGGCTGCTAGGGCAGTATGGCTGCTAGAACAGCCGTTTCTCATGAATTGCTGATTTAGTTGGTCTAAAACAGCAGTTCCCAACGTGTGCGTGTCCAAGGGCACATGTGAATTTAAAAGAAAATGCGGCGGGCGCCAACATGAATATTAACATTTAGAGCTGAGATCAATCCAATCTTCTCATCCATTACTTAAAACTGCATTAGATCTGCAACTTCAAAATGCAGCTTCCCTTTTCTTACAAAAATATTTAAGTAGAAATTATTTGTTGGAATAATGATTTTTACTGATTGTGAAAATGCATGCGGGCACCTGAATAAAGCACTGGGGGTGCCACGGTGCCCATGGGCACCGCACTGGGAACCGCTGGTCTAAAAGGAACCTTCATCTCTGTGTCTCCTGACCTGCTGTGCTCTCAGCAGCGAAACAAAGATGCCTGACTGGTGATTTTGCGTTTGACTACTCAGAGAAACCGCGCACACAAGTTCAGATGTTTTGACAGTTCCCTTACCACGGTCCTTGTAAGCTTTGTGCTCTAACCTCATCTGAGTCACTGACAGGTCTTTCAAGTTGTACCAGCTGGGCCTCGCCCTCTGACGCCAACAGCACACATTTGGCTAATTGCAAATATACAGACGGCAGTGCTGAAATATGCAGCTGGAGAAGTTTTCTTGAGACGCCATTTTCAAATAGTCATAACCACTTGTCAAAAGAAAAGCCCTTCAGTGAGGGCTAGACATTTAGCAAGTTTCAATCAGAGCTCCTTTGGCTATAAAAAGAGATGAAAAGGTGGAATGCAAATATTTTTTAAAGAGGAACCATTTCTTTCCTTGTCCTTCAGTTGGAAACTTTGATGGGGATTTTACTCAAAAGCTCCCCTTATAACGCTTTTTAGGGCCCTATCTTGTCCTGATTAAGTCCCTACAGTGGTAGGCACTGTACAAAAACAGGGCAAGATGACTGTCAAACTAAGTGCTTTGAATTTTCAGCTGGTGTCTAATTCCACCTTCTAGTTGCAGTCCCTCGAAACAGCTGACGACATACGGTACAATTCAGCTGTCTGGTACACAGCTGCAGCAAACTTGCTGCATGGGGCACCTGCAAAGCAAAGCAACCTTCAGTAAGCCTTACACAAATGATTTGAGAAGGTAATTATTGAATTACAAGAGCTGGGGCATTTTCTCCTCTACCAGAAGTGCTTGGGGTTGGTAGAGCAGCTCGAGCTGCTGAACGGTTGCAGAAGAAATAGATCCAAGGAAAAATTTGCTCCATAAGAAACTCTCTCTCTGGGGCAAGTCAGGACATGCCAGTGACCTGAATGGGGACAAAAACACAGCTGCTATAAAAAACAGGTGCATGGAGCAAGACAGGATTGCTTTCTCTAGAGGAATTTAAAGAGTAGCAAGTGGATCGAGGCATTTCAAAAAGCGTCCGCACAATGGCTGGCTGTTCACGAACAAGCGCAGCGCAGGGGGGTTAATTTATCAAGCATAAGAAAACCTCAGGAGCTGGTGAATAAGAAAAAGCAGCAGGCCACTGGCAAGCACAGTGCCCCAGTAATGGAGCGAGTGTGTCAGGAGGCGGCCAGCGCGACACAGGTAAAGCAGGCTGAACAGTGAAGCAGTTGTGCTGTACAGTCCAGGTTACTGGAAGATACAGAAAGGCTACTACAAAGATGGCTTTATATCCCTCTGCACAGCAGCACTGATTCATTTTGGGTCTTGTATTCAAAGAAAGGGTTCCTTTCACAACTGGCAGCGGTGGGGGGGAAGACGCATTTGATTTTCTCTCCCTGCCTTTCCAAAGGAACTGCTGAAGCTGGCTGCCCAGCCGGGGCCACATGGTTACAGAAATGTCACAGGGCGGCTGCGACTTAGTCCTTTGTTCCCTAAAAATCAAGGGGAGGCATTATTTTCTCATTAGTCTGACACCCCCTTCCTGCTCAGCTCGGAGTCAGTTGTGACACACACAGCGGATGGCCACCGTCCTTCTCTCCCCTCAGTGCTTGTGCGACCGACAAAGGAGGAAAGATGTTTCACGCGGATTTAATCCATACAGCCAAGGTGCAGGATTTCTCACGGGACTGATGCAACTATGTCCGGAGGGCCTCTGAAGTCACCAGCGTTCAATGGACATTTGCAATCCCTCACCTGCCTATTGCAGATATAAACCCAAGCGTTCAAGCTTCACTACAATCTCTGGTAGTTGCTAGTAACATACTGCTTCAGGTGAAGAAAGATATCTCACTCGCCATGCATTTTCCATGGTGGGAAAGCCCTCTACAGGCCTATATGATGATAATTTATGCCCATCATCTCAGCTTCCACCGTTAGATGTCCCAGAACTATCCAGAGAAGTCTTCATCTCCCCCTGGAAAGAATCCCACAGGCCGTCTAGATGCCTTTAGTTTTTTCTAGGTGCAGTCATTTTTCATTATATTAAATTGCCCCCTCCTTGTATTAAGGGCCAGGATGACAAGCAAATACTGACGGGGTTTCCATTGCAAATCGCCCTGCTGAAAACTTATCACTGCAGACCAGGAGGGTGGATGCTTACAGCTGTTTAGTGCCCTGACTTCTTTATGCTATCTGCTTTTATCTGCTGCCAAAGAAGTTTCGACCTCCTACTCATCAACTTGGGGCAAACGATCTACCAAGGGAGCACAGGTCTTCCTCTAAAAATCAAATGGGCTCTCAAGGCAGTACGTACAACACGGCAGACAGTCTCCCACGATCTGTTGAGCTAGTACTTGCAGCTATTGCCCCTAACTGGAGAACGCCATCAAGACAGTCTGTTCATAGAAAGGTCACATAGGAAAAATTATTTAGCTAGATGCCATTTCCTACACAAAAGGCATTTTATATGCTTCCTCCAGTAGCAAGATGATGGTGCAGTGTTCAAAAAAGATCAACTTAGACAAGTTCAGAGAATGGAATGGAAACCTGTTCTTCCGCAGTGAAATTAAAAGGAGATTGATGGATTTAATTTAGCAAAATGGAGATGGAGAGGGGATCCGATTACTCTCTCCAAGCTCGTTCATGGAGCATATCGGAGAGCAGCTTTTATTATGCTGAAAAAAAAACACCGTGTCGGCACAAGATCAAATGGTTACAAACTGGCTACAAATCAATTTTGACTGGAAATTGGAAGATTTCTAACTACCAAAGGAGTGAAGATCTGGAGTACTCTTCCATGCCAAGGGGTAGGGACAAGGAATATGAAGTACTTTAAGACAGAACTGAACAAGTTAATGGAAGGGATGGTAAAATAGGGCAATCAGTCAGTGTGAGCTGGAGTTGGGTATTTGCGCTCTTCAGGTCTGGATAAGAAGATAGCTGTTGTGGTCTGGTAACCCCATGCTTCAGGGCTTTTGCTGATCACCGTTTGGGGCCAGGAAGTATTTTTATTCTTTCATGACTGCTACTGACTTCTGTGCAAAAGGGACATCCCCTTTCTCTGAAGAACTGGGATGCTGGTCACAGCTTAAGGCTGTGGGTTTGGGGGGGTTTGGACTGGGCTGCACTGCTGCTCCTCCTGATATTTAGAAAACCCAGCAGTTCCTGGCTAGAAGGCCTTGCTCTTTCCGCTCAGGACATACCAATTTTCAAAGCCAAAAAGATTTTTATCTTGTAGGTCAGGCTGAGAAGAGGGGAAATGTTTGCCTTCCTCTGCAGCCTGGGGCATGGTCCCTTTGCCATGGATCCCCTGAGTATACATGAACCCACAGGTTCCCTGTTGTTGCAGTAACAGAGCCTTGGCAGTGCCCTCACCTCTCCTGATTTTATCTACAGTGCCGGCGATAGCTGGGTGTTGTGCCCTATTCTTGTCTGGGAGGGTTGGAAGTGGGTATATTAAAGGATATCCTTGGGTTAAAAGTTGCCTGCAAGCACAGGGGATTGGGCTCAAAGGTGCGCTCAAAGGTCCAGGAAGCCCATTCTGGTCCTATGCTCCTGATGCATAATACAAAGAAACGTGGCCTTCCAGCTGAAGGGCTCAGTCAACATTTGACCAGGACAAGGGAGTCTCAGTGCTCCGCTGAAGTACTGCTAGCTTCACCCCCCACTTTCAGCATCCGCTAGCTTCACCCCCCCTTTCAGCATCCGCTCTCCGCTACTGTGTGACCCAGGGTGCCGGGCAAGCTGGACCTAGTAAGCGGCGGTTCTTATGCTGATGGGGAAACTGAGGCATCCAGGAGTTGAATGACTTGACCAAGTCACGCAGCAAGTCAGCAGCAGAACCAAACAGGCCACAAGGATCAGCCTTCCTCTCCTGCTCAAATCTCCAACATTCACAGACCAGCGAAAGAAAAGCTCCTTCTCCCCTGGGAACCAAACCAGAAGCTGGGGAAGGTGAAGAAGAAGAAAAAAAGGCTAATGGCTTTAGCATACAACATAACTACTGCAAGGAAAAAGCTTGTTCAAGCCCTGCTCTGGGAAACCTGGGATTAAATTAGAATAAAAAGAAAGAGGCTATGGCAGTCGGAGGATGCGCCGTGCAGGAAACGTGCAACAAGTGTCGGCACCTTGAGCTCTCCGGAGTTCGGCCCCGTTGAAGCTCTGCCTGGAGTCTCTCTCCCCGCCTCCTTTCCGGCACATATGTAATATGAAACTTCGCATCTCCAGGACGACCAATAACAAAAAGTGCTCCGCACAGACAGCAGCTGGCTGTCAGCGAGAGTGGAGGAACCGAGTGCGGAGAGAGAAACAAGCTGGAGAGGGGCAGGATGGGGGGAGAGATGACGTGAAGTTTCGGACGGCAGGGAGAAAACAAACACGCAAGAGGAGGAGGGCGACCGTTCCTTGGCACCGCTGGGGTAAGGTTCATTCAACCGGGGCATTTCAGCAGAAGGGTTTGCTGAGTTAGCGGGTAGCTCATGCTTAGGTAACTTAGTTTGGCAGTCGGCCCCTGAGCAGAGCTTCCTAGTCTGATCTTGCCTGGAAAGGCCGCTTGATGAGAAGGGTGGTGAGAAACTGAAGCTTTTAACTGAAGTCAAGAAAGCTGAATGGCACAGATGTGGTGCACGGGAGCTGCTTCTGCACACACGTGCCTTACTCCTCCAGCGTATGTGGTCACTAGCTGCTTGCAACAGGAGAGCACGGCGTCGGGCCGATGAGCAAAAAGCCTGCGCTCACTTCTCCGTGCCTGTTATGCGAGTGTTGAGCCAGCACAGAGTTTTTAGCTTAAGCTGTCAAGTCAGATCTGCCACCAGGTCATTCCTTGCAGAGATCTTCCAAATAACTACCCCTTGGCTCCGGAGGGTAGATTTGGTTCCATGCCCCTGCTTGATTAACATGCATCGGACCTCCAGAGATTGGTAGCTGCACGTCAAACTAAAGCAAGCATCAGCCTGGGCATTTTAATCAGAAGCCCCAGCTGGTGCCGAGTTTTATCTCCCAAGCTCAGAAGCAGACAGCTCAGAAAACAAACCCCATTCAGGGGATCCAGCTTACTGTGCAAGTTCGCTGAAGCATCTGTGACCAATGGAAATACATGAAAAGCTTTCATGCGGCTTCTAAAGGGAGAAAGCATTTAAAATCAGCAACAGGATCAGGAGCACGTTCGGGTCCCATGTCCAAAACAACGCGAGGAACCCAGCGTTGGCAGAGCTTATATGCATGGCTCTGGGCCTCTGTCTTATTTAAGGGCAAGATTGCGGGGCTTGAATATGTTGCTTGAGGAAGGAGAAGACCCCAAAAGAAACACAGGAGCATAACTCGGAGCCAGCCTGGCTTCTCAATACCAGAGGCTTCCTCTCGCTGAATTACTAACTATTGCTGCAAAGAGATGTGATCAAAAAAGCCCCTTTACTGCTCCATCTGAAGCCAATTAATGCAAAAGCTGTTTGGAAGGTTTCGCAAGCTTTAGTGCAGCTGACAAAGTGCCTTTTTCCAGATGAGGCTTTCAGCTGTTTACAAACAAGGAGAAAGGCAGAAGGCCAATTAATCCCTCCAGTCGGGCCGGCTGCCCGCCCCTGAAGATTCACAGAGAGAGGAATGGAAAGGCTCACGTACTTTCATGTCTCTCTCGATCCTGTCCACTTGGACGGGGCGGTCTATCGTTCGGCACGCCTGTTGTGCAAAGAGGCAAGTAGAAGCACTTGTGTAACGTGAGCCACTCACGGGTGCTTCACATCACCAGTTTGGTCGGAGTTGAAAAGCCTCACGGGAGGAGCCCCACGCTCCCCTGGAAGGGTCTGCAGTTTACGTGCGAGGCTGTTTTAACGCACAACAGTTAAGATGGCTTCCAAAACAAAGAAAAAAACCCCAAAACACGGGGGTGAGTGAAGAGAGAAACAGGCCAAGTTTTTCTGGCCAGTGAAAATCTTAAAAGGTTTTTTTTTGGCTGGGGGCTTATCCAACACCAGAGGGGAAACCATGCAATACAAAACATATGTCTGGAAAGGAGGAAAGCAGGGCATGGCTTTTGTTACATCTGTCATGGCAAACAGAGGCCTCTTAGCCAGGAAGAAAAACCAAGTTCGAAAACAACGTTTGCTGGGGGCTCCGTGGTACAAAATGTTTTCTAAATATCCCTATTCCACACTATAAAGCCTGAACAGGCGAGGAGTTGTAGGACAGAACTGAGATGTCCTGGCAGGGCTGGGCGTAGGACGGCGCCTGCTGATGCCCCTGGCGTGACGCAAGCTAGTGCTCGCCACCACGCTGCCAGCTGCTTCAGCATCACAACACGCTCGTGGCTTAAAATTGCTTCTCTCAAGACACCACCAGTAAGGGCTTCAACATCCTGGATTTCCCAGCCCCTCGACCCAGCAACACCTGCTAGAGTAAATGGCATATTTCAAAACCCAAGCTAGCCTTATGCACCTATGGAGGTCTGGAGGGAGACATGGAGCCAGAGTTGTCAGAAACCTACTGGCGAATGTGCATCAGAGAGGCCTCACCTGAGACAGTCAAAGGTTTCATTTGAATGGCATTTGGCCTTTCTGTGACTCAACTTTCCCATTCTGCAAGACAGAGGCTATAATGACTTCTCATGAGGATTCAGAAAGCTTGTGACCATTGGCAGGGATGAACTGGAAAGGGTCAAAAGGTCCTGATGAGGTTTATAGCACTTCATTCCTTGGTGGTAGCAACATCCACTTCAAATTCTGGACTGATGCTTCCAGAGGTTCAGTTCCTTCCCAGGGTCATCTCACATGAGTTAAACAGTAGGTGGTTGGGGCAGGGGTGAAGCATCTGTGTCGCAGCTGATATATCTGCCTTCAGTAAGGTAGACTATTTAGATTGCCAAGCATCTTTGCTATATGGGGATCTTGCCAGTCTATGCTGTTTTCCAAGATAAAGATGAAGGTGACAAAGTCTTCAAGATGGGTGAAAAGGTCAAAGCTTTCCTCCGAAGAAACAAAACTGCAGTTAGCCAACTTGGGTGTGCGGGGCTAGAAGCTGAAATCTTTTAATACTGGGAACAATTCTACTTCCCCAGGAAATGAACTGTAGGTCTGACTGATCATAACCACTCCTGCTATAGGAAAAAGGGAAGGGGTGGAGGGGACTTGCTCAAGTTATAGTTAAGGTTCATGATGAAGGTCAACGACATCCATGCTAGCAAGAGCTGCATTAACAATAGGGGGGGAAAAACCAGTGCACACCAGTGATAATATGACATTTCTGTAGCCCCTTTCATCTCCCAAGTATGTTACAAACTTAATATACAAACGATACACAGGCATTACTTGATCTACTGCCAACATGCATCTACCATTTAGCAATGCTTCAGAACAGGAAGAGATCATCCATTTAAATTAAGAAGTGTAATCGAGTTGGCAGACCTAGACTTTGGGCATAAGACCAGGGTTAAGCCCTGCTCCTCCTGCGAACGTGATCACAGTTGGTCAAGACTAACATTAAGCCCCACCTGAAGGCCATTGCCCATAACAGCACAACATATCTTTTGATCATGCTTGGAAGATCTCGTAGTCGATCATGACAGCACCTGCGCCTTCCACAGAGGTTTCCCCATACTTGCATTGGCCCAAGTTTGTCCTGCTTATCTTGTGTGACCTAATGGCAATGGATCCTAGCAGAAAGTCACATACTTCTCTCCACCCACTAGATCTCAGAAGGCTGCCAATGTGGGGAATGGGCAATGAAGAAGATGGCTGTCATAATAACCAAGTGTCTGTACATCCAGGAAATGTTGTGTTAGAAATATATGGGCTGGAAGCAGCTTGACTACAATCACGGACTCCCCAAAGCAGCAGCAGAGTCCAAGAGGAAGAAGAAGTTTCAAGTCAGGAGGATTTTGACAGATAAAACAGGTCAGGGCAGTATGAGTACATGCAAGGCAATGCAGGGGGTGAGGGGATTTTGGGCACTCTTCCCTTCATCAGGGAGAGCGATCACAGAATAACAAGTAGCTACTGACCCAGCCTGTGTTAGAGACTATGCTTCATTCCATTATTGCAACAGCTGAATAAAAGTGATGCATGGTCTTTTCCCAGCACTCCCTTCCAGCAAGCTCAGAGCACTTCATGCCATGGATACACACGCAGGTTAGCAAACTGATCGCAACACCACTGTGAAGCGTGTGCCCATTTTACAGAGACAGATGTAGAAGAACAGAATAACTAAGTGACTTACCCAAGGCTGCACAGTGAATCAAAGGCACAGCCAGCACAGAGCCATCCTCCCTACCTCCTAAGTCTTTGCTCCCAGTCCTGTGCCTTAAAAAGGAGATTCTGCTCTCTTTATGCCACGGCAGAAACATCGTTAGGGTTGTAACGAACCCAGCAGCTCAGCCCTCAGCGATACATTTAAGCTCACTTGCTCCTGACATACTTGTCTACCCAGCCAACAGAGAGACAGAGACCGAGAGAAGAGTGTTTGAATGCATTCATTCCATATTACTAATGGAGCCATGACCAGCTTAATGTGGAGACCAAAATCTGGAGTCTAGTGGATGGTCCATCCTATTACCCAGCCTCTCCCAGCCCCTTTACTCTTGGTCCACATCCAGCAGTGCACTCTAGTTGATTTATAAATGGAAATGAAGGATGCAGCACACACAACTGGTTCTCAGTACCAAAACTAGACTCTGGCTCAAATGTTCACCCTTAGGTGCCTGAAGTTAGCCATTTAACTAAAGCGGCCCTATTCTCAAAATCTTCTTGACTGAGAAACCAAAACATACCGATCAAGTCAGCAAGAGCTGTGGGAGTTTGTGAATGCTGAAAGTCCAGTCACTTACTTATTCATGGACTGCAATGTGGTTTGAGTCCATTAAAAAAAAAAAAAAAAAAAAAAAAGATTTAGCTTCAAGGCCGTTAGGGACATTTCCACAGCGTTGCCCCAAAGGCGCTGCAGGAGGAGTCAACACTACAAAAAAACTACAAAGCATTTTCTGGGAAACTGCTCTAACCTTACATCGGTGCACGGCAGCCTGCTCTGCCAGGCTGCTGAACGCAGGGAGCAGCTCGCTGTGCTAGGATGATAAACTCAGCTTTGCAGCTAGGCAGCATGTGCTAAAAATCACTGGAGGTCCTTCCAGATAAATACAGCGCATGCTCTTTCCAAAACAAAGACTACCGCCTTGAGCTCAGTGGGTCGTTTCTCTTTCTATCTCCACCTTTCCTCCCGAAAGGATCTGCTTTACCTCTTCACCTCCTCACAGGCTGGGTAGGAGAACCTGATGCTCCAATCCCATAGGCTAGAACATAGGGCTCTGTGATTTTGAATTTGGATAAAGATGACCCATCAGACGAGGAAATGCTTGGAACCCCTCAATTTAGCCCAAGCTGATACGGCTGCTCCAAACCGCATGTTGCGAGGTAGATCAGGGATGTCTTGGCTCTGCTTTTAAAATTTAAGTTCTCTCTCTCCTCTCCATCCCATACCTTTGTGACTTCATTTAGAGCTATGTGAAGGCCACGTCAAAGGGATCAGTTATATGCTGTGCTGTAAAGTCATTCTGCTTTCATAGTTTTGGCCCTTTTACCATAAAAGCCTGTCTGCCAACACGAGCATCACCATCTGCTGCAAATATGAAGAGGGAGGTCACGCAAAAGAGAGAGAAAGAAATGGGTAGACAGGAAGACAATGGCAGAGGGGTTGACTTGTCCAAGGCCGTGAAGTCCATTGACAGCAGAGCTTGCTGCAGAAGCCCAAAGCCCCGATTCCCGGCTGCTTCAACCGCTAGGACAGCATTCTGGTCTTAGAAAGTAAAACAGCTAGTCCGGCGGGGGTTTCATGCCTGCTGGAAATGACACCTCTAGAATTGGAGCGAAACCATGGCCAAAGGGGTTTTATCCTCTGCAAACAAGAACAGTGTAGTGAAACTGCTTCATTCAAAGAGACAGGCCATTTTTTAACAAGTATACTACTGAAGCCTTTGCCCTGATCTTCAGTACCCAAAAAGATGAGGACCTTTTGAAGCTTGTCTAAGAAAATAAGCCTGATCTTTAAGATAATGAATTAAGCCTTATAATTGAACTGGGAAAGCCTTCAAGTCATCTTACCAGCAAGGAAACTGAGGTACAGAGGGGTCAGTCAACTTGTTCAAGGTTACACAGCAAAATTAGCTGGGCAGCAGGCCCAGCAACAGAACCAGCCCTTGCTAAGTACCAATTTTTAAGGACAAAATCCTGGCTCCATTGAATTCAAAGGGCATAAGTGAGGTTACTTCTGAGCAAACAAGAGATATCATTCGTAGAAGGGGCAATACAAGAAACATGAACACAGAGAGATTCGGGAAGGTGTGGCAGGAGGCAGAAAGGGAAGGGCTTGGGAAGGAGTGTTAGCTGCCCCTCTGCAAAGGTCTAGGTTTGAGAGTCCAGACATCTGGAAAGGAGGCGAGTTTCTAGAGCCAGCTGCTTGGCTAGGAGGTGGGCACTTGAGTAGACGGCTATTTGTAGCCTTGCTGGTACTACAGATGCATCTCTGTCTGCAGCTCTAGCTCTCTCCCCAAAAAGTGTCCATGCCAAGATTTAAAAAAAACAAAACAAAACAAAACAACCCAACAACCCAAAAACCAGCATTTCTGGGTATTTTTGGAACAAATGGGACTTCTTCACTCAAAATGCTATTGATAGCCTGACCAAGGGAACACCCATTTTTCTGTAGGAAAGAAAACCACCCGAAGCTTCTGTCACCCTTTTTTTAAACTGGATCTTGTGCTAAGCCACGAATCGTCACACCCATCCAAATCAGCAATTTTCTACTTCATATGAAAACCCTGAGGCCCAATTCATATGCTTAGTGCTCTCCCCCCGGCCCAGGGCCTGGCAGGAAAATGTTACTGGGAGACCACTGGCTTTGGGGTCTCCCAGACAGAAAGACAACACCTGTGGGGAAAGGGGCATATGGGAGGCATCTAAGAACGCTGGAGTCGACAAGTCGAACGTTTTACTTCTCCGGCCAAAAACTGAACACAGAGAATTTCACCTCTTCCCTGCACCTTCTGTCGGGAGAGACAGAGGATCGCACAGCTCTGTGCAAGGGGGAGGAAGTAGATGCTCTGGGCCTGGATATCATTTCTAGCAAGAAATCTTCATCCCTGGCTTTTGAAACGGCCTTTACAGGTCACAAAGCCACAGCTGCGCTGGCCCATCTAGCAGCACAGAGCAATCCCCGATGGGCCTGGCCTGCCTCCCACATGGATTGCCTCTGCTCCCTGGACACCAGCTGATTTTAATTTTTCCTCCCTAGCCTCTGCAGTCTGGGTTTAAGGAACAAATCTCTGGATTTCTTCCATGTTCAATATCCTAGACTGCCAAGTAAAATACATTTAAAGCCAGCATGCAAGGAGCAGCCAAGATCTCTGCCAAATAATTGTTCTAAGCGCAATAAAAGCTGAACCTTAAACATCTAATTGTTCGAGGAGTCAAAGCAAAAGGGGTAGTGTGAAATGACTGGGTTTACTTTGGAAGCATTTGCTTTAAAACTGCCATTGGAAAGAGGAAATCAAAAATCAAGTTGCAACAGGAGATTCCCATAAAGCACCAGCATAAGATGAATGATGGTATAAGGGTTCATTCACTCCCGTGTCCCAGCTCCTGCCATATGCAGAAGCAGCCGCCAATACTAGTAGGCACGGTGAGAGCGAAAATCCCAAGCAGAATTTCCTTGGTCCTGTTTATTACTAAGATGGGATATCTTTAAAGCACCCGCCCAGACTGTCCCCTGGCAACCTTATGAGGGTGAATATGTCCCCAAATAGTCTGTTCACGCAAAGCATGCTTGGAAAAACAGTGGCTGTAACTGAAGGCCTGTATCTAAAACTGTGGCCATACACAAATATGACTTCCATAGATTTCTAGGGTCGGAAGGGACCTTGTAGATCATCGAGTCCGACCCCTGCTCCAAGCAGGAAAGAGCGCTGGGGTTAAATAACCCAAGTAGGTGCCTATTTAATCTCTTCTTGAACACCTCCAAGGTAGGGAAAAACACCACCTGCCTTGGAAGTCTATTCCATATTTTGGCAACCCTCACCGTAAAGAATTTCTTCCTGATATCCAATCTAAATCTACTCTCCTTTAGTCTGTGGCCATTATTTCTAGTAACCTGAGGGGCACCCTGGTAAACAGAGTATCCCCTATTCCCTGCTGACCCCCCCCGATGAGTTTGCAGACAGCCACAAGATCACCTCTCAGCCTTCTCTTCACCAAGTCTTATTGACTTTATCAATAATATTTTCTCCTCCCAACAAGTTCTCTCTCCAGGTCTGACAATTACAGGAGGATCAGCATGGGAGGAGGGTAAGAACCATCTACACAGGGTCCGGAGCTCAGAACAGATGCAGCGGCATTTCTTTTGCACTGCTGCCCTCACACAGTGGGCACAATCCCCCCTCTGCATACTAAGGTCCTCACCTTAGTACAGGTGTGGTCAAGCAGAGCTACAGCTAACTTATCGGGGGGCAGGAAGCATTGGGAACTGTATAAGAAACTCATATTTTGGATTATGCCCAAAAAAAACCCTTAGGAGTCTGCTGGTATTTCTTATCTGCAGCATGTTTGTCTTTTTATTGAAAGCTTCCCGGTCTCTTTGTGACCAGGGTGGGATACCAACAACAACAATCATGCAAAGAATCCACGTATCCCAGATGGATACGGCTCAATCCATTCTCAGCATTACTTGACACCGCTGTGTTTGGCTAGAATAATTATAAAGAGATGTTGGGGTAGTGGAAGCTGTTAGGTGGAGTCCTGTGGTAGCTAGAACTACAAAAAGGGAACAGGTGTTATAGTCTACACTGGACAAGGATTTAGGGGACGTACCATGGGGACACCATTTGGAACAGAAGGGTGGCAAGTAAAAAAGTCAACTTATTTTTGGAGAAATTAGTTTAGACAATAGGAAATCAAGAAAAAACAGCAGCTTTTGGGTTGTTTGTCCTTCCCCCCCAGGTGGAAATACCCTAAGACCTTGGCTAGCAGTCAACGCACTTTGAGGTCATGCTCTCCGTCAGGTTGTCCTTGGGACACCTCTATTTTTGCCCTTGTCCAACTACACATAAATAGGTCTCTTGGCTTTTAATAAGCAGAGAAGACAACCCCAGATGGAAAAATCTACCCAGACACTGATTCGAGACAAAGCCGGCTTCAGCTGAAAACAACGCCAGAATGTGCACTGCTCTTACTCTGCAGTTGAGCAACGGCTGAGACCAGATCAACTAGTCTTACTTGCAGTCCCACATTAGCCTGATCAAGGAAGCTGTTCGCTTAGTGTTAGCAAACTGACAGCAAAGTGTTTCACAAGCTCTCGCTCTCTCTCTCTGACTTTTCTTCAGCGTAACAAAGCGTGGACGGTTCAGGCCAGGATGTCCTCCGAGGGCTTTCTGAAGGAAATACAAGCCATTGGTGAGAAGTTTCTGCTGAAGCTTCAGAAGCTGCCTAAGGCTGAGCCGGTGGAGATTGCAACATTTGTGGTCATTCTCTTGTTCATTGGTAAGTATGTGGAAGGGCGCTGGGCTCAGGTGGGTGTTCATGCCTGAACTGCAGGGCTCTTTCAGGGAGGCAGGCTGTCCTGACGCCTTTCCAGAAGCCACCTGTTCTGCAGCTCTTCTGTAGGATAGTTGCCACCTCCCACTACCCCATTCTGCTGTAAGTGAATTGTAATGCTCAGGATGCTACACAAGCTTTTTCCACATCGCTCCACTTCAGCGCTGCTTTAGTGGGAAGCACTCTTGCTACCACTGTGGGTATGCCTCAGTCACCACAAATGTCAACATTTTGAGGAAACCATATCTGAAGAATGGTGTTAGTTCCTCTTACTACAAAGTAAGATGCTCAGGTCTGCTCACATCAGTCAGGTGCCTAACTCAATGAAGACACTTAAGGAGGGAGGCATTTATTCTTCTCATGCGAGGGGAAATCTACCCTTCCCCTTGGAGGGGTCAGCTTGTACAGTCACAGATCAGCAGGAAGGAAACAAAAAGCTCTGCGATCGGGAGAGAAAGTCGTTTTAAACAGCAGGAAGACAAAGCAGCCCAGAGTGAAGAACTGAGGTCTGCACTTTGCTTGAAGGCCAAAAGAAAGGGTGTGTGCATGTCACAAAGGGATTCCTCCCCTACCTGGAATTTAGAAGTAGACACACCTGTTTCATACAAGCAAACTGGCCTCCTGATGGGGTCAGGTCCCTAGCAGCCCGTGAGCTGACTGCTCAAGGGAACACACACATAGGGTGTTATAGGAGTCAGTGCATCACCCTTTTCTCCTGTAGCTACAGGTAACAGGTCTCCTCCCCATCCCGACCATCACTTGCAGCAAGTGATGCTGGCAGTTTGGCTCTTTGATTTTAAAGTAGTAAACTCCACGTTTTAGATTTTCATTGAAGCTTGGCCAACAGGCAATTAAACACACACACACATTATATTACATGAACCTTCAATGTGATGCTGCAGCTAGTAAAGTGACCAAAACGCTGGCTTGCATCCATAGATGCTTCTTAAGCAAATCCCGGGATGTCATTCTCCCCTTGTACTCGGCCTTGGTGAGGTC